>NC_092872.1:696090967-696399717 GCF_028372415.1 Notamacropus eugenii | reverse complement strand
AAGAAAACTCAGACCAAGAAAAATAAAGTAAAAAGGATGCTTCAGTCTGCATTGACTCCATCAGTTCTTTCTCTGAAGGTGGATAGCATTTTTCATCCTAAGTCCTTTGGAGTTGTGTTAGATCATTATATAGCTGAGAACAGATAAGTCATTCATAGTTGTTCGTCATACAGAATTACTGTGACTGCGTACAGGGTCCTCCTGGTTGTGCTCACTTCACTTTGTATCAGTTCATATAAATCTCTAGGTTTTTCTGAAACCATCCTGCTTATCATTTCTTATAGCACAATACTGTGCCATCATAATCATGTACCACAACTTGTTCAGCTGTTTCCCAATGGATAGGCATCCCCTCAATTTCCAGTTCTTAGCTACCACAAAAAAAAGCTGTTATCAATATTTTTGTATGTATAGGTCCTTTTCCGTTTTCTTTGATCTTTTTGGGATACGGTGTTATTGCTGTAAGGTATACAGAGTTTTATAACTCTTTGGGCTTAGTTCCAGATTGTTCTGCAGAATGGTTGGATCAGTTCACAACTTCACCGGCAGTACATTAGTGTCCCAGTTTTTCTCCATCTTCTCCAATATCTGTCATTTTCCTTTTCTGTCATGGCAGCCAATCTGATAGATGTGAGGTGGTATCTGAGTTGTTTTAATTTGCGTTTCTCTAATCAGTAGCGATTTAGAACATTTTTTTATCTGACTATTAATAGTTTGATTTCTTCTTCTAAAAACTGCCTGTTCATAGTCTTTAACCATTGATCAATTGTGAAATGATACATATTCTTATAGATTTGACTCATTTATCTATGTGTTTGAGAAATGAGGCATTTATCAGAGAAAATTGCTGTAAAACTCCTCCCATTTCCTGCATTTCTTCTCATCTTGGCTGCATTGGTCTTGTTTATGTAAATCCTTTTTAACTAAATGTAATCAGAATTATCCATTTTACCTCCTGTAATGCTGTCTCTTGTTTTGTGGTAAATTCGTCTCTTAGCTATAGATCTGACAGCTAAGATATTCCATGCTCCCCTAATTTGCTTATCATATTACCCCGTAGGTATACCCAAAATGCACCCATTTTGACCTTACCTTGTGTATGATGTGAGATGTTGATCTGTATCTAGTTTCTGCCAAACTGGGAAGTTGGTGTTTCTTACATGGTTATATAGCATAGATTCCACTCACCTGTAAGGGGAGTTGGGGGAGAGAGGAGATTGAACTTTATAGATCTATATTGCAGGGACAGACACAGTAGAGGGGAGCAGCCTAAGTCTTCTTTATATACCTATATTGAGCAGTTTGCTTTGCTAGGTCTCAGTGGGGAAGTTCTCTTTTGTACACCTGTACCTCAGTTAGGTATGTCTTTTGCGTGCCTATGTAGGAGGAACAGAAAGGAGGACCTCTTTTGAATTAATTTAGGGAATTTGCACACTATTAATGGAGAGTAGGGATGGAAGAGGGTGGGTGGGAAGCTATGTGGGGTAATGGGTTCAAATCCAGCCTCTGATACTTTGTAGCTGTGTGATCCTGGGCAAGTCATGTAACCTCTGCCTCAGTTTCCTCATCTGTAAAATGGGAATAATATTAGCATTTACCTCTCAGGGTTGCTAGGATCAAACAAGCTAATATTTGTAAAGTGCTTTGCAAACCTTAAAGTGTTACATGGACGTTAACTATCATTATTATTTGCATATCTATATGAGGACAGGAATGTCTTATGCATATCCCCGCCGTGGGAGAGAAGAGAAGTCGTCTTTTATACATCCACATGCTAGAGAATACAGTTTGCTTTCTAGTACTTCTTGGGGGGAAGTGGAGAATGCTCTTTGCCTGCCTGTTTGGGGTTAGGGGGTGAGCACCAGGTACCTGTTGGCTGCTCCCGTCCGCTGCCTGGTTACTCATCCCTCTTAAAGGTCAGTCCTAAGTAAGGATTCAGAGATGCAAAAATCTAATTCCAAGACTAGCTGATTGGGCAGACAAATCTAAGCTTGGCCACATCACTCTTGGGAGTGGGCTGAAGGTCAGTAGTCTACTCCATATACCTGGAGAAGGCAACTGGTCCCAACGGGATGTTGTTGGGTGTTTGGGGAGATCGCCCCAATTTTGTGGGATGCTCTGTCACCCTTAAGATTATGGGATCATAGATTTAGAACAGGAAGGAACCTTGGCGACTTCCTAACACCATCTCATTTTACATTTGAGGAAATGGTGAACAAGCATTTATTAAGAACTTACTGTATTCTAGACTTTGTGGTAAGAGTGAACTGTAATGTGTAAAATGAAGCAGAAACAATCCCTGCTCTCATGGAGTTCATATACTAATGGGAGAGGCAACATGAGGATAGCTAGGTACGTCCGAGATATGTACGAAGTATATGAAGTGTTGTTGCGGTTTGACCTTTGTTCCTGAGGAGGACCATGACGTCAGGGAGGTGATGCCATGATGTGCATGTGAATTGGACTTAAGTGAGGCAGGGCTGTGCAAAGTCACCCACCTCACTTTCTCCTCCGGAGCCATCTGGGTCCAGTGGCCAGACAGAGATGAGGACAACTGGAGATGGCCCCGGATGCAGTGGGAGACCTTGGCCTTTTAAGCTAAGGTCTTTCCCAGGTCTCAGTTTGTCTGAGGCAATGCCTATTCAGTGATTAAAGCTAGGTAAGAAATGAGGCAGAGAATGGCTTCTTTTTACCTAGCCCAAAAAATAAATAAATAAATCTGGGAGGGGAAGACCCTCAGGGTTTCTTTCCAAACCAGAGCAGTTTTTATTTATACTCACTCAGTGCCACCGGGGCCCAAACAATGACCAAGTGTTTGAAGGGAATCTGAGAGAAGAAGGTGTTGGGGGAGGGTCAGGAAGGGGCCTTGAAGGAAGGGGGGGGAATATGAGGTTAGGTGATTGGCCCCAAGGGAGAAAGCCTCACAGCTAAGCATTTGAATTTAGGTCTTCTAGCCCCAAATCTGGCCCTCTTTCCACTGCTCATCAGAACCCCTCCTTGTATTATTGATCCAATGCCAGCAGAGTGTTGATGTCTGCAGGGCTCCAGGGGTCTCGCACGTTCTTGTGCTAAGCTTGGGTCAGTGAGCCAAGGGGTGATAGGACCCTTCTTTGATTTCTGCAGGGCTTTCTAGGGAGTGCCCTGTGGCGCCTTGGACTTTTCTGTGTGAACAAAGAGAGTTCACATTTTCTACCTCCTGGGTCCCCCTCTTCCCTCGCCAAAAATCTATGGAATAAAGGAGGAAAATAGTGAGTAAAAAGCAGAATGAGCACTGGAATCAGGGTCCAAGGACCTGTGTTCAAATCCTGAGTCTCCTATTTGTCACCTAGGGAAAAGCATATCCATCTCAGCATTATTTTTTTAGATCTATAATATAAAATGCAAAGGACTGCAAAGGACACTAAATGTATTGAAATATTTATAATTTTTTTTTGAAAAAAACTTCACAGACCCCCAGGAAAGACCTCTGATGTAGTGTGTTTTACACTGTGGGGAACAGAGGAAAGGGAAAGCAGCCTGGGGGTGAGGTGATTGGGTGCTTTACCACGGGGGATGAAGCCTTTCATCCATAGCATATGACACCTTGTGTGGGCTCTTTTAGCCCTGAACACTGAGAGTTTCTTCTGCGTTGGCGATGATGTGAGCAAGGTTAATCTTCCCCTTCACCTTCCTGTCCCCCAGAGATTTAGGGGAAGGTGAGCCCTGGCTCAGGCATTTCCTGGGTGAGTTGAAGGAACAGGTCAGGGAAACCCCAGTGCCAGCTGGAGATGCCCAGGCCCTTGTTCATGGGGAGAGAGAGAGAGAGAGAGAGGGAGAGGGAGAGGGAGAGGGAGAGGGAGAGGGAGGGAGGGAGGGAGGGAGAGAGAGAGAGAGAGAGAGAGAGAGAGAGAGAGAGAGAGAGAGAGAGAGAGAGAGAGAGAGAGAGAGAGAGAGAGAGAGGAGAGAAAGTGGATATCTTGGTGGCCCATATCAGACCTGGGACTTGGACCCGAGGCGAGATAGCTTATCTCATCTCAGAGATCAAAGAAAACAATGGAGGATGGTTTCTCTTTTTGAATTGTGTTTAACTTCCTAAACTCCTGTCTCAACTGCAGTTTAATTATTGATTAGTAAGACCCTTAGAGCCAGAAACCTTTCGCTGTTTGCTCTCTCCTTATCTGGACCAGGAGTCAGATGGCTGAGCAGATAGTGGGACTTTTGGAGTAGCAGGGACATCGCTACCTGCCCTCTGGCCTTCTTCCTCTGAGTGCATAGAATTCTTTGCTTTCCAGGCTTTCTCTGGCAAGAACTGGGGTTTCTTAACATAGGCTCTGTGGGTAAATTTCAAGCAGTGAATGGGGAAAAAAATCCTGTCTTTATTTTCATTAATCATTGATTACCTTTGAATTACTGTTTTTTATGTTGTACATTTAAAAACATTATTCAGCGAAGGGGTCCATAGGTTTCCCCAGACTGACAGACTAAAAAAGTTTCAGAACCACTGGGCTAGAAATGAACGTGATCCTTCTCCCTCAGTCACTGGGGAGGAAGGTACTGGGGGGGGAGCCATTCTCTTCTGGGACTTGGGGCTGAGCACATTGGTGTTCCCAGACCTAGATTTCTAATCTTCCCAAGTCCCTCCTACCGTAGCCATCCCCCTGCCTCTCCCAAGGCAGACTGTGTAGGAGATGGGGTGGGGCAGCAGGTGAGCCTATCCCTGCTATAGCCAGAGGGCTCTGGTTTCTAGGAGATCTTGCCCTCACTTGCCATCATGTAGGTTGGGAGTATACTTAGCTACCCTCTTTTAGCTAGCCTCACGCCCCCAAAGACAGACACTGTTCCTCATCCTGGTTTGGGTTTGCTGTCTGGTCCAGTTGTGTCTTGTTCCTTCCATCCCACCTCCACCCCCCCAGTGGGTTTCTGCTTGTTTATTCCAGGTACTGAGCCTTTTCTTTCTGCTTTTCCCACCAAGGACAGGACCCATGTCTGTATGATCCCACATGTGGTAATTAAGCCGTTATTGAAGACTTGGAGGGAGGGAGGCACAGAATATGGAGGAAAGAGGTAAAGACACGGGGGCCTGATTGGGGTACTGGAGGAAGAACTGAATGGAGTCCTAAAAGCTTCAAAGCTAGGCCTTGAGCAGATTCCAGATGTGGGGGATAATGTGGTCAAAAACTGTGATCAAGGAGGTATGGGTCTGTAGTATAGGTCTATGGGGAAGGAGAAGGCCTTCCATAGGAGCCAAGAGGGCTTGGCCATCTCATGCCTTCTGTCACCTCCAGGATTAAATAGAAAATTTTTTGGTATTTAAAGCCATTCAAAACCTGATTCCCTCTTACTTTTGCCATCTTCTTACATACCTCCATAAACTCTGGAATCCAGTGATACTTGCCTGGCTTTTTTCCTGTTCTGGTCATTTTCACTGGCTGTCCCTCATGCTGAGGACATTCACCTTCTTCACCCCCACCTTCTGGCTTCCCTGAACTCCTTCAAGGCCCAGTTAAAATCCCGTCTTCTCTAAGAAGCCTCTTCCAGTCCTCTGTCATTCTCATGCCTTCTCTCTGTTGGTGGAGTCATTTATCCTGTGGATAGCTTGTTATACGTAGTTGTTTGCATGTGGTCACTCCAATAGACTGTGCGTTCCCTTGGAGCAGGGACATCCTTTTGTTCTTCTTGTGTCCCCAGTGCTTAAGTACACACCCTGGCACAGAGTAAAGAGTTGACTTGACCTCTTGGCGTACTTGGCTGAAGACTTGAGTTGCCTAAGAGCCAAAGGCCTGACTGGCTGTGGGGCCAAGAACTTGCCTGTGGAAAGTCAAGTCAAGAAGCGTTTATTAAGCTCAGTGGAATTGGAGCCCAAAGACTCCAAACTACCAGTATGACATTGTAAAGTACCTTTCCCTCTTGGGCCTTGATTTATCCATCTATAAAATGGTCAATTTTTTGAACCCATCAATGAGTCAATCAGTGTATACTGATGAAACACCTGCTTCGTGCCAGACATTAGGCCTAGGCACTGAGGGAAATGTCTTTTTTCTTTTTTTGGATTGGGATTGTTTTTTTTTTTAATTAACAAAAAAATCAATTTTCTCTCCTACCATATCCCTACCACTGGAAAAAAAATAATAGCAAAATCCTTTTTTAACAAATATTCAAGCAAGTCAAGCAAGACAAATTCTCACACTGGCCAGTTTCTAAAAATATATATATATGTTTAATTCTGTCCCGAGTCCGTCACCTCTGCGTGGTTCATCATTAATTCTGTAGGACCAGATGGTCATCATGTTGAGCAGAGGGTTTGCAGGGTGGCCTGGAGGCAGCAGGTTCCCCAGCCCTGCCAGGCTTTGGAAGTTGTATGCGTTTACAGCGTTGTTGTTACATAAATTGTCTTGCAAGTTCTGCTTTGTTCACTCTGCATCAGTTTCCTGGAGTCTTCCTCGTTTTCTCTAAAATCATCCTGTCTCTCATTTCTTGCAGCACAATAGTGGTATTCTTTTAGATTCATTAATATTCCATAATGTGTTTTGCACTAGGAGATACTGATGCCGTCTTTGGACTGGGGGAGGGGGTACCATATTTGGAGTCGGAATGGTTGGCTTTGATTGGATTTGAATTCCAGGTCTGCCACTCACTCCGTATGTGATATTGGTCACGTCTTCCCTTACCCCCAACTTCAGTTTTTCCTTCTGTAAAATGGATGAATTGGCCTAAATGACCTTGAAAGCCCCTTCTGGTTCTAACATCCTAGGATCCCACAACCAAGATCCTCTTCCAGGCCCTCCCGTGTAATTCTGCTTCCCCCACCTATTTTCTTGGGGGTGTAAAGGAGGAAGGGTCTTGAAGCCTCTCCCACCCCCATCCTTAGGGTTTTGAGTTCAGTGGGGATAGAGAGGCCTTTGGAGCCTGGAATGCCACAACGTTGTTACCATGGCGGCCAGCTGGGAGGCCTTCACCTCCCCTCTGGAGGCTGCTTCCTTGGGGGCTATCCCAGAATACCTCCAACTGTTCCAGGCTCCTACCATAGAGGGAGCTTGAGGGATTCCTCTCTGTCCATCCCCAGGGGTCATGTGGGATAGGTAGAGGAAGTGGGAGGCCCTGGGCAGCATCAGTGACCACTATGGACACTCTAACGGATGGCTCCTTCTGTGATCTCATCTGCCTCGAGGGTGGGATGGCTGAGCTGCTCCGGCAGGAGTTTGAGCCTGTGCTCATCAGGCCCAAGATCCTGGGTAGGTTTACATGAGGGAACGCTCACCTTACCCCATGCCTTAGTTTCTCTCTCAGTACCATCTGAGCAAAGATTTCTTTCTGGATTCTGGATTTCTGCTTCTGGATGGAATTAAGGGGACTTGGTTTCAAATTCCCATTTTCAGCCACTTGTTAATTATAACTTGGGCAAACCAGCCTCTTGGGGCCTCAGTTTCCTCATCTGGAGAACAAAGGACTTAGACCAAGTGATCTCTGAGGTCTCTTCTGAAGCTAACAAATTCCACTCCTTACCTCCATCTCTCAGAATCTCTCCTTTCTTTCATGGCTCTAATTGGGAGCCCCCTTCCACAGGAGGCCTTTCCTGGTCCCCCCTGTGCCAGATGCTAATGCCTTTCCTCCCAGATCACTTGAAGTCTTGTTTGTAGAAACATCCATACACACACACACATATGTACATATGTACACATGTACTATGTTAGTATGTATATATGTATCTACAATATAGGCCTATGGGTTATTGTATGTGCATATTTTTTACACACCTATATTTGTGTGTATTTATTTTTATTGCACACATACGTATACAAATATATACACACACATTTATTATAAATAATACATATGCATACATACGCATGTACAATACCGAGGTGGATCTATTATGTCTATCTGTACACGTGTCCATATATGTAGATGTCGTCTCCTTGGCCTATGCTGTGAGCTGCTTGAAGGCAGGGATGGCTTTTACTTTTGTCTTTGTAAAGTTCTCTCTGATCATAGATGACATAGATACACGTTTAAGTCTGATGGCCTGTGGAGGGCAGCTTCTGGTAGCTTCTACCCAATGAGAAAGGTTTCAGGTGTTGGCCTGGCCACAGACTGTCTCCTGAGGAGCAGCGCAGCTAAGATTTGGAGAGGCTTTATCCTCGAGAGATGGGCCATCTGTCAATTTAAGGTCTGGGCACAAAAACTGCCAGACTGTGGAATGCTGACATCTTTGTCAGGAAGAAAAGCTGGGGTACTGAGGAAATCAGAGAGCCGCTAAGGATTGGAGCATTTTGTTCTTTTTGGACTAGATCAGATAACTGTAAAGCGCTTAGCACAGTGTCCGGCCCATGGTAATGTTATATAAATATTAGCTGCCATTAGAGTTATCAGTATTGTTATATTTGTAGAGTTCTTAGCACAGCACCTGGCACGTAGTAAATTCTACTATCATCAGCTCAGTTGTAGGAGTAGTATGTTTGTTAAGTTCTTAGCACAGTGCCCAGCACGTAAAAGTCACTGTGTAAGTGATAGGTATAATAGTAATTAATATTAATGATTTCGTCGGCATCAGGGACCCCAAGGAGGAAGCTTCTGTACCTTCTCTGCAGTTTGCATGGTCTAAGTGACTAGCCCAGGGTCCTACAGACAGTATGGGTCAGAGGCAGCACTTTAACCCTGTCTCCAAGGATGACTCTTCACAGTCTCTCTACGTCTCCTCTCATTGGTGTCTTCATGTATTCTTTATCACCCAGGGCTGTACCTGGGCAGCCTGGCCTGGCCTTGCCCTTCTGGGGAGGCTGCAGAGTCCCTGGGTCAGTGCAGTCTTCATTGGGGCCTGCAGGGTCCGTGTGTGACAGGCCACTGGGACAGGTGCATCCTCTGCCCGGAGGAGCATCCGGGAAGGAGGAGGAAGGGAGATGCCCACTCAGTGTTAACATCGTGCCAGTCTGCCCATGGAATGTAGATTCCATTCCTACAGGGAGTCAGAAATGTGGAAGGCAGAGGAGGAATTTCGAGGGAGAAAAGAGATGAGAGGGGGCAGGGGCCAGCTGGAGTAACTCTGTAAGGGACTGAATCCTCCCAGAAGCCCCAGGGAGGTGTCATGGTAAAGGCAAAGGCTTGGGGTGAGGAAATAAGGTGTTGGGCCCAGCTACTCCATTCACTGTTACCTCCAGCAAGTCCCTTTTCCTCTCTGAACCTCAGTTTCCTTTCCTGTAAAATGGAAAAGTGGGACTCAGTGAGGCAGCTAGATCATGCAGGAGATAGAATGGTGAAATTGAAGTCAAGGAGTCCTGAGTTCAAATCCCACCCTCAGATACTTACTAGCCGTGTGACCCTGGGCAAGTTGCTGATCCTCTCCGCCTGTTTCCTCTTCTGTAAAATGGAGATAAGAAATGACTTCATCCTCCAAGGGTTGCTGCGAGGAACAAATGAGTTATTTGTCAAGAGCTTTACAAACTTTAAAGTGCCAGTGATGATTACTATTTTACTACCATCCTCTATCATCACCATCCATCTCGTTCTGACATTCTCTGCTGGAGGAGACAACGTGGTCCTGTGAGAAGAACCTTGGAGCTGTAGATGCCTGGTGTTCATTTCTGGTGAATAGGTGTTGGCATTCACCTCGCAACGCCTCGGTCCCTGGTCCCCTTGGCTTTGGGACTTTGCTTTGTCCCTGCCATCAGATTGTAAGCTCCTTCAGGGCAGGGGCTATTTTTTGTCACTTTTTGTGTCTTTCGCATTTAACACAGTGCCTTCACATAGTAGGTGCTTAATAAGTGTGTATTGAATGACTGACTGAAAGGTGTGGAAGCGTAGTGTTGTAAATCCCAAAGTGCTGCAAGAATAGGAACTGTTGTTAATTATTATTATCCATTTAGCCTTAGGGAGGTTGTTTTATTAACAACTTTGAGACTGAGACCCACCCAGACCATTCCCAGAGTATCATGTGCTTCCACTTATACTCTTACACCACCCCCAAAGTCTGTCACCTGTGCTGTTTGGTATACCTGTGTGGTCTGCACCTGGTGGGATTCTCTAATCCAGTTTTAGAGCTAGAAAGAATTCTAGACTTGCTTCATTTTACAGGTGAGGAAGCTGAGGCCCACAATACGAAGTGCAGAGATGGGAGCAGTACCCAGTTTTAACTGCCCAGATCAATCCTCTTTCTCCTTTGTAGGGGTACAGGTAGCGCCTCTGTAATAGAGAGCTGATTGAATCCTCATTTTCTGAATGAGGAAAACTGAGGCAGGGAAGCGGGGACTTGCCTGGGGGGATCACACAGGCTGTAAGCAGCAGAACCAGGATTTGGTCTTTGTTCACCCAGCTTTCTGTCCTGTTCTGCGGCCACCCATGCAGACCTGACTACACACCATGCATCTGAAATGCACACAGACTCACAAACTGATCTATTCCAGGGCTGGGTTCAGAAGGTGAGGAATGACCAATCTCTTGGAGCCTCTGGCTCCTTCTTGGGGGTAGTTGCTTCATCTGTTTCCTGCTGCATCCCAGGCCAGCCAAGGCCTGAGGGAGGGACAGATGGATGGACTGAGGGAGAGGAGGGGCTGTGTAGGTATTGCTGTGGATAATTAGTGGCTCTGTTCCCAACACTGACTGGTTACAACAGACCCAGGCAACTGCTGCTCCCAAGTCAAGGTCACCCTGTTCAAAACCAGCAGTGACCAGTCGATGATGGAGCTGGCCTCGGGGTGGGTGGCTTTGGAGTCTGTGCTTGTGCTCTTTGAAGTGGCAGCTGTGTGTTCTGGCAGCGGTCGTTTCACTCCCAGCCCAGAGTTAGACTGGAGGCACAGTGGAAGGGGGAAGAGAGGGAAGACCCAAGAAAGTCAGTCTGCCCTTTTGAGCTCATCTCCTTATCTTCAAGATAGGGATGATGAAGTTCTTGCCTCTGAGGGTTCTCACTGCACAGGGTTGGAAGAGACCATAGGGCTATTTAGAACCTGGAAAGAAGCTTAGGTGGTCATCTAATTCAACCTGCCCCCTCCCCATTTTACAGATGGGGAAACTGAGGCCCAGAGACATTAAATGACTTGCCTCCCACACGCTATGTAGGAAGCAGAATAGCAGGTGGGATTTGAACTGAAGTACTCAGCCTTAGACTGTAATGTACTTCTCCATTAAACCATTCTGCCTACCAAGCAGCCCTTCATTCATTCATTCATTCAACAAGCGTTTATTAAGTGCTTAATGTGCACCACAGACTCTGCCAGGTGCTGGTGATCTAAGGACTAAAATGAAACTCAAAGAACTTGTGTTCAATTGGGTAGAAAATAACAAAGAAAAGTAAATTCAAAACATAGTATAATAATGATCCTTACAACAACCATGGGAGGGAGGTGCTGTTATTAGGTTAAGTGACTTGCCCAGGGTCACCCAGCTAGGAAGTGCCTGAGGCTGGATTTGAATTCAGGTCTTCTCGACTCCAGGCACTCACTGTACCACTTAATTGCCCCTAGCATAAAGCTCTTCCTAGAAAAGGAGACATTAACAGCTGGGGCAGGGGCTGGATTTGCTTCCTGGAGGGAGGGGTATTTGAGTTAACATCTACCTCAGCCTACCCCTGAACAGGAATTCTGTTTAAACATTTATTAAGTGCCTACTATATGCTAGGCACTGGACATCCAAAGATACTTCAGCTTCCCCTCTCTTCTCCCCACAAAAGGGGATGGAAGGGATAAACATCAGTCTCTGCTCTTAAGGAGTTTATATTCCATTGGAATCCCCTCAACAAGTGCCCACCCAGCCTCTTCTTGAAAATCTCCAGTGACTGGCAGCTACCTCCTTCCAGGGCTGCCTGATCCACTTTGGAACAGCAGTTGTTATCAGGAAGTTTTTTCTTAAATCGAGTGAAAATGTACTTCTTTGTAACTTGCAGGCGTTATTCAGAATTATACCCTCTGGTGCCAAACCAAATAAATCTAATCTGTCTTCCCCAGCACAGGTTCTCATATACATACTCAAAGATCAGTCATCCAATATTAAGTACCTACTATGTGCCAAGTACTAGGGGTCCAAAAAAAGTAAAAGACAGTCCTTGCTCTCAGGGAGCTTAAAATTTAATGGGAGAGACAACAGGCTAACAAGTCTATACAAATCCAGCATAACTAGAAAGTAATTAAGAGAGTGAAGGTGCTAGAAGAGGGGTTGGGAAAGGCTTCCTACAGATGGTTGAACTTTAGTCGGGACTTAAAGGAAGCCAGGGAAGTCAGCAGTGGGAGCAGAGGAGGGAGTGTCCCAGGCATGGGGGACCAGCCAGAGAGAATGCCCAGAACCTAGAGACGGAGGGTCTTGTTCTTGGATCAGCCCAAAGGCCAGGGTCCCTGACTCTTTGATACGCTTTTGTAAACCTTTTCAATGGCTTTGTGTTTCAAAGATCTCTTAAATATATATAGGACATACTGCCCTTCATATGCTCAAAAGAAAAAATCACTGGATTTTGAAAAATCTGAAAAAGTCACTGGATCAAAGAGTACATGTTGCAGGGGAAGGTGTAAGAAGACTGGGAAAGTAGAGGGAGCTGAGTTATAAAGGACTTTGAATGCTAGACAAAGCATTTTGGATTTGATCCTGTAGGCAGTGGGGAACCAGTGGAGTTTATGGAGTAGGGGATGATGTGATCCATCGTGCACTTTAGGAAAATCACTTTGGTGGTCAAATGGAGGATGGATTAGGGGGAGGAGAGACTTGGGGCAGGCGGACCCAGCAGCAGACTACTGTAGTAATCTAGGTGTTGGTGATAAGGACCTGCACGTGGGTGGTGTTGGGGTCAGAGGAGAGAAGGGGGCATATCTGAGAGATGTTGCATGGGTTCAATAGACAGGCCTTGGCAACAGATCCAACATGGTAGATAAGAGATCATGAGGAGTCCCAATGAAGGCTGGTATTGCCCTTTATAGAAAGAGGGAAGATGTGGGGGCAGGGAGGGTTTAGCGGAGAAGAGAATGAGTTTAGATTTGGACATACTTAATTTAAGGCATCTCCTAGACATCAAGTCAGATAGGTATGAATGGCAGCTGGAGATGTGGGATTGAAGGTCAGCAGAGATTTGAGAATCATCCGCAGAGAGATGGTGATTCTGACCATGGGAACTGATGACATCCTTGAGTGAGGGAGAAAAGAGGGAGAAGAGAGGACCCAGGACAGAACCCTGAAGGACACGTATGGTTAGAGGGCTCTCATATACATACTCACCTGGAGCAAGATCCAGCCAAGGAGACCAAGGGGCAGTCAGAGAGGAGAGAGTGGTCAGCAATGTCAAATGCCGTGTGGAGGTCAAGCAGAACGAAGGTGGAGAAGAGGCCCTTGGATTTGGCAGCTCAGAGGTCACAGAGGACTTTGAAGAAAGCCGTTTCCAGGAATGATAAGGTCAGAAGCCAGTTGTAAGGAGGAGGTACCTGTTTGGATGGCCCACCTTTTTGGAGTGGAGCTACAAAGATGAGTCTTTTCCCTCCTAGGTCTTCTCTGTAGAATCCTTAATTCTTTCCAACCTTTGTATCAAATTCCCAGGCCCCTCCACCATTAAAGGGTGTGAGGCATTTTGTAAACAAACTTAAAGATTTAGAAGAACCAGAGCTGTTTTGTGAGGAGTCTGGGCAGCTCTGAAGGTGTCCACTCAGTATTTGGGTGTGAAAGTAGTCTTGTCTTACTTAGGATCTGGCTGGCTGTTTTTATCAATAAGCAGGACTTTGGGGGAAATAATGAGAGCATGTAATAACCCCTTTTTGCCTAAAGCTTGCTAGGCTCATGTAGGGGGCCAGTGGCCAAGCTGGTATGAGAAACCTGGACCCTGCCCACAAACTAGATGCCATCCTAACGAGCCAGAAGGTTCATCAATTGCCATACAGGGTGCTGTGTTGATGTACATTGTAAACTCCTTAAGGACAGGGCCTTGGACCCAGTCCAGGCCCCTTCTAAACAGAAGAGATAATCGAGCAACTGGCCAGCGGTCTGGTCAGTAGTACCAGAGCCACCAGGCCAGCCCGACCTCCCTTCTTTTACAGAGGAGGCCTAGAAGTGACTTGCCCAAGGTCACACAGGTAATAAGCGGCGGAGCCAGGATTCAAAGCCAGGTCCTCTGACTCCCAACACCAGTGCCTTTTCCACTATGCTAGAGGTAGCGTTGACATTCAGGACCCATGTGTGACATTGACATTTAGCGGCATGGCCAGAGGGTCTAACATTAGCACTGGGGTAATTTGGTGTGGGTGTGTGTGTGTGTCCGACAGCTGTTTCCAGGCAGCCATTTTGTCTCACTGCCATTGGGCATGCCCAAGAGTGGTTTTAGAGGTGGCTAAATGTATTCCTGGGCTCCCAGGCATTATTCTCTTTGCTGAGTCTATTAAAGCCTATCCTGTTTTAGAGGCACTTGGGAGCACCATGGAGAGAGTGCTGGACCTGGAATCAGGAAGATGAGTTTAAATCTGGTCTCAGACACCTGCTAGCTATGTGACCCTGGTCAGGTCATTTATCCCATTTGCCTCAGTTTCCTCAAATGTAAAATGGAGATTACAGCAGCCATCTCCCAGAGTTGTCATAAGGAGCACTTGTAAAAGTGCCTGGCATTCAGTTGGCGCTTTATTCATGCTTATTCCTTTCCTTTCCCTATGGCCAAGAGTCCTTCCTAGGGAAGTAGTTTCTCCTGGAATCCCCCACCCTTGACTCTCCACTGGCACAGGCTTCCAGTGGGGGCAGAGTTTCCCTGTTCTTCTTTCCCAAGCCGGGTCTCCTGCTTACACCTGTTGAGGTAGTCTCTGGGCAGCCGGCTAAAACTGTCTCTCTGTTTCTCTGCAGGTCACAGCAATCACAAAGAAAGCAGCCCTTTCCTCAGCTGCTCTGAAGCTACCAAAGGAAGCGATTACTATGATAGAAACTTGGCCCTCTTTGAGGTAAAATGTTGCTTTTCCTCCTCCCTTACTGTCTCGATCCCTAAGGACTTAGATCTTTATTAATAAGCCAGAGGGGGGAAGGAGGTTCCTTCGACTCCATCCATTCATTCATTCATCCAACAAATGCTTATGGATCCTGGCTATGTGAAAGGCAAAGTGATGAGCAGAGTACAGAGATGAGGAAAGTAGAGCTCCTGCCCCTGTCAGCTTTAGTAGGGAGGGTCAGACCCATCCTATAGATGAGGCCACTTCTTTGAGAAGGAGGTGGACTGAGAGCTGTGGGCATGGAGGCCCCGAGGTGATCAGGGAAAGTTTTTCTGAGTCTGGAAACATGGGGAAGATTTCCAGAGGTGGAACAGGCCTGGGGAGGAGAGACCTGAAGGAGTACACATCGAAGGCAGGGTTGGGCACGTTCCTTATAAGCTGAGGGAATGATGTGAGCCAAGATTTGGAGGCAGAAAAGGGCAAGGTATATTTGGGGAAAAGGAAAGGGCTAGGATGGAAAGAACCCTGGCTCTGGAGTCAGCACCACCTTGGGCCAGGCTGTTAACTTCCTCTGGGTTCCAGTTTCCATTCATGTAAAATGCAAGGAGGGAGAGCTGGGACTCGGTGGCCTTTGAAGTCCTTTCCAGCTCTCTAGGTTTTTTTATGCTATGTAATAGTACAACTGAAGTATGTGATACCTCCAAGAGATGAGACTGTCCAGCCTCTACTTTGAATGCTGAACTAAGGAGTTTGAACTTTGTTCAGTCAGGAAATCATTAGTTCACGTCTGGCCTCAGTCACTTGCCAGTTGTGTCCCAGCCTCAGTGTTCTCATCTATAGAATAGACACAGTAGTAGCATCTACTTCAGGAAGTAGTTGTAAGGATCAAATGAGTTTGTCTATCAAAGTGCTTTGTCAGTCTTAATAGGATAGAAACGTTAACTGTTATGCCTGCTATTCTGGACAAGATCAGGGCTGTGCATAAGAAAAATGATCATCTGGCAGAAGTCTTGTGATGGATTAGAGGAGGGGGTGACCATGGATCATTCACCTTTGAGTTCCAAAGGGTCTGAACTAGGGTGGTGACGGTGGCAGTGGAAAGGAAACATCTCAAAGAATGAATTGGCAGGAATTGCCAGCTACTTGGGTAGGGGGACAGTGGGAGAGGGCAGGAGGCAAAGATGACTCCAAGGCTTTGAACCTAGGGGGCTTGGGAGAAGGATGGTGCCATTTACATAAATAGAGTAGAATAGAAAAGAATCAGGTGATTTTAAGCATCAGGAAGGTGCTTAAGTTGGTTTTGGACATATTGGGTTTATTAAGGTGGAGGGGACATGGGATATCCAGGTGGAGATGTCCAGCAGCATCAGACAGTCAGAAAGTAAGACTGAGGCTCAGGAGAGCAGTGGAGATAAAAATAAGGGTTTGGGAGTTGATGGGAAAGCACACAGACAAGAGAAAACATGCTGAGGCCAGAGCTTTTGGAGATGCCTCGGTTAAGTGGGGACAGGGAGACAAGGAGCACCCAGAGATGGGGGAAGGGGAGCCAGGCTGGCGGCCAAGGGAGCAAAGTTTCAAAGGCCCATTTCACGGTGTCACTTGTGGCCAGCATATTGTGGAGGATGAAGCCAGGGAGAGGGCCAGTAGTCTCTGGGATCTTGGACTCTTTGAGGATGTGGTGGCCCAAGAGACCTGATGGAATCCCTTCCTCTCCTTGTTGTTTATACTGAAGACAAGGCCCCATGTTGAGGCTCACAGGGTCCCACGTGGGGGATCTCTCTGGCTCCTGTGTCAAATTAGCCTTGAGCATGCTGTTCAGAAGGTCCAGAAGGATGTTTAGGGGTGGGGGAGTGACAGGAAGCAGGAGGACTGGCCATGAGAAGAGGGAGTAGGGAAACCAGTAGGGGAGACTTTAATGCTTTCCATAGAAGACTGGGGCACATTCAGTGTGCCCCTCCCCCCTTGTCCTTAGTACATTCTCTGACCTAGTGCTGTTGTTGAAATGGTGTTGGATGGTGCCAAGGACTGTGTCAGTTATGGTCCTTCCGTGCCCAGCACTGTATTCACACAGCAGGAGCTTAATAAATGTCTGCTGAATAGAACTGAATTGAATTGAAGAGCTGGGGTAGCTGAAGAAGCTTTCTAGATGATCGACTGAGATCAGGAGATGGCCTCATCTGTTTCGTGCCCTCCTTGGCATGTCCTGAATTAGTCCATGGGGGCTTTTGAAAGCTAATCCTAGTGGGCGTTGAAAATATTAGCAGTGGCTTGAGGGGAAGGGAGAAAATAGTGAGGAAGCAAGGTGGAGGGGCTATAGCAGAGAGCATGGCAGGCACATATGGGGAGGAGGGGAGAAAATGAGGGGCAGGATGGGGGAGAAGACATGTACTGGGTGTGGCAGGGCCAGGAAACTGGGAGCTGATGGTGGGGAGGGCAGGATGGCCCAGCCCCAGCTGGGAGGAGAACCTGGCGGGAGCCCAGCAGGGCAGTCTGTACTAGGAGAATGTGTGTTACCTTGCTGTAGGTGTACCAACAAGCCCTGGCACCCCTTTGGGGCCTGTGGTTTTTCACAGCCACTCATTTGTAGTAATGAGGATCACTAACAGTTACAGTGCCCTGCTCCGGGCTTCCCCTAGAGGGGAGGAAGGACTGTGACTCCTGGAGAAGCCCAGGGGGGTGGAACAGGCCTTTACCCAAAGGAAGGGTACCTATTCTTATCGTGGTTTTATCATTAGCATGACAGTCATTGTTCTCCTGGGTAATGATTGCTGTAGGGTGAGCCCTTTCTGGGGCTCAGAGCACTTTGCTTACCACCACTCCATGAGCAGGTAGTAGCAGCATTATTGTCCCCATGGAGAGCCTGAGTGGAAGCCCACTCTCTGCTGTTCACCACCTTGGGCACCTGCCTTCCTTCATCTGTACTTTGAGATATTTGGAATAGATGGTTTCTAAGGTTCTTACAAACTTACAATCTGGGAAACTGAGACTTAAGAGATTTTTATGCTTATTTTATTCCATAAATTAAAAAAAAGAGAGAGAGAGATCAAGCGATTGGCCCAGAATCCTTTGGAGCGTCAGACCCAGGCCACTTTGGACTTGGACTCCTTGACCATTGCCCTTACTGCTCAGTGAGTGGTACACAATCACATACATACATGCTGAAATATATACACATAGACATATGCTGGAATTTGGTTCACATGCTTATAGGTTGAATGACTTCGATTTCCCATATGGTCAACATGTTTAATCAGAAAAATACCCACAGCGATAGCTTCCTTCCCAGGCCTTCCCCCACCCACTCCCTATCTACCTTCCTTCCTCAACCCTGACTTCAGACCTGATTTTTTTTGCATGCCCAAAAGGACATCTGAGGGAGGTTCTCATGTTCACATTTGCCTTGATTCTGTCTGCAGGAGGAACTCGATGTCCGCCCAAAGGTGTCATCTCTCCTCGGGAAGCTGGTCAGTTATACCAACCTCACCCAGGGCGCCAAAGAACATGAAGAGGCTGAGAGTGTGGAAGGCTCTCGGAGGAAAGTATCAAAAGTGAGTAGGCCTGCCTGTTCAGACCATCCCTGCTCCAAACCAGAAGTGTGCTGGGCAGGGACACTCCCATTTCTCCTAAGTAGATCTTGTCTTCCAGCAGAGTCGCTCAGGCCTCTTGGGCAGTCCTAGCTGGGTGGCCTTGGTGGTATTGGTCACTTGCCAGCGGCTTGGTTCGTTGCTTTATTTAGAAGAGGTTAGGTTAGATCCAAGTCACCAAGGTCTCCAATTCAAGAAAGGCCCACTCTGGGAAAGGTAAAAAACAACAACTTTCCTTTTTTAGAGTATCTACTGTGAAGCCTTTTGGAGAATGAGGCTTCTGGGGTGCTCAGTGGTAGAGGCTCATGGAGGCTGTAAACTAGAAAACAACTCTGCATTTTCCCAAATGAATCTGGATGAGGATATGTTCTACTGACCAGGGACCTATCTTCTTACCTTGGAAAAAACCCCAGTGCCCCAGAGTGGTAGCCAGGAGGGGCTGACCCTAGAGAATCCTCCAGCCTGGGCTGTGCCCTTTGATGTGTTGGTTAAACAAAGAGGTATTTGAGATTGTGCACACTCACAACAATAGCTCAAGATAAGTGAGACCAGGTCCAAAGGCTGGGGATTCAATTGATCTGGCTTGATCTCTAAAGATGTCCAAGGCCAAGCTGGATGGTATTCATTTGTTCCAAAAGTGTTTATTAAATTGGTTTGTTCCCAGTGCCCTAGACCAGTGTTAGAGGGATCTGCACTCCCCACTCCTGGAGTTCACAGGGGAAAAGAGGAGAGAACAGCACAGAGAAGTACCCTCCACCCAACCCAGTAGATGCTTTGGCCTGACAGACCATCAGAGCTGCAGAAATTCAGAGAAGGCAAAGATCGTTGCAGAGGAAGCTCAGAGAAAATTTTGGGGAGGAGGTGAGGCTCCAGAGTGGAAAGCTGTGGCACCCGGATCAAGGATGACTGTGGTTTCTGCAGCCATAAGGAGGATATTCTGCCTTGGATGGAAAAGGAACATGGCGTCCATGTCTAGTATGGCTATGTCCTAGCAGCATTCTGTCCCCATCAGACTCCACCTGGGAAACTGGGCATAGTTTGGGGCACTGCTTTTTAGGAAAGAAATTGGTCATTTGAAATATGTCCCTAGGTGGGTGACTGGAATGGCAGCCGTCCTCATAATCACACCAGGAGAGGATCACTGAAGTAACTGGAGAAGAGAAGGTTTGGGAGGTGTGGGGGACACAGTAACTATCTTCAGTGCAAGAGGGAGAAGACTTTAACGCTTGGATCATAGGGCAGAATCAGGAGTTGGTGGGGGAGGGGACAAAGAGGTCAATTAAGGCTTCATCGAAGGAAAAATTTCTTGATCATTAGAGCCATCTGAAAGTACATACACCTAGCAGGTGGCGAGGTGGCGCCATAGTGGATAGAGTGTCAGGCCTGGAGTCATGAAGACCCATCTTCCTGAGTTCAAATCCAGCCTCAGACACTGGCCAAGTCACTTAACCATCTTTGCCTCAGTACCCCATCTGTAAAATAAGCTGAAGAAGGAAATGGCAAATCACTCCATTGCAAGCCATTCCAGCATCTATGCCAAGAAAACTCTGGATGGGGTTACGAAGAATTGAACACAACTCAAAAATGTCTAAAACCACAACAGTAATAAGTTACGGTAAATGCCGCCAAAGATGCTTAACATACAGCTGACTGGTTCTTCTGGTCAACCAAAAGTGCTTAAACCTGAAACTTCCAAGGGAAGGAAATAGTAAATTTAATCACCACCTTTTGAACAATTTGCAAAACCATGTTATACTCTCCTCCTTTTTCATTTTATCAGAAACTCACTTGCAAATATTCTGAGACACAAGACACAAAACGCTAGATTTCGAGTCCACTGCCACTGGTGTCTGAATTCACTATGGGTGTATAAATGGCGATGAGAATCCCCAAGAACAGTGAGGACAGGTTGAGGATGTCCATGGAGAGGGCCTAGATGCTCACAAAATCCTTTCTTCTCCACCCCTCTGCCATTTTAGTTGGAAGAAATTCAGTAAGTAATTACGGTTTCCTTTGATTTGGCCCACCCCTTCTCATCTGAAAGGCCTTGGTCCTCTCAGCGCTTGGTTGTCCCTGTTCACCTACTGCAGGAGCCCTGCATGTGGAGAGCACAGAGAGGCAGCTGTCATCATTCTTGGGCTGACCAGCGCCAGTCACGGTGAATCAGCTCAATTCTGGAGGGGTGGATTAACTGTTTTAGGGCTGGAACCTCCCTATCTTGCATTCCCCCATAATTATACTGGAAGATCAGAGAATCCAGGGCACCAGGCACCCCTAAGCCTGAAGTGTTTGGTATTCTTGGCTCCTTTTTCTCTGGCTGCTGCTGCTGAAATCGACCCCCTACCCTTGGTGCCAAGGAAAACAGTGTGTGGTTTGTTTGCAGGGAAGGGGAGAACTGTGCAGTCAATGTTTTCTTGTGCCTGGCTTACTGAGGAGACCAGGTTTAGGAGCAATATCAGCCCCAGGGAGAGGGTGCCTGGTAGGGGAGGATGTGTGCAAGGGCCTTTGCTGTGATGCTGGGCAGCCCAGCTCTGTGTTTGGGAGCTCTCTCCCTCCTCTTCTTTTCCCCTGGTTGATCTTTGCTCAGTACAGATTCCTCCAAAGAGCCATGAGAAGTTGGACATCTGAGAGATGTTTTACAGCGACTGCTTGAAGCAGCCTTGGCGTTTAGCTCAGTGGGCAAGAGGACTTTTAGTGTATGGAGCAAAGGAGGAACTGGTGCTTCAGTGATGCCTCCCTCCGTTCTCCTTATGGCCAGTTGGGCTCAGCCCCACTTTTGCACTGGTGTCTGCACATAGCAGGTAGTTAGTACTTCTTGCACATAGTAGGTACTCAGTAGTTCTTGACTGGTGACTAAGATAAGTAAAGTCGTAGCCCCTGCAGGGAGCTGTGTCCTGTATTAGAAAGAAAACTGGATTTGAAGTCAGAAGTCGTGAATTGGAATTTTTGGTGTTTCTCTTCTCCATCTCTGTGGACCTGGGCAAGTCGCTTTGTTTTTATTTGAAAAAGCATGTCTCTGGGATGCCTTTGGGTTTTTACTCCACAGATTCCTAATAACTACATCCTCCACCTAGACAACCCTGCATTACAATGAAAAAGACAAATTAGGCAGAACCAGCCAATGCCGCAGGCCCCCTTTAGCAGTGTAGACCACCTTCCCCACCTGGAGACCTCTGTCTCTCTACTAGAGAAGCAGGGTATGTCTCCTTTTCCATCCGTGGCCCTCCGGAACCCAGACTGGTCATTGCATCTTATCTAGATTCTGTCGTATTCTGATGTTGTTTGAGTGTGTGTTATTATAGTCCTTGAGAGGCAGGGTGGAAGAGTGGATGGCGCCTGCCCTTGGAGTTGGGAAGCCTTTTGTCCAGGATCTTCTCAGACCTTTCTTGGCTCTGTAACTGTAGACGGGTTATTTCACCTCTGGCCTACAGGCAGTGCTTAAGCATAGAAGTTAAGAAATACGAAGGTTGCAATCTGGATCCCTGGAGGGACCCTAGGAAATGCTCCTCCTGGGGGTCCCTGCACCAGCAAAATCAGAAGTTCTTCTGTTCCTCTGCTGTAGTTGTATTGTTCTGGTTATGCTGGTTTTGGTTTTGTATCAGTTCATCCGAGTCATCTTGTCTCTTTGAATTCTTCCTATTTGTCCTCTCTTACGGTGTAATCTTTCCATGATATGCCTATGTCACAGTTAGTTTGGGTGTTCCCCAGTGGATGGGCCTATGCTTTGTTTCTAGTTGTTTCGTTGTTTTTTAAAAGTGCTTCTATCTCTCTGTGTGTATGTGTGTGTATTTACATATGTGTATGTGTACATGTACATATACTTTATATAGAGAGACAAATAGATATGTGCACATATGTATACCTATAGGGCAGCTCGGTGGTACAGTGTTTGGAGTGCTGGACTTGTAATCAGGAAGACTTATCTTCCTGAGTTCACGTGTAGCCTCAGACACTTATTAGCTGTGTGACCCTGGGCACGTCTCTTCACCCTGCTCTCCTCAGTTTCCTCATCTGCAAAATGAGCTGGAGAAGGAAATGGCAAATTACTCCAATGTCTTTACCAAGAAAACCCAGTTGGAGTCACAAAGAATTGCATGCAGCTGAAAAAATTCAACAACAACACGGTGTGTACGTGTGTGTGTGAGTGTGTGTGAACTTTGTTTCGTTATTGACGTCCTTGGATCATATACCACATGTTAAAGACTGCTGGGTTAAGGAGTATGAACCTCGAGGTGGTTTTTCTCACGATTCCAAGTTGTTTTCCAAAGTGGTTGGACCAATTCATAGCTCCACCAGCAGTCCATCAGTGCGCTGCTCTTCCCCTCCCCCATCTAGTACTAATTATTTTTATCCCCTGTCATCTTTGCCAAGAGTCGCTTTAATTTGTAATTCTCTTATTAGTGACTTGGGACATTTTAATTTAATTTTTAATTATTTGCAATTCTCCATTTGAAAACTCTTCCTGTCCTTCGACTATTTACCGATTTGGAAGTGACTCTTAACCCCCTTTCTCTGCAATTGGTCAAGTCATCTGTGTCACCAGGCCTTGCTCTCCTCCTCTGTCAAAAGGAGGCTTTTGACGTGGATGATCATGAAGGTCTCCTCTCACACTAAATTCTGTAATCCTATGAATGACACTCTGAGGCCTTACAGATGGCACTAAAGACAGACCAGTTTATTTACTTGTCAGATACGGCCGTTTTTGTAGAGGGTCTATCTCACCTCTGGACCTGTGGCTTAAAACCTTTAAGATAAAAAGGTCTGCCTTTCTGGCAGGGGATTCTGATCTCAGTGCCCTCCTGGTGATTTGCTGAGGTTATTTTAGGACCTAGGAAATTTTTCTTTCATTGATCTTTCCCTCACTGCCCTTTTCACAATGTGATCCTTGTAGGAGGGAGGGGGAGGGGTGACAGGAGGTTTCTGAAGGCACTGTATAATAATGATAATACACTAGTAAGAGCTCACATTTATATATTGCCTTAAAGTTTGCAAAGCGCTTTCCAGACATTGTCTCATTTGATCCTCACAGCAACCCTGAGAGGTAGAGGCTATTTTTATCCTCATTTTACACATAAGGAAACTGAGGCAAGCACAGGTTGCATGACTTGCCCAGGGTCACAGAGCTAGGAATTGTCTTGGGCAGGATTTGAACTTGTATCTTCCTGACTCCAGGTCCTGAGCTCCATCCTGTGTGCCACCTGGCTGCCAATGATCTCTGTGTCTTCTCCCAAGACCACCTTGGTGGATCCTAGAATATTCGAGGTTGAAGGACCTCTAGAACCTAGAACGCCAGAGTTGACTCAAAATCCAGGATTCTTGCTACACTCCTCTGCCTTCCTGTTTTGGTTCCTATAAAGTACCCTCTGGCTTTTGTTAGAAATCCTAGGGACTTCCCAGTTGCTGCTCTGGCTACGTCTTCATGGCTTTTGTCTCCAGAATGTGATCTAGCTCTGTCCTGCCCCCAGACTGTGAGGTTATGTTCCTGAGTCATTTCTTAGTTCCTTCTCCCACTTGGTCTGTGGGCTCTGTTCCCCCATCCTGTCCTCCCCGCCTCCACCCCCTTCATTACATCATTTCTCCTTCAAGTTTCCAAAAGCACCCAGTCACTACTCTATATATTCTCTCCTGGGCGTAATCCATTCTCACTTAGCCTAACAGGATGTTCTCTTGTCCCTGAACATAATTTATTTACAGTATCTCCAGTCATGTCCCAGGTATTGTGAGATTCATAGAGAGAAGAGATAAGCTGGGCCAAACCCTTAGTTTATAGATAAGCAAACTAAAACCTAGAGTTGGACTTATGTGGCCAGAATCACTCAGGGAGTAAGTGGCACACCTGGAATTCAAACCCATGTCTCTGAATGCTAAATTCACCCATCTTTCCACTAGACCCTCCCTACTTTTCAGGCAAGGCTTGATTCCTAGGGGAATCTTCCATGGGTGGTAGATTTGGTAGCTCCATCCGGAACTCAGATCTTCCATTGGGTCAGTGACTTCCACAATGTGGAGATCTCTTCTGGAGAGATAGACCATCGCCCCTCCATGCCTGAACATCCATCAGGTCCCTTACCAGGTCCTTCCCTAAGTTTAGCTGTGGTTGGGACCAGTACCCAGCATGCTGGGATCCTCTTTCTTTCTCTAGAGCTCCCAGGATGGTCCTGAAGCACTTGGCCCAGCTACCTAGCTGCCTCTTATCTCTCATGCCTGGCCCAGCTTCTCTTTCAAGCCTGCCTTTCTTTGTACGGCTTCTTTACTCCGATTATCCTTTGTAGCTACTTGTTGGTAACGTATCACAGCCTGCTTCCAGCAACTTTACACCTCTACATTGACTCTGGGTAACGGTCCTTTATAGTACTCAGAGGCTGTGCTGTTCCATGACTCAGAGCCATATGACCCCAGCAGGATATTGGGCTTAAAGAGAGAGGAGTCTTTTTATTCAGAGAGAAGCTCAGTTCATTTTAAAATTTTATAGCTTCCCAAATTTCTACCTTGTTCCTTTCTTGGTGAACTGTGGGCCGAAATCATTGTCTGTTTGTAGCATCTATGAGAAAGAGAGAGGGAGAGGAGAAGAGAGAGAGAGAAGATGGAGAGGGAAGGAGAAAGGGAGGGAGAGAGAGAGATGCAAACATACATAGATGTGTATATACACAGTTATGTATACACATATACATATTGTTAAGTCGTTGCGTTGTGTCCAACCCTTTGTGACCCCATTTGGGGTTTTCTTGGCAAAGATAGTGGGATGTTTTACCATTTCCCTCCTAGCTCATTTTACAGATGAGGAAACTGAGGCAAACAGGGTTAAGTGACTTGTCTAGGGTCACACAGTTTATAAGTGTCTGAGTCCAGATTTCAATTCAGGAAAGTGAGTCTTGACTTCAGCCCTGGCACTCTATCCACTGTGCCGTATTCATATAGGTGCGTGTCCATACACTTACATTCATGCCAACGGCTATTGGCATTGGTATTCACTTATATGTATATTGTATATATACATACACTATTGTATATATTGTGTATAGTCTTATACACACATACACACACTTACACAAGCTTTCTTGATTGTCTATATAGCATGGAATTTGTTAGCAGAGTCATAGACCCTTTTGGCAGTCTGGTAAAGCCTGTGAACCCCTTCCCAGAATAATATCTTTCAATGTATAAAAGGAAATACATAATTATAAATAAAATTGATTGCATTGAAAAAGTTATCAAAAAAATTTTTTTAATGGGTTTATAGAGTCCAGATAAGAACCCCTGTTCTAACTGCATCTTGTAGATGAACCAGATAGGCATTCTTCATCCACTTAGCCGTCTGTGTGTGGATGGTTAAGACAAACTTTTTAAAAATAGATTTTACTGCTATCTTTTATTTTTATATCACCTAGGTTCCCTCCCCCCATATCTCCCCTTCACTTCCTTCCCACAGAGCCAACCCTGGTAACAGAGAATTTTTTTTTTAAAGAAAGAAAAAGAGAAAGAAATTCCCTAAAACCAACCAGCAAGGCCTTAATGCAGTCAACACGATGTCCTCCACAAAACAAGAGCATCAAGAAGGTTTTGTGCATGGCCTGGAATAGCTTCAGCTTGGATCCCTCCTCCATGCCAGTGGTTGGCAGACAGCTTTGGCAAGCATCAGTCTCCATATGGTGGTCAGACAAGGTCCCCATCGTTACATGAGAATCTTGTGTGATTCTGACCCATGTAAGGGAGGGGCTCTGTTGGAATAGATAGAGGCAGCGTTTTGCTCTTCTCAGGCAAATCCCTTTTCATTGTCAGCCCAGAGTAAGCGCAGAGAGAGCTTGTGTTCTTTCCCTCAATCTTTCTGTCAGTTGTGCAATGGTGAAGATATGGTTTTTGAAAGCCTCCCCCCAATCGCTAGTAATATCTTCATCAAGGATGCCCTCAATGTACATATAGACCGTTTTCATCAAAATGTGATATAAATGGGAAAGTAGCTCTCTGTTATCCAGAATATTGGACTCAAGAGAACCTGACCATGATAGTGCACTGAGAGCTTACCACACAGCTTTACCCCAAAGGTCACAAATAAGGAACACATTAAGTCAAGAGATGGTATGGACCAAAAATGTGAATTTGGGTGATAGCACCAGGATAGCCTGTTATGGCTCTCCTTTGGATTATACTCCAGCATCTGGTGCCTGGGAGGTGAGTCTCGCCTTTCCTCATCATTGCCATCCTTAACACCAGTGTCAGAGGCAAGATACTGGTCTGCTGGTCTGGCCATAGAGGGCTGACCAAGCCTGGAAGTCATGAGACTGTGTGTGAACTGATGAAACAGGAGAGTGAGTGCAGCAAGAGACTCTTCTCCAGATCCTTTGTTTTCTGTAACTTCTTATTTGCCTTCTGTGATGAGGACTGCGATGGTAGCTGCAGTGGATTTAGAAAGCACCTTCTTCATAACCACCCAGGGAAAGTGGGGTGTCCAAATAGTGTTACCTCATTTTACAGACTGTCAAAGCGAGCCACAGAGAAGTTAAAAAGTCATACCATTATTTATGCGTAATAGGGATGACCAAGGAATAGCCTGATTGGTTGGACTGGGACACCTCCCATGGAGCTGAGCATGGGCTCTGGTACAGATCCAGCAGACCCAGGGGGCTGCTCTGACTACATCTTCAGTGTCTTAAATGAATGTGGAAGTCATTGCTGCTGAACTTGGCCATGTGTGAAGCTGTCTTCTGATTTCCAGATTAGGATTGGTGCCCTGCCACCACCACTCTGGGCATCTCATAAGTCAAGAAAGCACAACCAATGCTGTGCTTGGCCATAGAAGATCCAGTCAGAGAGTGACATTAAACGCCTGTATTCTGGGTCATGCCCAGGCTTTTTCTTCTATCCGGACAGTTCCTCAGCTCTACCCACTGCCCTGCTCCCCACCCCCTGACTCAGACAAGGCATTTGTTTGTTTCCTAGTCACCCAGCATGGGCACCTTAATGGGTGTGTACCTGCCCTGCATGCAGAACATCTTTGGGGTGATCCTATTCCTTCGACTGACCTGGATGGTGGGGACGGCTGGTGTCCTGCAGTCCTTCCTCATTGTCCTCATCTGCTGCTGCTGTGTGAGTATCTGCTCTCCCATTTAACTACAGGCGCCATTTTCCATTCCTTTTCCCACCCAAAAGGCAAAACCTGTACCCTGTTCTGCTGGCCCCTCTGGCTGAAGTGAGGTCCTTGAAGGGTAGGGGTGGGGGCACTTCTCAAGAATAACAAATGTCAGGAGGGAAAGAAATTTCTGATCCATAGAACGTAGTGCTTTGGTTCTGAGCCCATCCGTCACTATTACTCCTGCCTCAGTTATTGGGGGAGGAATGTTTGATTGTTTAGTTTGCTTTACTAAAGGGAAAGAATGCTTATAAGACAGGCTTACTCCTCTTTAACACTTCTGCAAGAGTCAGTGACTGACTGGCTAACAATGGAGTCTTTTTTGACTAACAATGGAGTCTTTTGGGTGGGAATTTTATGTAACCCGTGTTACAATTTCTTGTCTTTATAGACCCTACTGACAGCAATATCCATGAGTGCCATCGCCACCAATGGGGTTGTTCCAGGTTTGTTTGTAGATGTGATCCTCGGTATTCTGGGCTACTACATCTGACCAGGTGCCCTTACAGTGTAAATGCTTAGCCTCTTAGAAGGCCCAGCTTCCTCAACCTCGAGAAGGAGGAGGAGTGGATCTGCTGACCTCTGAGTTCCCTCCCAGCTCTGAAATCCCATAAGTCTATGAGTGGGAAGGGATCTTAGATGTCATTGAGGTATCCACAGATCATTAGAGCCAAAAGGGACTTTTCTCCAGTTGAGAAAAACTAATCAAAGGGAAACAAAGGAATTTGGCCAACAGCAGTCACACCGCGGGTAGCTGGTAGCATGGCTAGATCTGGACCGCAGGCTCTCACCTGTCCCATCACTCCTTGTGGATTTCAAGTCACAAGATCTGGGTCCAGATCCCAGCTCCATGACCTTGGGCAAACAGTGCCCCCTGTTCTGGGCATCAGATTCGTTCGCTGCAGAATAAGAAGGTTAAGTGTCAAGATCCCTTCCGGGCCCTTTGTTCTTCTCATTTGGAGTCTGTGTTCCGACTTTCTTTAGCAAGAAGCCCAGTAAAGGCAGAGAGTGAGCCTGGGTGGGCTCCTTGGCAGGCCCAGGCCTGATGGGGACCTGGAGCCATACATAAGTCCCACTACTGGAGGAGTGAGCGCTCTGCCAGCCTAGTCCTTGATCCAGGTTTGCTGCTCAGAGGAAGCCTAGTAGCTTCTTTGGCCTGGCGTCCTGGAGCTTGCCCCCCATTCATATTCACTCGCCCTCCAGCTGGGAGGTCCTTTTCCCTGGCAAGAGCTTATCTCCTCAGGGTGGGCCATATTGCTGGTTGGATGTCGTTTAGTGTGGGAGCCAGATGGCCTGGGTTATTTATCACTCACTCGTGGGGGAAAGGAGCAGTTTTATCTCATTCCTGGAAGAGGCCTGTCTCCTTCTGCTGTTTCTCTGTTCTGGTTAATGGCCCTCTCAGAGTTTCTCAGGCCAAAACAATAGCCCATGGGGCCTCTGTAACCAGAGTGGCCCCAAAGACCGCAGTCATAGAAAGAGCAAGGATTAGAGGCTGCAGCCTTTGTTTCAGGGGGAGCCAGCTGAGCCTGCTGGGGAACTGGCCTCAGATGGGAGACCCGCCTAAAACCTTGGCTCAAGGTCCCTCCTCCACTCCCACCCCCAGGCTAATTTCCTTGCTGCTGTGGCTTCTGGCCAGCTGGGGCCTCAGAATAATGATTTACCAGCTAATGGAACAGGAGAGAGAGCTCATAAACCCAAAGGGGACCCTAAAGACCCCCTAATACATGAAGGTGCAGAGGCCCAGAAACAGGAAGGCACAGGCCAAGGTCACATAGGGACTAAGTCATAGAGACAGCTTTGACTCAGAATCCATAGTGCTCTTTCCACAGCATCTTTGCCCTTTCCAGCTCTGGCAGTGAGATGTGATGGCCCGGAAAGACTCTTGGACTAGGCTAAGAAGGCCTTACTGCTAATTCCTGTCTGAGTGGTCTTGGCCATATCATTTGATTTCTCAAAACCTTGATTTTGTCATCTGGAAGAAGGAAATGGGTCCACAGGCTTGAGGGGCCCTTCCCTGCAGAGCCTAGAGAGTTAAACAGAGCTGGCCATGCCACGAGGTCATGGTTCCATGGACCACACAGACCCTGATGGTTCAGGGAGTCACTGCTTTAGGAACGACACGTTCAGAACTCCCGGTAAAAGCAGTTCGTGAGGAGGTGAGAGGAGAGCACAGGAAGGAAAAAATGAATGAAACCACTGGCAGCAAGGTTCCCCCAGGCTTCTTAAGAGTGCTAACACAGTCTGTAGGTATGGGGTCCCTGGCCAGTCTAGTAGGGGCAGGATTACCTCAGACTGGCTTATAACAGCCCTGCTGATGTAGCATGGAGATTAGCCCAGGCTGCCCCAAGTCCTCTCACATCCTGGCCCACAAGTTCAAGAAGGAGGGAAAGACAGAAGTTGGGCCTTTATGAAGGGCTTACCATGTGTTGAGTGCTCTATAGAGACCTCCTTTGATCCTTCCAATGACCCTAGGAGGTAAGTGCTGTTGTTATCCCTGTTTTGCAGTTGAGGAAACTGAGGCAGACAGAAGTTAAGGGTCACATAGCTAGTAAATGTCTGAGGCCAAATTTAAAGTCAGGTCTTTCTGAGCCCAGGCCCAGCCAGCACTTTTTCCCCTGCACAACCTAGCTGCTGGACAGAAAATCAAGGGAGGTAAGAGATGGTGATGGACTGGTTGAGAGACTGGTGTAGAGGTGTAAGTTAGCATGTGCTCTAAAACTAATTGTGAGAGTTTACATGGTGCACATACTACCAGTATGTGTCAGAGATGGGACCTGAACCCAAGTTTTACTGATTCCAAAGCTGGCTTCTCAGATCAGTCTCTTTCCTGGGTGCCATTCCCTTCACTCCATCCTCTAGGTGGTCATGGGTGTAGAACTTAGAGGGGACCTGATTGATCATCAAGGCCAAACCTCTCACTTTACAGATGAGGAAACTGAGACATTTCCCCCAAAGGGTTAGGTAACTTGTCCAGAAGCATCCAGCCAGTAAGTAGTAGAGGGGTTTGTCCTGGAAGGGCCGTCTGAGCGTCCGAGATGGCCTGAGGGCTGCCAAAGGACAGCATCACCTGCAAAGCTCTCTGGGCGTGTCTGGAGGCACAAGCTTCCACTGCTTGCCAAAGGAGCTATTGGGGTGTTTGGAGAGAACCGTAACTCTCAGAAGCAGAAATGGTGTGAACTCAGTGTTTTCTCTTTGCCCCTCCTCTAGCTGGGGGATCCTATTTCATGATTTCCCGCTCTCTTGGGCCTGAGTTTGGAGGAGCGGTTGGCCTGTGCTTTTACCTGGGTACTACCTTTGCAGCAGCTATGTACATCCTGGGAGCCATTGAGATCCTGCTGGTGAGTCCAGTTCAGCCCTGCCCTTCCCAGGGTCCCCTGTCAGGGACCAAGGTCCAAGGCTACTCCCTCATTCCCCTTCCCAGGACCCGGTGATGATCATGATGACATGGGAGGAAGGCAAGGGTGGGACTGAGACCCTTCTCCTCGGGAATCTGCCACTCGGCTGATGGTGAAAAGGGGAGGGCCTTGACTAAGAACCGGTGAAATAAAGTGGGGGGGAGGATGTTGGCAGCTCAGGAAGGGATCTGTTGCCTCTCCTCTTTAAATGTGACCAAGAATACTTTTTCTCTGTGGTCGGTACTCTGGAAGCTTTGGTTTTTGTGAAGTGTTTAATTTAGTTACATGACTTTACTTGGTGTCTCACACAAAGCATCACATCCATGTCATCTTGCTTCATCTGTTCTTCCTTAATGACAACAACCCAGTACTTCTTTTTGTTGTTGTTGTTAAGTCCTAGGGAAAGTGTTTGTTTGGCCAACATCTGGCTTCCCCCCTCAGCTCTTAGAGCCTGAGCAGTCGAGCTAAATTTTAGCCTTGGCAGCTGCAGCATCTTGAGGATGGCCTGAGCAGGAAGCCAGGGCTGCTGGGCGGGGATTCTTACTGGCCTTGCCCTAAGCGTGGTTTATAGGGCACCCCACCCAGTCTGAGGCCTCTTCTTTGTGTGTGTGTGTGTGTGTGTGGGGAAGCGGGGGAGATGTACAAATCCTCAACCCAGCCCTTGTTCCCAAAGAGGAAAGGGAGTCACCACCACTTCCTACCTCAGAACTGCCCCTCCAGCAGTGGAGACCGGGTTTGGCTCCTGGCCACCTGGTCCTTGGGAAAATGGAGATGGAAGGATTTGTTTGCCCAGCCAACACTTCCAAACTTGCCCTTGTTTCAGACATACATCGCCCCGCCGGCTGCCATCTTCCACCCAACAGGGGCCCACGACACCTCGAGTGCCACCCTGAACAATATGCGAGTGTATGGGACCATTTTTCTGACCCTCATGACTGTGGTGGTGTTTGTTGGCGTGAAGTACGTGAACAAATTCGCCTCACTCTTCTTGGCCTGTGTGATCATCTCCATCTTGTCCATCTATGCTGGCGGCATCAAATCCATTTTTGACCCACCAGTGTTTCCGTGAGTGATGAGCATGCTAGACCCAGAGGGAGAGTTTGAGTGAATAAGGTCCCTTTGGGGGCAGCTTTGTCATTTCACCCTGAGCCAGTCAAGAAGGAGGGCTCACAGCCCGCCGAGCAGTGCAGGTCAATCAGTCATGGAAGAAAGGAGAAAGGGAAGGAAGCCACTTTGGGAGAAGGAGGGGTAGGTTTATCGTGTATTACAATCAGAAAAGACCATAGAGCTGATCTGATCCAACCTCCATGCTTTACATGGGAAGAGACTCACAGGGTTATTTGCCCAAGGTCAAAGAGCCATTAAGTGTCAGAATCAGAACTCCAACTCAACCCTGTTCTCTGTCTACTGCCCCTTCTAAAGGTGAGGTAGCTGATAAACCAGCTGACTATCCCACTGAATAGTTGGGGGCAGGAGGAGCAGAACCCAGACCCCCTGGGGCCCCAAGCTCTCCCTGACCCTTGGCCTGACAGTAAAGAGTATGACAAGTCAGCCAGGGGAACATGTTCGATGAACTCATATCTTTGACTTAGCAAACTTTGACCATTCCCCGCTTCCAGAGTCTGCATGTTGGGCAACAGGACCCTGTCCCGGGACCAATTTGATGTTTGTGCCAAGACCACAGTTGTGGACAACGAGACTGTGGCCACAAAGCTGTGGGTCCTCTTCTGTCACACCTCCAATCTCACCTCGGAGGGCTGCGACCAGTATTTCCTCCTCAATAACGTCACCGAGATCTCTGGGATCCCTGGAGCTGCCAGTGGGATTCTCCAGGGTAGGTGTACAGAGCAGGGCTCTGGGGTGAAGATGGCCAGGCCAGGCCTAGGCGCATGGATTCTCAGGAGGAGAAGAGGGGCCTCCTTGGGTGGGGTCTGACATCGTCCCTTCTGAGAAAGGCGGAGGAGGCAGTCCCAGACTCAGAGAGGGTCCTTGTCCCTTGTCCACCCCACCCCTCCCCAGAGTCGCCACCAGCCAGTGTGGGACATCGCTTGCTTGTATGGTGCCACGGGGAACTCTGGCCTGGCCTTCTAAGCTGACCTAGGTGGATTCATCCTGATGGACAAAACACACTTCCAAGGGTCCCCTGAGGCCAACGCCCCTCTCTCCAATGTCCCTGGGAGAAAAGGAAATGCTTCTGAGTCACTGGGTGTTTTTTCCTTTCAGACAGTCAAGCCCAGCTGACGCTGGCCTGAGAAGTTCCCATCAGAGCCCATAATAGGCCTCTGTTTGGAAAGTTGGCAGTGGCTGAGAGCTCTCCCACTGAACCCTGGCATGCACACATCTCGTGTAGCTGAGCTGCCAACTTTGGGGATGCCTCATTGGACACTTGGGACCAGTTAGTCCTTGTTTGGTGGGCTTGATTCAGAGGCGTGAGGACCCCATAGTGTCCCTTCCCGGCCTCCTGGAGGAAGGTGAAAACCTTGACCTGGGGACTACCCTGGAACCTTTTTACAGTGTTAGCTTCTTGAAGGCAGGCATGTCTAGGCATAGTGCCTGGCAAGGGTTGACTGGATGTTTGTCGATTGACTGATTGATTGATCGGAGCCTGTGCTTCTGTCCTGGACGAGGCTGCTGAATGCCTCTCAAGCAACATTTCCAAATACCATTGGCCCAAAGAGGCATCTGATTTCCAAACAGCCTGTAGAGCCATGTCATCAAATAGTCCAGCAATTCAAGTCAGTATTTAATAAGGACTTGCTGTGTGCAGGGTTTGGTGCTCAGGGTTGGGGATATGAAAATGAAAAATGTCCTCAAGCTCTCTACCTCCATCCCCCAGCAGATGGGAGATAAGCCATGGCCACAAATGGGGGGTCCCTAGGTTAGGCCTCCAAATTGGGCTCACTAAAGGAAATGGATTTCAGGGTGGGGAGATGAGGAGAGCATACCTGCCAGGCCTGGGGGAGCCCAGGGCAGAAGGCTAGGCAAGTCTAGGGCCGGCCAGCTGTGCCATTCAGTCCAGCCAGATGTGATGCTGGGGGCCTCCAACTGTTTGGGGGCTCGTGGCAGAGTCCCAGCCTCCAGCCCCCTCCTGTGCAGCTTGGGGGCCTGGGCATTCTCCAGAGACTAAACAGCCCTTCCCTGGGCATTTGGGCCTTCACTGCCCCTTCCCCAGACATCCATGGAGCACTTTCTATTTGGGAGCTATCAAGAAAAATAAAGCACAGTCCCTTTCCCCCAGGAAGTCACCATGAGTGGAGCTGAGGGTTCTAGAGCAGAGAAGAAATGTGGCAGGTCCTACAGTGTCAAGAGGCCAGCTCTGACATGGAGTAACACAGAAGGGATGACATCGAGAAGTCGGGCTCACGACTGCTATCCCAATAGTCAGATCCAGTACCTTTTCTAGGTGTTTTTTTCATATGCGATTCCTTTAATATTCTATAAAAGGTAAAAAAAAATATTCAGAACAAAACTTTTAAAAGCTGTTACGGCCCGTATTATCATTTACATATAAATTTATATACAGATACATACTATATGAATTATATATTGCATACAAATAACATAATAAATTAGATATAAATCCTATAACTATTACGTTCTACGAGTGATCATTAGTCTAGCCAGACACTTTAGGTATATGGAAGTCCAAAGTAAACCTCGCTTTCATGTAAAAAAGGGGTATCACAGTGGGTTCCCATGTGAACTGCACACAGTTTGCTCATCTGTAAAATGGGGATGTAGTTCTGGCATTTTGTAAGAAAGTCCCCTGGTAAACGTTGGGTGCTCTAGAAATGTGAGTTGTTAAAGCCCATAATATTCTGGAGAGATGGAGAAGTTAGCCCCTGCCCATTAGGGGTACCTGGCACTCTTTGTACCAAGAGAGCTGGTGGTGCAGTGGATAGTGTACTGCGTCAGGAGTCAGGAAAGATCTGAGTTCGAATGTGACCTCAGATGCTTCCTGACTGTGTGACCCTGGGCAAGTTATTTAACCTGTTTGCCTCTATTTCCTCATCTGTAAAATGGGGTGAAGAAGAGTGCCTCACTCCTCAGGTTGTGGTGGGGCTGTCACGAGATCACACTGGACAGAGCCAAGCGCTGTGCCTGGCATGTAGCACTTGCTGTGGAAGCGCTTTTTCCCTTCCCTTCCCTTCTTCCCAGGGGCCAAGTACAAAGATGGTCACAGATAATTCAGGATTTGTGAATGAGAAAGCCTAGAGGAGGAAGAGGAGGAGGTCACAGGACCATCAGTCTGGAGTGGAGAGGAACCCTAATCCAAACCCCCTCATCTTACAGATCAGAGAAGGGAAGGGACCTGCCCTCTGTCCATGGATAGTATTTATCCAATGTAGGATTTGAATCCAGCTCCTTTGACTCCACTGTGTCCCAGCACTGTGGCCTCTTCCTTTAGTGATGAGAAATGGAGACCCAAAGTGGGGGCCAGGGCCAGGACCTGAGCCCAGGTGCACAGTTCTGTCTCACCCCACACCAGTTCACCTGGGCAGATCTTGGTGGGACACCTAGGTGCACACTCTCCTTCATCCCCTGGACTGGCTCGCCCAGCCCTCCCTCTGGCTGATGCCACTCTTTCCCCCACTAGATAACCTATGGAGCAGCTACCTGGAGAAGGGTGACATCCTAGAGAAGCCAGGGATGCCCTCCGTGGATGTCCCGGGCCAGAAGAGCAGCCTGCCGCTCTATGTCTTTGCAGATATTGCCACATCCTTCACGGTGCTAGTGGGTATCTTCTTCCCCTCTGTGACAGGTGAGGTCCCTTCCCCATGGGGGAGCCATGTGGGACTCTCCCCACCCATTTCAGGAATCCAAGACCCCCAGGGACCCTCTCACCTCCAAACCCCAGGGAGAAAAAAAGGTCTTTTATTTTGCAGGCATCATGGCTGGGTCCAACCGCTCTGGAGACCTCAAGGACGCCCAGAAGTCCATCCCGGTGGGGACCATCTTGGCCATTGTCACAACCTCTATAGTGTGTATCCTTTAAAATTTTGTGCCTATGGGCCTGGGTCTCCCAGCCCCGACCAGCTATGCTACCCTTCAGTGCCACCTGCTGGCAGACCGAGGAACCCCTTGAAGGCCCATCAGAAATACATCCCTTGTCAGGGGACCCCAGAGACTCAGCTGGACTCTGGGCAGGGGAGGGCAGCAGGCCTCCTCCATGCTTGCTCCTTTCTCCCAGCGGCTCTGAGCATCCCATGCTTGAGAAAAGCCCTGGGCACCAAAGGTCTATGCCGCCTCTCCTTGTCGGGCCCAGTCCCAGGCTGGCATCTTGGTCATAAACTCTTGGTTATTTCTTGGCTGGACTGTCTCCCTAATGCCATTAGAAAGCAGTAAAAAGTAAATGGGGACCTTTTTACAAGTAGAAAAACAGACCAGATCAGACCAAAGGACCCACTTGGCTCAGGAGTCAGTGAACCCAAGAACACACATCACTCCAGAATGGGACTCCCTATTCAGTGGCATCTGCTGGTAAAACAGCTTGGTGGAAAGTAGCTGTGATGTTCCCCACCACCATAATAAGCCCCAGATGGACATACTGTACCACCTAAGTGTAAAAAGAGACCAGAAGGAGGGACCTTTTACAGTACTGATTACAGGGAGACAAGAGCTCACAAGAGACAAAATGAGTGGTTTCAATTATGGAAATAAATCGTAAAATAAATTTTGCCCGATTCCCTTCTGACATGCACACAGACCCTAGTCACTCACATACACGGACAGATCCCATGGTGTCCTGTACACACACGCCCCGTGCTGTTGTGCACCAAGCACCCATGTCTCTCTGCTCCATACCAAACCACACCAAACTCACAATCCCACGCACACACACGGACCCTGCCCACCCCACCTCTCTCACACTTCGCCAGTCACCCCCGCTGCCAGACATGCTCGTCATGCACATGACTGGCCCACTGATCACTTTCTGTCCCACACATTCCATTGTCTGCTCTCCTGTCCCATTTCCCGCTTTGTCCTTGCTCTCTTCTACCCTCTAATTCTAGTCCCATCTCTCTCTGTCCCCTGACCCTCGGAGGTGATGCCGCTGCAGTCCCCAGGGATGAAGAGCCCTGGCTACACTGATAGAAGCCCTCATAGGGGGCGCTTTCAGGCTGGATTCATTTGGCCTGTCAGAAGCTCAGGCCTCACCAGCCAGCTGTTCCTGCCAGGACCCTGGCCATCTGTGGCTGGACCATGGGTTGGCTGGAGAGCCGTTGACAATTTCTTTGACTGTGCTCCCCAGATTTTAGCAGTGTGGTGCTGTTTGGAGCCTGCATTGAGGGGGTCGTCCTCAGAGATAAGTGAGTGCTTTGCGATTTATTTTCTGCTTTCAAAAATGTACTTTTTAATCAATGCCTTTTGTTCTTATATCATAATTGTCATTTCAGTCGAGGGTGGAGAGCCTCCCCCACACCCCCTCCCCCCCAGATTAATCTCTTCTTTTTGACATACAGTGAAGTGATTCATAGGACCTTGGCAGCACGGGCAGTGGCCATGTCTACAATGTGCTGCCTCCAAGTTCCCCATCTCTGCCACAAGGAGGGGGCTGTTTGTTCTTCAAGAACATCATTGCTTTTCTCAGTTACTCAGAGGGTGGCTTTGGGGTCCAGTCTTTGCCCCAAAGAGATACTTTGATTTTGATGTCCTTTGTAACTGCCTGTCATCCCCTTGGAGAAGAGGCTGTTCCAGGCAGGCTGATAGAACCCCTGGTTTCTCCAGGACGGCTTGGAACGCTGGGAGCAGGGAAGCAGAAAAGGGGGATGTTAGAAGTATCTGAGGAATAGAAGGAAGGCACTGGGGGATGAGCTGGAAGCACCCTGGCTCAACCAGACCTGGCAGACCTTGACCCAGACGTTTCTCTGTCCTCCTCCCCTCTGTGGGGATGGTCATGCTCGGTAACACCGAGGCCCCGACAGCCTTTGTTCCTGTTCCCTACCAGTGCTGGAAGATGTGCTAGGGAGAGCTTCACCTCTGGGTTACATTCACACACTTGCACATGCATGCCTGAATACATACGTGTGTGTGTGATTTTTAGTACCAGAAAACTGACTCTTGGACATCTCAAATTGGATGTCCCATAGACACTTCATAACTCAGCATGTCCAAAATGGAGCTCATTATCTTTACTCCAAAACTCTCTCTTTTCTTCCAGAACTTCCCAGCTTTATTTTTTTTAATTAATTTATTTAACTTTTAACATTCATTTTCACAAAATTTTGGGTTCCAGATTTTCTCCCCATTTTCCCCTCCCCCACCCCAAAATGCCAAGCATTCTAATTGCCCCTATCACCAATCTACCCTCTCTTCTATCATCCCTCCCTTCCCTTGTCCCCATCTTTTCTTTTGTCCTGTAGGGCCAGATAACTTTCTATACCCCATTACCTGTATTTCTTATTTCCTAGTAGCAAGAACAGTACTCGACAGTTGTTTCTAAAACTCTGAGTTCCAACTTCTCTTCCTCCCTCCCTCCCCACCCATTCCCTTTGGAAGGCAAACAATTCAATATAGGCCATATCTGTGTAGTTTTGCAAATGACTTCCATAATAGTCGTCTTGTGTAAGACTATATTTCCCTCCATCCTATCCTGTCCCCCATTACTTCTATTCTCTCTTTTGATCCTGTCCCTCCCCGTGAGTGTTGACTTCAAATTTCTCCCTCCTCCCCATGCCCTCCCTTTCATCATCCCCCCCACCTTGCTTATCCCCTTCTCCCCCACTTTCCTGTATTGTAAGATAGGTTTTCATACCAAAATGAGCGTGCATTTTATTCCTTCCTTTAGTGGAATGTGATGAGAGTAAACTTCGTGTTTTTCTCTCACCTCCCCTCTTTGTCCCTCCACTAATAAGTCTTTTGCTTGCCTCTTTTATGAGAGATAATTTGCCCCATTCCATTTCTCCCTTTCTCCTCCCAATATATTTTTCTCTCACTGCTTGATTTCATTTTTTTAAGATATGATCCCATCCTCTTCAATTCACTCTGTGCTGTGTGTATGTGTGTGTGTGTATGTGTGTGTGTGTGTGTGTGTGTGTGTGTGTGTGTGTGTGTGTGTGTAATCCCACCAACTACCCAGATACTGAATAGTTTCAAGAGTTACAAATATTGTCTTTCCATGTAGGAATGTGAACAGTTCAACTTTAGTAAGTCCCTTATGACTTCTCTTTGCTGTTCACCTTTTCATGCTTCTCTTCATTCTTGTGTTTGAAAGTCAGATTTTCTTTTCAGCTCTGGTCTTTTCATCCAGAATGCTTGAAAGTCCTCGATTTCATTGAAAGACCAATTTTCCCCCTGAAGTATTATACTCGGTTTTGCTGGGTAGGTGATTCCTGGTTTTAGTCCTAGTTCCTTTGACTTCTGGAATATCCTATTCCACACCCTTTGATCCCTTAATGTAGAAGCTGCTAGATCTTGTGTTATCCTGATTGTATTTCCACAATACTTGAATTGTTTCTTTCTAGCTGCTTGCAATATTTTCCCCTTGACCTGGGAACTCTGGAATTTGGCCCCAATGTTCCTAGGAGTTTCTCTTTTTGGATCTCTTTCAGGAGGTGATTGGTGGATTCCTTGAATACTCCAGCTTTATTTTTTTAATGGAATATCTTTACTGACAGTTGAAAGTAGCAGTATTGAAAACATTGGTTTCTTCATAGACATTTTGTAGTTGTTCACTGAATAGTTACTATGCCTTTTTACATAACTTTTCATCTCTACTGAGCTTTCTTACCACCCACCCTATCCTTAAATTGGATGCAGTTAATTCTACTTCTTTAGTTTACAGTAAGAAATTGTGCTAAATTATAAATAATCATCTTTAGTGTTTAACCATTTTTATGAATAATGTATTGGCAAGTTGTTCAGTTGTTTTTCTGTCATATCTGACTCTTGGTGACCCCACTTGAGGTTTTCTTGGTAAAGATATTGGAGTGCTTTGCCATTTCTTTCTCCAGCTCATTTTAATAGAGGGGAAAACCAAGGCAAACAAGGTAAAGTGATTTGCCCAAGGTCACACAGCTAGGAAGTGTTGAGGATTTGAACTTGGGAAGGTGGCTCTTCCAGACACCAGGCCTGGCGCTCTGTGCACTATGGCACCTCCCAGCCCTCTTGGCAAATATCTAGTTTCAGATTAGGTTCCTAAAACAGGGAAGATGTCCTCCTGGACTCCTCCCACTCACCCCTCCATCCAGTCTTGTCAAATCTTATTTTTCTGCTTTCATGACATCTCTTGTATACATCCCCTTCTCTCTACTCCACTCACTGCCCTAGTTCAGGCCTTCAAATTCATGCCATTGAAGCAGCCTTCTAATCAGTCTCCCCGCTCCCCAATCCACCTATACCCACACATTTGCCAAAAGGAATTTCGTAAAGCCCTGTCCAGACCTCCCTCCTCAGTCAGCTCCAGAGTGACCCAGTCCTTTCCACCCTTTCTCATCTTCTTATACTTTACTTCCTTCCATGAACATTATGGTCCAGCTATCTTGGCCTATATTGGCAGTTCCTTGAACACAATACCCCATCTTCTATTTCTCCCTCTGCTTAGAATTCTCCATCCCCTCACCTCCGCTTTATTTAATAGTATTTTGTTTTTTCCAATTACATGTAAAGATAGTTTTCAACAGTCACTTTTATAAGATTTTGAGTTCCAGAATTTTTTCTGCCCACTTCCCAAGATCTCAGACAGTCTGACTTGGGCTATACATGTATGATCATAGTAAACATATTTCCACATTAATCATGATGTGAAAGAAGAATCAGAAAAAAAGGGGGAAACCACAAGAAGAAAGAAAAAAGAGAATACTATGCCTTGATTCCCATCCAGACTCTACAGTTCTTTCTCTGGATGGGAATAGCATTTTCCATCATGAGTCTTTTAGAATCGTCTTAGACCATTACATTGCCGAGGAGCTAAATCTCTCATGGTTGGTCATCCTACAGTGTGGTGGTTACTGTGTACAGTGTTCTCCTGGTTCTGCTCGCTTCCCTCAGCATCATTTCATGTAAGGCTTTCCAGGTTTTTCTGAAGTCTGCCTGCTCCTCATTTCTTATAGCATAATCTATGGAAAAGAGAAGAATTGATGACCAAACAAGAGATAGCAAACATTACAAAATGCAAAATGGGTAATTTTGATTACATTAAATTATGCCAAAGCAGCCAAGATCAGAGGGAAATCAGAAGGCTGGGAAACAATTTTTACTGCCAGTATCTCTGATAAAGGTCCCATTTCTAAAATATATAGAGAACTGAGTCAAATTTATAAGAATACAAGTCATTTCCCACTTGATAAATGATCAAAGAATATGAAAGGGCAGTTTTCAGATGAAGAAATTAAAGCTATCTACAGTCATATGAAAAAATGCTCTGAATCATTATTGATTAGAGAAATGCAAATTAAAAAACTCTGAGATACCACCTCATATCTAACAGAAAAGGAAGATAATAAATGTTGGACACGATGTGAGGAAATTGGAACACTGATGCATTGTTGACGGAGTTATGAACTGATCCAACCATTCTGGAAAACAATTTGGAACTGTGCTCAAAGGGCTATAAAACTGCATGCCCTTTTGATCTGGCAATACCACTACTAAATCTGTATCCCAACAAGATCATCAAAATGGGAAAAGGACCCACATGTACAAAAACCTTTATAGCAGCTCTTTTGTAGTGTCAAAGAACTGGAAATTAAGAGACTGCCCATTCATTGGGGAATGGTTGAAGAAGTTATGCTATATGAATGTAATGGAATATTATTGTGCTATAAGAAATGATGAGCAGGCAGACTTCAGAAAAACCTGGAAAGACCTCCACTTTCCAATTTCCTGGAGTTCCTTCAGGACCCATCTCAGATCCCAGGTACAGCTGTTCTTGCCCTCGCGACTCTGAGTGCCTTCTGTCTACTCTGTGTATATATATTTGCCTAATTATATGTCATGTCCCAGTTAGGTTGTAAGCTCCTTGAGGCAGGGACTCAAAGAGCCTTTCTTTTTATTTCCAGTGCTTAGCACCATGCCTGACTTGTAATGAGTATTCTTACAGTAAATGCTTATTGACCTGATCTGAATTACGTGGCCTTTTGGGGCCTTCTGAGGACTTCCTCTTTGGATAAGTGATAGGATAGGGGCATACCTGCCCTTAGGATGTTTTTTCGGGGGATGGGGATGGGGGAGGCCTTAGAAACCACATGTCAGTGCCGGGGAGCTCACTCTTCGATATTCTCTCCCTCAGGTACGGGGACGGTGTAAATAAGAACTTAGTGGTGGGCACACTGTCCTGGCCCTCGCCATGGGTCATCGTGATTGGCTCCTTCTTCTCCACATGCGGCGCTGGCCTGCAGAGCCTCACGGGGGCACCCCGCCTGCTGCAAGCCATCGCCAAGGACAACATCATCCCTTTCCTGCGGGTTTGTTCCCCTCCCTGATCCATGCATGCTCCTTCGCAGATGCAGAGTCCTTTAGACCCATCAGTGCACTTTTGAGGCTGTGATCTTGGGAGGGACCTTAGAGGTCATCGAGTCCAAGCCCCTCTTTTACAGATGAGGAAACTGAGACCCAGAGAACTTAAGTCCCTGACCTGTGGTCACAAGGTGACTGAGCTGGGGTCAGAGGCCTGGTCCTCACTGCCTCCAGAAACCATTGGCTCTTGAGGCCATCTTGCCCAGTCTCCCACTTAGTTCTAGGGATGACAGCATCCCTAACAAATGGCTGGTGCCTCTTTGCTGGGACAGACTCAGTGTTGGGGAGTTCACTCCTTTGTTTTAGTGCTCTCATTTTATAGATGGGAAAGTTGGTGCCTCAGCTAAGATCGCTCAAGCATCTCGCCACACACCTGGGATCAGAAAACCTGGATTTTCTGTAAGGAGATCTTTACTGTTCTCCCCACTTTTCCACAGCCCCTCCCACATTCTGTTGGCATAATCCCATCCCCGGCTGATGGCACTGATTGCCTAGCTTACATCCTTAAACCAGAGAATCTCTCCAGGTCAGAGCAGCCCCTATAAGGGCAAAGGAGATGTCAGGACCTGCCAGGTATCAATAGACTGGAGGAAGGAATCCTTCCTAGCCTGGAGGCCTGTTTAATTTGTCCTGTCTGGCACCTGCTTGCAAGGCTCTGACCCAGAAAAGAGAACATGGAATAAATGGAATTAGAAAAACAGTACAGATGGAGATGGGCAATGCATAGAGTGCTGACCCTGGAGTCAGGAAGACCTGAATTCAAATCCAGCCTCAGATACTTACTAACTGCGTGACCCTGAGATAGTCACTTAACTCTGTTGGCTTCAGTTTTCTCATCTGTAAAATGAGCTGGAGAAGGAAATGGCAAACCACTCCAGTATCTGCCAAGAAAACTCCAGATGGGGTCACCAAGAGTCAGACACGACTGAAATGACTCAGTAACAACAAGAGATTGAGATTGATTTTTGTGTGAGGAGGAGGCCGTATTTTGAGAAGCCTATTTCCCTTAGGGAAATCCAGGAGTGAACTTGTGTATGTTGGGAGAGGGTGATCTATGGATGGCCTAAGATAGGGGTTCTTAACCCATGAGAGATTTCAGGGAGTCCATGAACTTGGATGGGGAAAAAAATTACACCTTTATTTTTACTAATCTCTGATTGAAATTTGACATTTCTTTCAATTATTTAAAAATATTCTTCTGAGAAGGAATGCATGAGAGTCACCAGATTGCTGAAGTCCATGGCACAAAAAAGATAGAGGACGCCTGGTCTAGGACTTGGCTGGGCCTGGCCGATCCATCAGGCTCTTAGGGCCCATTCTGTCTGAGCCTCCACTCTTCTCCCAGGATGTGTTGTTCCTGTGTTGTGGGAATGTGTCTGTGTTTGAGGGGGAGAGGCTGTAGTGGGGTAAGGAGGTGAGACTCCCCAGAGTTAAAGTTGCTATGAAGACCCATCCTTTTGACCTTCCTATCCAAAGTGGGAAGCTGTATCCAAGATTCAAGTGTTGAAGTCACCAAATCAGCAGTGGCCATTTAGGGAAAGGAGAGGGGGGGATCCCAAGACCCTCCGAGCTGGGGATGCCTTCCCCTCCAACCTCTTTCTGGCCTCAGGTGTTTGGCCACGGGAAGGCAAATGGAGAACCAACGTGGGCTCTTCTCCTGACGGCCTTCATCGCCGAGTTGGGGATTCTCATCGCTTCTCTGGACATGGTGGCTCCCATTCTGTCCATGTAAGCAACAGGAACAGGAATGTCCGTATTCAATGTGTGTCTGGAATCCCCTTTCCTCCTCCACATAAATTCTTCCCAGCTCAGCCACAGGGAGAGAGCTGAGGAACCACGTATGAGGTCTAGTGGCACAGTGTTTTACAGCTTCTCCACTGTTGATCTCCAAAGTTGGATGAGCGTTAAAATAGCGCTCATAAAAGAGCAGCCAGAGGTGCTGGGCCATTTCCAAATTTCCCTCCTGTGCTGTCTCTGTTTCAATGTTGTTTTTAAAAGCTGGGATCTGGTGTAAGCTTGGAAGTCTCCAACAAAGCAATCTGTATCAGAAAGCAGCTTGCAAAAGCAGCCCGGATTGCTAAGGCAACTTGGATACAAATTTCAGTTGTTTTATTTTTTAAATAAGTTTAATAATTAATAATAATATATTTAATAAGACCCAACTAAGGAAGTAAAAAAACTTTGAGACCCTTCCCTTTTCCCCCTTTCCCATCTTTCTCTTTTCCTATTTCCCATCTACTGTCCATCCCCCATCCCCCCATCCTTCCTCTTTCTCCTCTTCCCTCCCCTTCTATTTTCCCTCTTCCTCTTCGCCTTTCCCTCCGTTTCCTTTCCTTATTTTCTTTCCTTTTCCTTCATTTCCTTCCTTCTTTTCTGTTCATCTCCTTTCTTCCTTTTCATCAGAATTTCTATCCAAGGATGTTGGCTCCAAGGGTCAGGGTCAGCTTGGGTCTTGGGTGCTGGGAGAATAGGAAATTCCAGGGCTGCAGAAGGAGGATCATGGACTCTGAGATTCCTTCCAACTTCACAGGTTTTTCCTCATGTGTTACTTGTTTGTGAATCTGGCCTGTGCAGTGCAGACACTTCTGAGAACCCCCAATTGGCGGCCCCGTTTTAAATACTACCACTGGTAAGTTGACAGTAGCTTTATGGGAAATGACATCTCTGGGAAATGACTGATAAAAATGAGAAGCTGTTGCATCCCCGACCTGCCCCTGCCCTGCTCCCTACCCCTGCCTGCACCTCCTGCCCAAGGAAAGGGACAGACTTGGGACAGCAGGCCTGCCCGCTGATCCCAGGACCCTTGACACCAGGGAATGAGGGGGACATGCCTCTGACCATCCCTGTTGGGACGTGAATTCATAGGAGCATCATTGGTCTGTGAAAACGCCATCCAGTGGAAAAAGTGAAACAGGAATGAGAAGCTCTCCTCCCTACTTGTCTTTATCTGAATATATGTAGTGTGTGTGTGTGTGAGCGAGTGTGTGTGTGTGTGCAAGTGTGTGTGTGCGAGTGTGTGTGTGTGAGTGTGTGTGTGAGTGAGTGTGTGCGAGTGTGTGTGTCTGTGTGTGCGAGTGTGTGTGTCTGTGTGAGCGAGTGTGTGTGCGAGTGTGTGTGTGCGAGTGTGTGTGCAAGTGTGTGTGAGTGTGTGAGCGAGTGTGTGTGTGAGTGTGTATGTGTGAGCGAGTGTGTGTGTGTGTGAGCGAGTGTGTGTGTGAGCGAGTGTGTGTGTGAGTGAGTGAGTGTGTGTGCAAGTGTGTCTGTGTGTGTGTGTGAGCGAGTGTGTGTGTGTGAGCGAGTATGTGTGTGTGTGTCTGTGTGAGCGAGTATGTGTGTGTGTGTGTCTGTGTGAGCGAATGTGTGTGTGAGTGAGCGAGTGTGTGTGTGTGTGAGCGAGTGTGTGAGCGAGTGTGTGTGTGTCTGTGTGAGCAAGTGTGTGTGTGTCTGTGTGAGCGAGTGTGTGTCTGTGTGTGCGAGTGTGTGTGTCTCTGTGAGCAAGTGTGTGTGTGTGTCTGTGTGAGCGAGTGTGTGTGTGTCTGTGTGAGCGAGTATGTATGTGTGTGTGTCTGTGTGAGCGAGTATGTGTGTGTGTGAGCGAGTATGTATGTGTGTGTGTCTGTGTGAGCGAGTATGTGTGTGTGTGTGAGCGAGTGTGTGTGTGTGTGTGAGCGAGTGTGTGTGAGTGTGTGTGTGTGTGAGCGAGTGTGTGTGTCTGTGTGAGCGAGTATGTATGTGTGTGTGTCTGTGTGAGCGAGTATGTGTGTGTGTGAGCGAGTGTGTGTGTGTCTGTGTGAGCGAGTATGTATGTGTGTGTGTCTGTGTGAGCGAGTATGTGTGTGTGTGAGCGAGTGTGTGTGTGTCTGTGTGAGCGAGTATGTATGTGTGTGTGTCTGTGTGAGCGAGTATGTGTGTGTGTGTGAGCGAGTGTGTGTGTGTGTGAGCGAGTGTGTGTGAGTGTGTGTGTGTGTGAGCGAGTGTGTGTGTCTGTGTGAGCGAGTATGTATGTGTGTGTGCAAGTGTGTGCGTGTGTGAGCGAGTGTGTGTGTGAGCGAGTGTGTGTGAGCGAGTGTGTGTGTGAGTGAGCGAGTGTGTGTGTGAGCGAGTGTGTGTGTGTGAGCGAGTATGTGTGTGTGTGTCTGTGTGAGCGAGTGTGTGTGTGAGCGAGTGTGTGTGTGTGAGAGAGTATGTGTGTGTGTGTCTGTGTGAGCGAGTATGTGTGTGTGTGAGTGAGCGAGTGTGTGTGAGCGAGTGTGTGTGTGAGCGAGTGTGTGTCTGTGTGAGCACGTGTGTGTGTGTAAGTGTGTAATGTATATCTCCCTTGATAAAATGCAAAGTCATTGGGGCCCCAGATTATTTGTTTATTTCATTTTTTCCATTGCTTCTAACTCCATGCCTGGTACACAGTGAGTGCTTAATCAGTGCTTGCTCATTGGTTGGCTTTATTCCAGGGCCCTGTCCTTTCTAGGGATGAGTATCTGCCTCGCCCTGATGTTTATTTCTTCTTGGTACTATGCCCTGGTGGCCATGCTGATTGCGGGCATGATTTACAAGTACATTGAGTATCAGGGGTGAGTAGGTGAATTCAGGGTGGGATGAGCGTCAGCCAGGAAGGGATTGGGGGCTGCTGACTCAGTTGTAGGACTGGGTCGGGGGGGTGAGGAGAAGGCAGGAAGGGATGGGGGACCTCAGGGGCTTGACTCTATTGCTAGGAACGCTGGGGCAGGGCTAACATTAGGGGCTTCTCAGGGGGGTGGACAAGGCTGGGAAGCTGTTGGTGGCTTCAGGTCAGCCCCGTTTGGAAGGGAACGCATCCTTTGGGGACCCAGAGAGGGGAAAGACAGCATCTTCTGGACCCAACTGTTGGTTCTCCATCATGCAGAGCGGAGAAGGAATGGGGAGATGGCATCCGGGGCCTGTCCCTGAGCGCCGCCCGCTATGCGCTCCTTCGCCTGGAGGAGGGCCCTCCACATACCAAGAACTGGAGGTGAGCCTCGAGCGATTCTGTCTCCCTCCCCCATCAGGACTCCCCACTAGTTCTCAGTCTGCTTCCTCCTACCCATCCCCAGCCCCACTGGAAACCTTGATGAACAGGGCCAGTTTAGGGTTTGGTGGAGGGAGAAGATATCTTTGGAGATGAGGCTAGTTCAGGGTGGGTTAGGAAACCTGGAGCAGGCCTCTGTGGATGGGACCAGGGTGTCTGTGTGATGAGTGCTAGGGCATCGACCTGGCCCAAATGGAAGGAGTTTACCAGCCTAAGAATACTGTTAGCAGTAGCCAGCTGGGTGAACAGGTTGGAGGTAAATAAGAAGGGAGAGGACAGGAAAGGGAAATGCCTCCTCCACCAAGGCCCAGATGCTGTTGTCAGAAATTGGGCTTGATACCCAGGAGCCCTGGACTGGCACCAGGGTGCAGGCAGACAGGGTGCTGATGCTAAACAGGGGCCTTCACCTCCCCCCGACTTCTCTTCCCCATTCTCTCCCCCTCTCCACCCAGGCCTCAGCTGTTAGTGCTCCTGAAGCTGGACGAAGACCTCCATGTGAAATACCCCCGCCTGCTCACTTTTGCATCCCAGCTCAAGGCCGGCAAAGGCCTCACCATTATTGGCTCTGTGATCCAAGGCAACTTTTTGGAAAGCTATGGAGAAGCCCAAGCTGCTGAACAGGTACCGGCGTCTGGGGGCTCTCTTTGACACACCCCCTGTAATGGAGCCCGAGAGTCAGGATCTGGGGAACCCGACTCCAACCCCCTCAGCTGGGGTGGCCGGGCCAGGCCCAGAGTAGACCAGAGGAGCAGAACCATGGTCCAGGTTGGGCCGCCCCTGCCCTTACTGTCAAGAGGCTTAGAGCCCTGGGCCAGGCTCTGCTTGGCGATTTCAGAGGAGATTTAGAAGGGAATATGTTTTCTCCTCCATCTCTGACTCTTTCCTTGGCCTGGTTGGGAGTGTACCTGAACATAAGTCTATAAAAGTCCCGGCTTTGTTCTCTGGGGGTCCAGGAACCACGTTCAGCCAGTCCACAAGAACTTAGACTGTGCGCAGGGCTGGAAACACAAAGTGAGGCAAAAACCTGGTCCTGACCTCAAGGACCTTACATTCTCACATGTAAATAACCAAGCACGTACAGGAGATGTACAGACTAGGTGGTGGGTGTTCACAGAGCTCAGGATCCAAGGAGAAAACAGTGGGTGGGCTCTGGGTAACTCCAAGGACCCCCTGAGGAGAGCTCATATGTTGCTTCCAGCGTAGGGGATGCTCAGGGAACCCAGCCCCCCCTCCCCCCCAGTTTACATTGGCCCTTCTGACCCATTTGACTATGGTCTCTTGTTTTCAGACAATTAAGAACATGATTGAGATTGAGAAGGTGAAGGGCTTCTGCCAGGTGGTGGTAACAAGTAAAGTGAGGGAAGGCCTGGCTCACCTCATCCAGTCCTGTGGCCTGGGGGGCATGAAGCACAACTCGGTGGTGCTGGGATGGCCCTATGGCTGGAGGCAGAGTGAAGATCCCCGGGCCTGGAAAACCTTCATCGGTAGGTCCCTCAGACGGGTTAGCTTGCATCCCACAGGGGCTTTCTAAACGGATGCCTCCCACCAGATGCCTCTCTTATTAATCAGTGACCTTGCGCAGTTGGGAATGGTGGGAACATATGGGTAGCTGATAAGACAAAACCCAGTAGCTTTGGGCCTCCTGTAGGCTTGGGCTTAGGATTTGGAGGCATAGGTAAGTTACCTGCATGATATAATTTGAGAGGCCCTGTGCCCAACATTATGCCCCTCCTCCCACTTCACCATTAGATATGCATTTCTTTGGATGTTAAAGAAGCCATGCTTTAAACTTTTATCTGTTAATACTTTGGTTAGAATGAGTGCCTTAGGATTATAGAGGATAGGTAGAAGGAAGGGGAAGACTGCAAGATGGGATATAGGAGACAGATTTTGCCCACCTTATTCTCCAGTGCCAGGCTTTCCCAGAGGTCCAGGAAACCATCTCTGGCAAAGTATGGTTATATCTACAGCTGGTCAGGACTGGCTGGGACATGAGGGCCTTGCCAAGGAAACTCCTATGGTAAAGCCTGGGGGCACCAGGCCCTGCCCCACATCACCTGGCATGTCTTTGTCTCCTAGACACTGTGCGCTGTACCACGGCCGCCCACCTGGCGCTGCTGGTGCCCAAGAATGTTTCCTTCTACCCCAGCAACCACGAGCGCTACAATGAGGGTAACATCGACGTCTGGTGGATAGTCCACGATGGCGGCATGCTCATGCTGCTTCCCTTCCTTCTCAAGCAGCACAAGGTGCCCAGTCCCGGGGGACAGAGGGAGGAGCTGGCAGGGCTCGAGTCTCCCCAGCCCCTAACCCCACCCCTGCCCTCCTGCGGCCCTCTCCTAGGTCTGGCGAAAGTGCCGCATGAGGATCTTTACTGTGGCCCAGATGGACGACAACAGCATCCAGATGAAGAAGGACCTGGCCACTTTCCTGTACCACTTGCGCATTGAAGCAGAAGTGGAAGTCGTGGAGATGGTAAGAGCCACACACCTGCCCTATGGAAGCTGTGGCCTCTGTCACACAGCAGGGCCCTCCCTGCTATGGTTGCCGTCACAGGCCCAGAGGGCTGCTGCCCACCCCCGCCTGCACTCTGCTCTCCCCACAGCACAACAGTGACATCTCCGCCTACACCTACGAGCGGACGCTAATGATGGAGCAGAGATCTCAGATGCTCCGACAGATGAGGCTGACCAAGACCGAGAGGGAAAGGGAGGTAGGAAGCCTCCACCATCCCCAGGAGGTTGTGTGGCCCACAGGGTGGGGCTTCCCTGCAGAGGGAGGGTGACAGTAGCCTCCTCTCTCTCCTCTGTCTTCCCGGCTTTCCAGCTGCTTTGGAATGAGGTGCAAGGAGCCTCCACAGGAATCCTTTGGGTCAGTTTGAGGCTAGGCCAAGCCCAGGACCGACCCCTCGGCCTGCCTGACCCAGTGTTCAGCCTCCTCCAAGCTTTAGAGGCAGCATGGCATAGGAGAGAGAATGCTGGAGTTGGAGTCAGGAGAGACCTAGAGAAATATGGGCCTTCATCTCTCCTGTAAAATGGGGATAATGTGAGGAAAGCGCTACAATTGTAAACCTGAAAGCACTGCAGAGATGGGAGTTACTCTCATGAGGGACCAAGGGTTCTCAGTCTGGTGTCTGGACTGCACACCTCACCCAGCCCCCCTCCCCCCTGAGCTCCCGCCTTTAGGTCTGCATAGGCTCCTGGGGCGATTTTCCTCACCTGACAAATGGTAGATGACTGTGCTGGGAGCTTGAGGGCCAGACCCTTTTCTCTGCTTCCTTGCCCTGCCCCATCCCCACCCTTCCTGGGTGCCTGGATCTGTGCACTCCCCCAGGCCCAGCTGGTCAAGGATCGGCACTCCCTAATCCGTCTTGAGAGCCTGTACTCAGATGAAGAGGATGAGGGGGAAGCCAGGCCTGAGAAGGTACAGATGACCTGGACCAGGGACAAGCACGAAGCGGAGAAGAGGAACCGCGGCAACACTCTAGAAAACTTCCGGGAGCTGATCAGCATCAAGCCGTGAGTGCGGATACAGCGCCAGGAAGATGTAGGCCCACCCCAGAGTCCTTATGCACGCCCACGTGCACCCATGCACACCCACACACATTCAGTCTGGCTTCCATATACACTGCGCACATCTGGTACCCTGGTCCCTGGCTGTAGGGGCTAAAGCTCTCAGGGTCAGCCAGGAAGGCAGCACTGCCTCCCTCTTGCTAGTCTGCCCAAGGTGGATACCAAGATTGGTGATTGTGCCCAGGAGGACACATGTTGGAAGGTGGCAAGGGGAAGGGGGGGTACAGTATAGTGGGGATGTTCAGGGAAGGTGTATGGAGAAGAGGGTGTGTAGATGGGGTAGGGAGGGTCTGTGGTACAAGCACATTCCTTCATTTCTTTACTTAAAGTGCCTAGCATGTGTAGAACACTGTGCTGGGCAAAGGGAAGATACAGAATTTAAATAAGACACAATCTCACCCTCATGGACTTACAGGGTAGACAAGGAATCATGACACAAACACAGATGGACATGAAACATAACATTTACATGGTTAGTGGATTAGAGAGGTGCAGACAAAATTCCATGCAGTCTTGGAGGGTGCATCAATCAGAGTCCCATGGAAGGTGTTTGAGTCCTTGCATGTCTACGTATTGTGTATAAGCAGGGGAAAGGAGAGGATATGTAGAGCCTAGGGGATGGGGGAGCAGAGAGGAGGGGATGGCTGTAGTGTATGAGAGTATGGAGGCCTGTGTCTAGGCAGTATAGGTCTACATTAGACAGGCTGGAGAAGGCCTCATTGAGGTAGCCAGGGTGGTGAAGGACCTTAGGGCCACGAGGCATAAAGGTGGGTCTAGGAGCTAGAGGTATTTAGTCTGGAGAAAAGAGATGAAATGGGAACACTGTCCTTCAAATATCTGAAGGGCTGGCACATGGGACAGGGATTAGGCATGGTGGCAAAATTAGGGGCCATGGACGGAAGCTGCAAAGAGATAGATTAAAGGCATAATGTCAAGAGGTTCTGGGAAGCAGAGAGAGGAGGGAGAGAGAAAGGGAAAGCCAGGGAAAGAGGACAGAGAAAGAAGAAAAAGAAGGGAAGGGAGAAAGGGAGAGGAAAGAAGAAGGAAGAAAAGAGAGAAGGAAGAAAGGGAGGGTGGGATGGAGGGAACAAAACAGATGACCATTTGGTGACTTGACGTCAAGGGGATTCTTGTCAGGCCTGGCTAGGATCAGATGACCTGACAGGTGTGTCCCTGCTGGGAGAGCCTGTAATTCTGTGTAGTTGGAGGGATGGGAAGAGGGATGGCAGGGTGCGGAGAGGTGAATGGAGGTGAGACCAGAGTGTGACATCATGGCTGCACAACACACAGGCAGAGGACCCCTTGTTTACTCCCCGCTTTCAGTTCCCTAGTCCGCCTGACTACCCCGGTCCTCTGACTCCTTCACAGAGATCAGTCTAACGTCCGGAGGATGCACACGGCTGTCAAACTGAATGAGGTCATCGTCAATCGCTCCCATGATGCCCGACTCGTCCTTTTGAACATGCCTGGTCCGCCCAAAAACAGCGATGGAGATGAGAACTGTATCCTTTGGGGAGGAGTTTGTTGGGGGTAGGTGGTGCCAGTTGCTCGGGGCTCTTATCAGAGCTTGCTCCTTTGGCACCAGCGGGGAGCCTGCCCAGCCACCCAGGTCCTATGTTTGAGGACACTGACCACTGGCCCCTCTGGCTGGTGATGGAGACTCATTTGGCAGAGCGGCTGTGAGTAGAGCTACAGGCTGACAGCTGACATTGAGGGGAGTTGTCCTGCATGTGGCACTGTGCTCAGTACCAGAGACTCACAATCAGTGTAGATCCTATCTGTACACTAGATGTCCAGAGGGAGGGATTATGAGTGCTACAGCATATGCAGATGAAGAAACTGAGGCTCGCAGAGATTGAGTGACTTGCCATGGGTCACAGGCATCAGAGCTGGGACGTAAAGCAGTCCCGGTATTAAGAACCATAGGAGCTTCACAGGAGGGAAAGATTGCTGGGGCCAAGCCCTCTCATGCCGGACAGTGGTCAGAGAAGGGGCAGCCTCTGTCTTCACACATAATCTCATTTGAGGATGAGGGGAGGGTCTGCAAATGGCCCAGTATGGCCCTTGATTCCCTGCTCAGACATGGAGTTCCTTGAAGTGTTGACCGAAGGCCTAGAGCGGGTGCTGCTGGTGAGGGGTGGGGGCCGTGAGGTCATCACCATCTATTCCTGAGCTCGGGCTCCCACCGGGGCCTCTCTGGCCAGCGACGGACACTCCAGTGCAAAACGGACAGCCACAGTTCCTGCTTCCCTTCCCACCCCACTCACCCATGCTGTCCCGTCCAGTTCTATTCCCCTATCCCGGGGGGCTGAGGGTGAGAGCTGGGCATCCCCCCTGGCTTCAGCCCCTCCCGCACTCCTAACCTCCTCTTTCACCTCCTGCCCACAGTGTCCGACTTTGAAACTTAACCCCTTGTAGATGAGGGCTCAGTGCAGTATGTTAGTGAGGGAGGGGCCGCGGGGAAGGCCATTCCCAGAAACATTCTTGAAAGCTTTTCTTTGAGATCTGGGGTCAGGCCTTGAAGGCTGTTCCCCAGGCCCCTTTCCCTGCCCCGCCTTCTCCCTGACTCCCTAGACTCTCTAGGCAGCAGGGAGGGTGTCGAGGACGCCATTCAGCTGGGCCCACAGGCCCACCAGCAGCAGAGACAGGAATCAGTGAAGCCAAGCGAGATGAGGATTACGTTTGCAGGTGGCCATGGCCTGCTGGGGACCTCTCCCTATTTATTTGTGTATTTATTGGTCAAGAAGGTTGTGAGGGAGCAAGAGAACAGAAAGATGCTGAGGGGAGTGGAGGCCACTCCCCTGACCATGGGCACATCCCTCCCCCAGGAGCCTACCAGGCTGGAGGGTCTGATTGTGCCAGCGAAGCCCCCGTTGGACACACAGCTCTCCCTCCTCACCAGCCAGCCTTGGGGGATGTCAACCTTGCCCAGGAAACAGAAGTGGACAAGGCAGAAGGGCCCTACGAGTTTGGGGTTGTTATGTGTTTATTTTCCCAATAAAACATTGTTTACTGACTTCTACTCCCACCTTCTGGACCTGGTTTTGTTTCCTTCTTTTGCAGAGGGAGGGCAGGAGGGAGGGAGCATCCAGATAGAGACAGCCCAGCTTCCAGAACGCTGTGAGGTCATCGGGACCTGGCTCTGCCCCAGTCCAGCCTCCCTCTCTGGCCTGGCCTTTTGTTGATCCCTGGATTGGTTCTGGCTCCTGCCCTGGAATCCAGGCCAGTTGTCGAGTGGGTGGGAATGTTTCACTTCTCATGCTTCAACATCCCCTTCCTGTTTGGGGAAAGTCTTCCCTGGGGACCAGTTCTACAGATTGAGAGCTTTAAAAAACCTCAAAAACAGCCTCCTGGTTTTATAGGGAAGTGAATTGTGCAGGGTACTACAGGTAGTAAGTAAGAATACAGGGGTTTGAGTCTAGATCCTCTGCCAGGGCTGGGACAAGATTCCTAAGGATTGTAAGATCTTGGGCTGAAAATAATTCTGGCCCACAGTTATGTATGATCTAAGATCTGGAAAGCATGCAGTCTCCATGATCTCATTGGACTCAACAAAACTGGGATGTGGTCCTCTTATTCCCGTTTTACAGATGAAGAAACTGACACTGAAGTGTCTTACCCAGGGTAAGTCATTAAGGTAGGATTTAGCCTCTGGTCTGCCAGACCCTTCCTCCAGCACTGTAGCTATTATGCCCTGAACTTAGTTCAAATCTGACCTCAAACATTAGCTGTGTGACCCTGAGCAAGTCACATAACCCTGTTTGCCTCAGTTTTTTCACCTGTGAAATGAACTGGAGAAGGAAAGGGCAAACCACTCCAGTATCTCCTCTGAGAAAACCCCAACTGGAGTCAGGAAAAGGCAGACAGGAGAAAACATTAGCAATCAAACCCTCCAAGGGTTGTAAGACAGAAGATCAAGTAAGATAATTGTAAAGCACTCAGCACGGCGCCTGGCACTGTGTAAATACTAGCTATTATCATTCTCAGGGATCTGAGAGCGTTAGCCCAATCTTATTTTTCAGAGAAAGAAACTGAGGTCCTGAGAGACTGATTTGTCAATGTCCAGTGCTGGTAAGCATCTGAGACAGAATATGAACCCAGGATCCCTGGAAGGCAGGGAGGAGGGCACCCTTTCGTCCTGTCCTATTAGTAACAATAGCTGGCATCCTTATCGGTTTTTTCCCCTTATCTCTCTCACTTCTCACTACAACCCATGTTACAGATGAGGATGCCGAGCCCAGTGGTCCAGTGACTGCCCCAGTGACGCATTGCTAATAAGGTCTGAGGCAGAATTTGAACTGAGTCTTCCTGACTCCAGGACCAGCATTTTACTGGCTCTCTTTGTGCCAACAAGGGCAGAGTCCCAGCGGGCTACACGGGTACCCAGGGAAGGTCCCAAGGTCAATGGCCCAGCCAGTTTTCCCACATTTTCCCAGCCTCCCCTCGCCAAGAGACTCCCTCCCCCAGCTCCTTCCCTCCTCCTTTCCCCAGTCTCCTCCCACTGCCCCCAGAGCACCGAGTCCCAAGCCCTCCCATGCCCCACACCCAGGTCCTCCGGTCCCACCCCCTGCCACCCACAACACTTATGCGGATAAGGCCTGTGTTTGCTCCAGGCACGGGAAGCATGGGGCTCCTGGGACGGCTGGACTGCCGCTACTCCCTCCTAGGCTTCCTCCTCCTGTCCCCCTCGGTCACTTCCTTCTGGCTCCTCAACGTCCTCTTTCCCCCAAGCGCCACCCCCAAGGCTGCCCTCAACAACCATACGAGACCTGTGGTGCTTGGTAAGGTTGCCCCCGGCCCCACCCCTCCCCCCTGGGCCACGGAGGGTGAGGGCCTGGGGGGGAGGGGGCGGGAAGGTGGGTAAGGGGCTCAGCCTGTCGGCTGGAATGGGGACCCAGCCCCAGCTCCTAACCCAGTGGCTCAGCTTGTGGTATGTGGGAAGGGGAAGGATGTCCCTTGGGGCCGTGGGCCGGGACAAAGGGAGGGAGTCCTGGCTGGGGCGGGGTGACCTGGGTCTCCTCTTCCCCCCCACCACAAACCCCACCGATCCACACCTCACCTTGTAATCTCTGGTGGCCTCTTGTCCAGGGCCCTGCTGAGACTGTTTGCTCCATCCTGGACTTTGGCTGAGGCCCTGGAGGGAAGAAGAGGGATGTTTGTGTTTGTCTAGCTCTGTCCTAGGTGGGGGTCAGGGACACTGCCCCCCCTCTTCTCCCCTCCCCTCCCCCACCCCCACTGCCTGGTGGGAGCCCAGGGTTTAGAGAGATAATCTCCTCCTCCCACACGGGGCAAGGGGAAGGGGGAGAGCAAGTGGGGGACGTGTGACGTGTGAGGGTAAGAGCCCTCCTACCCATAGTGCCTGGCTGCTTGGGGAACCAGCTAGAAGCCAAGCTGGACAAGCCGAATGTGGTCAACTGGCTGTGCTATCGGAAGACAGACGACTTCTTCACCATCTGGTTCGACCTCAACATGTTCCTGCCCCTTGGGGTTGACTGTTGGATTGACAACACTAGGTGGGCCCTGAGATGCATGCTCAATCCCCCTCCCAAAACCAAGCTCCCCAACTGCCCCCACAACCCTAGTCCGGAGCCCTCCTCATCCTCAAATACATTGTAAGCTTGGCAAATTTTTACATCCATTGGTTCATTAGATCCAATGAGACAGACTGTAAAAGGGTTAAAAAATAGGAGTCACACTCAGGACTCTCCTCAGACCATGTCAGATACCGCAAGGCCAGGGCATCCATGTATCCAATACAATAGCCCAGGTCACAGAAACTCAGAGTTGAAAGAGACCCCCAGAGTGATCGACCAGGTGTACTGACTATACCACCCAGTGCTTGTCCTCACCTACATCTGCTTTTCTTCTCTCTGCACACATATACACACATCCCACCTTAGAATGAATACCTCCATGCATCTTCCCCACACACAGATTCATGCAAGCATACATACAAACACATACACATGTGCGTGCGCACGTGCACACACACACACACGCATACACCACACTCTTTGGAGACTCAGCTTCGTTCTTGATTCTGCAGGGTGGTCTACAACAGGACCACAGGACAAATGTCCAATGCCCCAGGAGTACAGATTCGGGTCCCGGGCTTTGGCAAAACCTTCTCCGTGGAGTATCTGGACCCCAACAAACTGGCAGGTAAGCAGGTGTAAACTGGCAGGTGTAAAGCCTGGGGCCCAGGCTGATTCCATGAAAGCCTGGAAGTAGCTCCATAATGCTTGTCACCCAAATCCTAGACCCACTGGAGGGAAAGAGTCCCAGAAGACCCCATACTCTGAAGGGTTGGGTCCATGGGGGAAGGTAAGGCACCACCCTGTGGCCTCTGTCCCTGAGGCCCTGCCTACCACTAGAATTGTCATTAACCCTTTATCCTATATCTCCACCCCAATGAAGGCTATATGCACACACTAGTCCAAAATCTCGTCAACAATGGGTACGTGAGGGACGAGACAGTTCGGGCTGCACCTTATGATTGGAGACTGGACCCCAGTGAGTAGGGGTGGGATTGTGGGGAAAAGGCTTGGCATGGAGGGAAGCACAGGGCAAGAGGTCCAGGCTGGTGTCTCACACCTTTGTGGCCCCAGCCCAGCAGGAAGAATACTTTAAGAAGCTAGCAGGGCTAGTGGAGGAGATGCACGCCACCTACGGGAAGCCTGTTTTCCTCATTGGACACAGCCTGGGCAACCTTCATCTGCTCTACTTTCTTCTGAATCAGCCTCAGGCCTGGAAGGACCGATTCATCGATGGCTTCATTGCCCTGGGTGCCCCCTGGGCTGGCTCCATCAAACCCATGAAGGTCCTAGCTTCTGGTAAGGACATCAGCAACTGAGACCCAGGGAAAGACAGAAATGCAGAAATGCATACACATAAAAATCCTCCAAGACACCTCTGGAGACACATACGGATCCTCTTAGATACAGAGCCGACTTGGCTTACAAGCATGCACCCTCAAAAACACACATCCCTCCATATTGGTCATAAGTATATACTGATTCCCATGGACGCACAGAAACCTACCCTGATGTACATAGGTACATACACATACCACATATAATCCACCTAGGAATGGAAAGATTTTCTGGCCTCTCATATCTGTAACACCTTTTGAGATTTTGCCTCCTGAACCCTTCCCAGGGTTCTTGGCAGAGGAGGGTTAATGGGGAGATACAGTGGAGGGAAGAAGGAACAGGTATGAGTCTGACAGTGAGAGAAAATAGGAATCTCAAAGTCCCCAGGCTCTGGTTCTAAGTCAGACCAAGTTTAGGATCTGGGTCAGCCTCTCATGTCAGATTCCAGGCCTGTGCCTCAGCCTGGGGTGTGCTAAGGGCCAGGTGGTCAGTAAATATTTTATAAGTACCCACCATGTGACAGACACAGAAGATACAAAGAAAAAGTGAAAGACAGGGTCTGAATCAATTTGAGGCCTGGCTTAAGCCTGAGCAAGGCTGTGACCCATTTGGTGGTTTAGGGCTAAGGTCAGGGTTTGAAGCTGGGATCTGGGGTCCAGCCAGGCCTGAATTGGGATCCTTGGATTTGTGTGTGAGTTGAAACCAGAGCGTGAGTGGGATCTGGAATCCTACTTGTGATCAGAGTCAGGTTTTAATCAGAACATGGATTGGGTTTGGAGGTAGTGAGTGATGGGGCTAGGTTTGGGGTCACAGGCAGGTCTAGTGCTAAATTCTGGGCTGGGCCCTGAGTCCCTCACTCTGTACTCGGCACACAGGTGACAACCAGGGCATCCCAGTCATGTCAAACATCAAACTCCGAGAGGAACAACGCAGGGCCACTACTTCCCCATGGATGTTTCCTTCCCGCCTTGCTTGGCCTGAGGACCATGTCTTCTTCTCCACACCTAATATAAATTATACCTTTCAGAACTTGCAGCGCTTTTTTGCAGACCTGCACTTTGAAGATGGTTGGTACATGTGGCTACAAACACGCGACTTGTTGGCAGGGCTTCCTGCGCCAGGTGTGGAGGTCTATTGTCTGTATGGTGTGGGGCTGCCAACACCCTACACCTACATCTATGACGAAGGTTTCCCTTACAATGACCCTGTGTCCGTTCTCTATGAAGATGGGGATGACACTGTGGCCACCCGTAGCATGGAGCTCTGCGCTCGCTGGCGTGACCAGCAATCCCAGCCAGTCCACGTATTTCCAGTCCCAGGCCTAGAGCATCTCAACATGGTCTTCAACAACCAGACATTGGACTATATCAACTCCATCCTGTTGGGTACCTATCGAACAAAAGCTCCCAACAACTCCCACCCAGACTCCACCCCCTCCAATGACTCCCATCCAGACCCTGCCCCCTCCAAGGACTCCCGCTTGGCTTCGACCCCCAGAAACAGAAAAGGTCACAGACCACAGATGAGGGGCCAGTAGTCTGCTCCAGATAGCCAGAAGGGCAGATGGCACCACATCCCTCCAAAGCTTGGCTCTGCTCCTGACTTTGGGCCCCTTCTGCCACAGACCCTGCCTGGGGTTGAGAGACATCAGATGACATGAATAAAAACCTCTTCTTTGAAGGCCAGCTCTGGAGTGACTAGGGAGGAAAAAGAGTCTGACTCTGAAAGTGGGAGGAGGAGAACGATAATAAACATTTATTAAGCATGTATTGTGTGCAGAGCACTGTGATAGGCAACGGGGGATGAGGAAGAGAGAGAAGGTTTAGGTGGGAAAGGATTCCTGTGGTTTTTATAGTCATATAGGAAGATAAGACAGGTATATCTATGAAACAATATTACATGATAAGTGTATTGACATATGTAAAACTAAGTGATATCCAGCTTCTAACCTCACCACATGATTGGAAATGCATGCTATAAAAGTTGTCACAATGTTCAATGTCAAGATCTAATGTTTTCTTTTTTTGTAGCCCTCATCCTTCATCAGTTTTCTGCAGCCTTCTACACTGAAGCCCTCCATCCCTGTGATTCTGAACCACCAATTTCATAAGAATAAACCTCCACAACCTCAATTATCTGCACCCTCATTCCCATCCTCACTCAGAACTACCAAAACCTAAACATTGACCAAGTGAGGCTTGAGCTGGGACCTTTTGTTGTCAGTCAGTGAGAGCCAGAGTGATTTGGGTTTAAGGCACAGTCATGTAGCTCCATTTGAATCCCGATAGACTTTATCAAAGCCTGGTTTTCTAGTGCTGTATTTTAAGAAATCTGAAACTACACAGATGAAACTACATGGGGCAAAAGAATTAATTGTCCCAGTTTTGGTTTTCCTCTCCCAGATTGATTTTTTTGTTTGTTTGTTTGAGTAGGTAAAAGAGGCCATTCTTTGCCTCATTTCTTACCTAGCCTTAATCACTGAATGGGTGTTGCCTCAGACAAACTGAGACCTGGGAAAGACTGGAGCTTAAAAGGGCCAAGGCCTCACAGTGCATCCAGGGCCATCTTCAGTTATCCTGATCTATATCTGGCCACTGGACTCAGAGGGCTCCAGAGGAGAAAGTGAGGCTGGTAACTTTGCACAGCCCTGCCTCACTTAAATCCAATTCACTTGCATGTCCTGGCATCACTTTCCTGATGTCATTGGTCCTCTTCAAGAATGAAGGAAAAACAACAGTCTCATTCACTTCAACTCTCCCCTCCCAGTGTCCTATTCTAGAGCTGCTTGCCCTTTCCATCATGCTCTCTATGGAATTTTTGTCCATGATTCACAAACTTCCTTTCATCTTAAACTTTTTCTCTTGCCATCTTCTAGCTCTCCCTGAGACCTGACTCCTTCTGTATGTCCCTGCATCTCTGACCACCTTTTCAGTACTGATTTCACTCTCTCTCTTACCCCCAGACTCACTGGTCATGGTAAAGAATCAAAATATTCCTTGCTCCCAAATGCCACTTCCAGATTTTCTATCACAATCACTCAAGGAACCTCTTCATCCTTGAAGTTTGTTCAATCAAAATGTATTACCCAATCAAGATTCTGGTAGCCATTATCTATCAATCCCCAAGACATTCTCCCTCCTTTCTAAATGAGTTCAGTACCTGGTTCATGGCCTCCCTGCTTTATTTCTAGGACACTTCATCATACATTTTTAAAATTCAATTTCATTTTATTTTCAGTTCTGAATTCTCTCTCCCACTCTCTCATTCATTGAGAAACCAAGAAAAATAAAACTCATTACAAATGTACATAATCATGCAAAACTAATTCTTGCATTAACTATGTCCAAGATTTTAAAAAGGAAGGAAAAGAACATATGTTTCCATCTGCATTCAGAGTCCACCAGCTCTCAGACTGGAAGTGGATAGCATGTTTAATCATGAGTCCTTTGGTATCATGGTTGATCAGTTACTAAGCCTTTCACAGTTTACGTTCTTTACACTAGTGCTGTTACTGTGTAAATTGTTCTGGTTCTCATTTCATTTTTTAAAGTAATTATATATTTTTCAAAATACAACACCTATTCTTATTAAAAATAATAGAAAGCATAGGAATAAATGGAGTCTTTTTTGCAATAATAAGTACCTATCTAAAATGAAAAGCAAGCATTATCTGTAATGGGGATAAGCTAGAAGTCTTTCTGATGAGATCAGGGGTAAGGCAAGGATGTCCCCAGGAATGAATATAATTCAATATTGTATCAGAATTACTAGCTATAGCTACCAAATAAGAAAAGGAAATGGAAGGACTAAAAACAGACAATGAGGAAATAAAGCTGTAACTCCTTGCAGATGATCATGACGCTATATTTAGAGAATCAACTAAAAAACTAGTTGAAACAATTAACAACTTTAGCAAAGTTGCAGAATATAAAATAAACCCACATAAATTATTAGCATGTCTATATGTTATTAATAAAACCAAGCAGAAGGAGACAGAACAATGCCACTTAGAATAACTATAGACACTGTAGTTATACTTGGGAGCCTACCTGCCAATACAGCGTTGTACATGAGCACAATTACAAAACACTTTTTACACAAATGAAGACAAATATAAACAATTAGAAAATATTCATTGTTTATGGGTGGATTGACCCAATATAATAAAAATGACAATTCTACCTAAATTAATTTACCTATCCAGTGCCAAGCCAAACTACCAAAGAATTGTTGTATAGAGCAAGGAAAAACAGTAACTAAATTAATCAGGAAGAACAAAAGGTAAGAATAACCAGGGCATCAGTGAAAAAAATGTGAAGGATGGGGGCCTAGCAGTACCAGATTCAAACTGTACTACAAAGTGGTTTTCATATTGGAGGTGGGGGCAGTTTTCTTCACAGGTTGGAAGCTGTAGGGACTCCCATTAGCCATTTAAGAGATCTCACCTTCTCTGGAATTCGCCTTGATCTTCTGAGTTTCCCCTGCCAAGTCATGTCTCCCTGATGTATGCCACACTACAGCGTCATCCTTCAGGAAACCACACGAGCCTACTTTGGGCAGGGGTGTCACAAAGGTAATGGTTCTTCTAAAACTGAATAAGCAACGGTTGTCTGATCTATCAGTTAACCTGGGAGAAAGAGGTTTCCATTAAGTGGTGCCACAGGAAGCCAGACCACAAAGGGGCAAAGTCAGCTAGTAAAGGCAACAAGTATAGACATCTTTTTCTAGCACTTAGCTGAGACAGGTGGATGAGAGTTAGGCCAGTGGTTTGAGGGGATAATAAAGCTAAGTAAAGGTTTTTTTCTCAAGCTAGTGGAGATGTGGGCATGTCCATAGTGGTGTGGGGGAAGTCAGTAATAAAGAGAGAGTGAAGATGAGAGTGAGAGAAGAGGGAGAGGAGGGGAGGAGGCAGGGAGAGAGAGGCAGAGAGGCAGAGGGAGAGGGAGAGAGAGAGAGAGATGGAAAGAGAGAGGGACGGGGAGAGAGAGAGAGAGAGGGACAGGGAGAGAGAGAGAGAAAGGGAGAGAGAGAGGGAGAGGGAGAGGGAGAGATGGAGAGAGGGGTAAGCCACTTTTCCTTAGTGATTTTTACTCTCTCAAGTGGTTTGAGGACATAGAAGATCAGTCAGGTGTCACAGTGGACAGGCACTGGACTAGGCTTCAGGAAGACCTGAGTTCAAATGTCCCCTTGGATAACAGCTGTGTGACTCTAGGCAAGTCTTTTAACTTCAGTTTCCTCCCCTATAAATGGGAATAATAATGGCACCTACCTCTCCTTGTAAACCTTAAAATTATATATATACACACACACACACACACACACACACACACACACACCCATACCCATACCTATGTATATATGTGTGTACACATGTACATATATATGGATATACGCAAGTTATTTTAATTATCACCAGGATGGATCCGAAGGAAGCATCCCAGTTTGAACAATCTGAGACCACTGATCTCCCCAGTGACGTCTCCTGAGGAGGATGTAACTAACAGTCACTGACTGTGCTCTCTGTCCCTGTGGGAACATACACTGTTTCCATCCTGACTCCTAGATTCAGCTTCATTGTACTTAGGACCAATATCAATGCTTGATGGAGAAGGGGGCAGAGAAGGGGAAGGGGAATGAACATTTGGACAGGATAAGAATCTTAGACCGTCTGAGGCAGAAGGGACCTCAGAGATCAGTTTTAACCCCTCATTTTCAGATAAGGAGAGAGGCAAGATTAGTTCTCCTAAGGCCACCCTGTGAGTCATTAGCATAACCAATGAAGGGCAGAGCTACCTCCCAGGGTCACCAATCGCAGCAGGGGCTCCTCTGTCCCCTCTCTCGAAAAGTCCTCAGTAATGGTGGCAGGGGTAAATAGGAAGCAGGGAGCGCCTGTGTTTACTGTTTCTTCACTAGGGATGGAATGTGGGGAAAGGGAAAGGGTGGGGAGGGGAGGATGCCCCAGAAGAGCTCAGGCAGCCTCCCTGCTTCCCACCTTCCTCCACCCCCCTACCCCAATCCCCGCCCCTCCTCCTGCAGTAGCTAAGGTGAAAGTGAAAGCTGAAGTTACAAGAAAAGGAAGCGTCCAAATCAGCCACACAAAGTCCCCTCGAGGTCCTGCAGGAGCCCCCACCCCAGCACCTCCCTGCCCCCTCCTGACCTCCCCAGCCTGTCTAGCCTCTTTGGCACACCTGCGGAGTGCCTCACGTCCACCCAGCTCAGACCATGCTGCACTCTGCCTGTGAGCCCCAGGGGGGCTTCTCCTTCGAAAACTGCCAGAGGTAAGAGGAAGCCCGGCTGACACGAGGGGCCTGGCCCAGGATTGGGGAGCGGAGAGGTTAGGCTGTCCCTGATCCCCCTCTCTGAAGACTTTGAAGTTCTGGGAATGGAAAAGAAAAGTGAAACTAGCTAAATGGGGGAGGGGATGGGGGAACTCTTGAGGGGCCTGATGAAATTCGTAGATGAAAGGTCTGGGAGCAGAGGGAAGGAGGAAAGCCATGAAGAATCCTAAACTGGACAGAAAGGGCATATGTTCAAGGAGCTAGAAAGACCCCTCTGGTGTGGTTCCTGGCTCCAGAGTGTCTTTTCTTCCTTTTCCCACACCCCAGAAATGCATTTCTGGAATCTTCCCTAAAAGGACTCCATGTTCCCCATGCCCGTAAAACTGGTACCACCATCGCTGGCCTCGTGTTTCAGGTGAGGGGGCGGGGGGAGATGGGTCGGGAATGAGAGGGACAGATCAGCTGGTGGGGGGCGGTGGGTGAGGGGATTGATTTTGGGGGAAGTGTAGAGATGGGGCTAGTAGGGTACTGAGGTCTGGAACTAAGCCCTGACCTCTCTTCTAGGAGGGAGTCATCCTTGGGTCAGACACCCGGGCCACCGACGATTCGGTTGTGGTCGATAAGAACTGTGAAAAAATCCACTTCATCGCCCCCAACATCTAGTGAGTCACCTTTCCTATCTCACCTCCCTGCCCAACATCTCCCCCATATATCCCCAGCTACCTCCTCCTTAGTACACAGGAATTAGAGCTGGAGGGAGCCATCATTAGGCCAACCCTCTTATTCTACTCAGGAAACTGAGTGCACAGGGGAGGAAATGAGCTATTGGCAGAACTGATTAAAAAACAAACAAACAAATAAACAAGACCTCTGGTTCCAAACTCAATGCTTTCTCCATAATTCCTACTAGTTGACCTTTTGCTCCAGCCTTCACCCCCCAGACCACCCCAACCCTAGTCTAGCTTGACCCTCTCCTCTACAAGTCTCTTTCTCTAATGCTGACTCTCCCCTCAGCTGCTGTGGGGCAGGAGTGGCAGCAGATGCAGAGATGACCACACAGATAATGGCGTCCAACATGGAACTACATGCTTTGTCCACCGGCCGGAAACCACGGGTGGCCACTGTCTCACGAATGCTCCGCCAGATGCTCTTCCGGTGCAGTGGGAGCTGGGGAGGGGAGGTTAAAAAGAATTTGAGAGATCTGGGAAGGAGGCAGATGGAGTGCATCCTTGGGATGGGGACAAGAAGATAAATGGGGTGGGAGGCAAGAGCTGGAGGGAGATGGGGCTGGCTTGGGGACCCTGGGCGTGGAGAGAGGAAATGATGAGATTTCTCCCTACAGCTACCAGGGCCATATTGGGGCCTCCCTCATTGTAGGGGGAGTGGATATCACAGGCCCCCATCTCTACAGCGTACATCCCCATGGCTCTTACAGCCATCTCCTTTTCACTGCTATGGGTGAGTCCCTGACCCCTAATCAGACAGACGTCCTCCCACCCCCAGACTCACAGAGTCACAGGATGTTGGTTAGAAAACACCCAGAGGCCACCTAGTCCATATCCTGATTTTATAGTGAGAAAACTGAGGCTCAGAGACCTTGGGAAATTGGCCCAAGGTCACATAAAAAGTAAAAAGAAAAGTCAAGACAAATCCAGGGCCTCCAACTTCAACTCTTCACTTTTCTTCCTTAGACAGGACACCAATGATTGTTGGGAAGGGTTTCTTTCCATTCATTCTAAATCTGCTCCAATGTAACTTCCATGGCTAGGTAGCACAATGAAGACAGTCATTAGACTTGGAGTCAGGAATCCTTGTCTCACTAGTTGGGTGACCTAGGCAAGTGACTTGCCCAGCCTCACCTGGCCTTGGTTTCCTCATCTATAGAGATGGGTTAATTAATAGCACCTTATTTCACAGGGTTAATGTGAGGATCCAAGTGAGATACTGCGTGCTTTCTGAACTTTAGTGCTACATAAATACTAGCTATTATTAATAATTAATATTATTACTAATTATTAATAGCCCAGACCTCTGAGACCAAATGTCCCCAAGGATATTCACCCACTCCACCCTTCACCCCCCTTCCAATAAATAGCCCTCCCAGTCCTGTGTGTATGTGGCAGCAGGAGATGTGTCTTAAGGAATTGTGGAAAGGGGAGAAAGCTGAGGGAGGTTGCCTAGGACCTAACAATGCTCACTACTGCTGTCCTCCCTCACCTTCCAAAAGGCTCTGGACAGGGACCGGCCATTTCTGTGCTAGAGGATCGCTTCAAACCAAATATGACGGTGAGAGCCCCCTTCCCCCATCCTGCCCCTGACCCACCTTTCTCGTCCTCCCCCCATCTCAGCTTCTTCCTGTCTTCTCATTCCTCTCTACCCATCGTTGTGCTGAAACCAGCTTCCTTTCCGGTGGGGAACAGTTTGGTGCCATCTGCACTATGTGTGCAGAATGGTTTTCTTATTGCAAGCCCATCAAAGACAAGTCCCTGGGCCTGGCTGAGAACCTGGGGGCTGCGCTGAGCTCAGGACCCCGTCTACCGCCTCCCCTTTTCTGTAAATGAGCTGAGAGGTAGACTCCTCCTCGGCCTGGAAATGAGAATGCCTTAGGGAGCTAATGAGTGGGAAAGCACAGAACAGCTTAGAAATGTGAAGAGAAGGCAGCCTGCTCCTAAGGTGTAAAACACCGCCAACCTTAAAGTGTTTGTGTGTGTTCCCCATTAGATTGGAGAGAGTGGGAGAACTGTAGATGGACTATAGGGCTTGGGTGGGGGGAGTTCATAGGGACTGTTTGTTTCCAGTAGCAGAGCTAGGTTCATTGGGGCAAGGCTGAGATTATGACCAGATGCTCTTAAGGCCGCCTGGCAATGACATTCAGAACCCAGCTTCACTCGAGGGTAGATAGACCCCCCAATCCCCCAACAAGGCAGAGTGAAGAGTGGGCGCAGGGGCTCTGAGATTCTGCACCCATGCACTCATTCCTTCAGGGCCTTTTTGTTCTGGTTTGCTTTGACCTTGGTTTCCTAGTGAAACAACTTTAGGTCTTTTTTTTTTTAAATTCTGGTGAAAGGTCTTATCTCAATCCAACCACCCATGTGCCTAAAGTGAGTTGAGATTGGCAAAGCCCTGTCCTCAGAACCAGCCTATGAGAGAGGCAACTGCATTAAATAAAAGGACTTTGTCCACACTTGGGCTGGGCTGGGCTGGGGATATCATTGTATTTTAAGAGGCTGGGCTTGGTGGGGAGAAGGGAGATCAGATATTGCCTCACCTTCCTGAAGAGAACCTGGGAATGAGACTTAGAGAGAAAGATCAGAGGAGAGTGTGAGATGCAAAGGGGTGTGGATGGCAGGGAGACCAGCATGGCTGGAATGGCTGATCCCTTCCCTCACCTCTGTCCCCCTCACTTTTCTCTGTTCTATTCCTACCCCCATTTTCACTTCCCCATCCCCTTTATCTCTCTCTGTTCCCTCACTGTCTCCCTTTGCCGTCTTCACTTCTTTCTCCCTCACTTCTATGTCCCTTCAATGGCTCTTCTCTTCCTTCATCTCTATCCCCTGATCACTTCCACTCTCCTTCCTTCTTGTTTTTACGTCCTCTCACTGACTGCCTGTCCTCTGTCTGCTCAATCTCTTTATTTCTTTTTTTTAAATTTTTTAATAATTATTTTATTTGTTTTCAGTGTTCTACAATCACTTCCATATATCTCAGATTTTTTTCCCCTCTCTCCTTGAGATGGTGTGCAGTCTTATATAGGTTCTACACATACATTCCTATTAAATACAGTTTCACCATAGTCATGTTGAATAGAAGAGTTAAAATGAATGGGAGAAACCATAAAACAAAACATAAGATAACATAAAAGAAAACGGTCTGCTTCATTCTGCTGTCCAGTTCCATAGTTCTTTCTCTGGATGTGGAAGGCGTTTTGCTTCAAAAGTCCATTGGGAATTTTTAGGTCCTTGCATTGCTGTGAAGTACTAAGTCTACCAGAAGAATTCCTCGCACTCTGTGGTTGTTGGTGTGCACAAAGTTCTCCTGGTTCTGCTCCTTTTACTCAGCATTAGTTCATATAAATCTTTCCAGGCCTCTCTGAAGTCCTCCTGTTCATCATTTCTTACAGCACATAGTATTCCATTACATTCATATACCACAACTTATTCAGCCATTCCTCAATTGATGGGCATCCCTTTGATTTCCAGTTTTTGGCCACCACAAAGAGAGCTGCTATAAATATTTTTGTACATCTGGGACAAATCCCTTTATTTCTATACTCACTCCTTCACCTTCATTCTTTTTCTCACCTCTGGCTGTCCCCTCACCATCCCCCAGCTGGAGGAAGGCCAGCAGCTGGTGGTTGAGGCAGTGACTGCTGGGATCCTGGAAGACCTGGGCTCAGGAAGCAATGTGGATGTGTGTGTGATCACCCAGGCTGGCACCAAGATCCAGAGGGCAGTGAGCACACCAGCTGTTCTCTCTAAGAGGTGAGAAGCCGGCTACCAGGCAGGGGGAGAGTGTGTGGTGATGGGAGGACACATGGGAAAGGAGAGGTCACAGACAGGCTGGAGGGATGGGGAGAAGCATATTGAGGAGAGCATAAAGGATATGCCCCATCCTCTACCCCTCAGGCAGGGCAAGTATGACTACCCAAAGGGTACTACAGCAGTGATGAAGGAGACTGTAACACCTTTGGCTTTGGAGATGATTGAGGAGACCGTGCAGACAATGGAGGTGGAGTGAGTGAGTGAGCGAGCCCTAGTGGTCACAGGATTCCACCTTAAATCATGGAATACTTCCAGGACAATAAAAGTCTTTGTAATGAGCTCTGAGTCTGATTGTTTCTGGACCTGCACCTCCTCATGGCAATGTAAAGGGGACACACTGATACTCGGAGAGATGGCCTGGCACATGTAAGTGCTTAATAAATGACGATTGATTGGGGTGGTCAGGGTGGCAGGGAACAGCCCTAGGGGTAGCTGAAGCCCAGGACCTGCTCCCCAAGGTTTCCTCTAACAAACCCTGTGTGCCAGAGTGGGCATCCCAAGGCTGCTACTACCCCATGGAGCCTTCCAAGCTCTCTTCTCTTAGTTCAACCCAGATAAATGTTAGGGTTTTTAGAAGACACTTTACTGAGTAATCATTGAGAAATAGAGCAAATAGGAAGTTGTAGGGCTGGAGAATGAAGAGCCCAAGAGCTCTCTGAGGGTACCTATGCCCCTGCTCTGATTCCTCCCTGGGGTGGGGGAAGATATGAGGAGCCCTCCTGTCCTGGTCACCCTAATCTGAAGTACTGAGTCAAGTCCTGGTACCACAGTTTAGGAAGTTCACTGACAGCCAGAATGGGGAGGGGATGGAATACACATGCCATGTGAGGGTCAACTTAAGGTAGTAAGGATGGCTAACCTGGAGAAGGGTCCTCCTCAGGTGCTCTGAAAGAAGGCCTGGTCTTGATACCTTGGGCCAAAGGAAGAACAAGAAGCAAGGGGTAAAAATTAGGATGGCAGATCTGAGTTTAAAACAAGAAAAAACAAATTTCCTACTATTAGAGTTGCCTAAAAGTGGAATGAAAGTATGTGGCCTAGTGGAGACAGAAACCATCAGGAAGACCTAGGTCCAAGTCCTGCTGCTGATGTAGGCAGGCTGGTTAGCATTGGTGGAGGGGCTCTCCTTACCTGGAGCTCTCCATACCAATAAAACACCAGCCCCCAAATGCAATGATGTGCCCTGAGGTATGCAGAGTTCCCATCAGGGGAGATCTTCAAGTAAGGGTTGTATAGCCACTTGACAGGGATGTAATTTATAAAACCATCTTTGCAACATGCTGTCTATATTCTACTACTATCTTTACCTCCTGCCCACAGAAACCTTGGGCTCTGCCCTGGAACCATGTTGGGCTCTGAAAGGTAAGTTTTCACCTTCTTGCCCAGAACCAGGCCCCTAGGCCTTGGGCTTGTAGAGAGCCCCCTGCCCAGGTCCCCTTTCTATATTGTACTCCCCCATTAGAACAGAAGCTTTTTGAGTGCAGGGACTGTCAGGCTTACCTGTATTTGTATTCTCAGAGCTTAGCAGAGTAACTGGCACATAGGAAGCAAGTAACAATTGATCTAGGGCACCTAGGTGGTACAATAGATAGAGTTTGGGGCCTGCAGTCAGGAGGACTCATCTGCCTGAGTTCCAATCTGGCCTTGGGCACTTTTACTAGCTGTGTGGCTCTGGGCAAGTCACTCACCTTCTTTGCCTTGGTTTTTTTTTTTTTTTAACTTTTAACATTCATTTTCACAAAATTTTGGGTTCCAAATTTTCTCCCCTTTTGTCACCTCCCCCCACCCCAAAACACCGAGCATTCTAATTGCCCCTATCACCAATCTGCTCTCTCTTCTATCATCCCTCTCTGCCCTTGTCTCCATCTTCTCTTTTGTCCTGTAGGGCCAAATAACTTTCTATACCCCTTTACCTGTATTTCTTATTTCCTAGTGGCAAGAACAGTACTCGACAGTTGTTCCTAAAACTTTGAGTTCCAACTTCTCTTCCTCCCTCCCTCCCCACCCCTTCCCTTTGGAAGGCAAGCAATTCATTATAGGCCAAATCTGTGTAGTTTTGCAAGTGACTTCCATAATGGTCATGTTGTATAAGACTAACTATATTTCCCTCCATCCTATCCTGTCCCCCATTACTTCTATTCTCTCTTTTGATCCTGTCCCTCCCCATGAGCGTCGACCTCAAATTGCTCCCTCCTCCCCATGCCCTCCCTTCCATCATCCCCCCCACCCTGCTTATCCCCTTCTCCCCCACTTTCCTGTATTGTGAGATAGGTTTTCATACCAAAATGAGTGTGCATTTTATTCCTTACTTTAGTGGAATGTGATGAGAGTAAACTTCGTGTTTTTCTCTCACCTCCCCTCTTTATCCCTCCACTAATAAGTCTTTTGCTTGCCTCTTTTATGGGAGATAATTTGCCCCATTCCTTTCTCCCTTTCTCCTCCCAATATATTTCTCTCTCACTGCTTGATTTCATTTTTTTAAGATATGATCCCATCTTCTTCAATTCACTCTGTGTACTCTGTCTCTATGTGTGTGTGCGTGTGCGTGTGCATGTGTGTGTGTGTAATCCCACTCAGTACCCAGATACTAAATAGTTTCAAGAGTTACAAATATTGTCTTTCCATGTAGGAATGTAAACAGTTCAACTTTAGTAAGTCCCTTATGATTTCTCTTTGCTGTTTACTTTTTCATGCTTCTCTTCATTCTTGTGTTTGAAAGTCAAATTTTCTTTTCAGCTCTGGTCTTTTCATCAAGAATGCTTGAAAGTCCCCAGTTTCATTGAAAGACCAATTTTTCCCCTGAAGTATTATACTCAGTTTTGCTGGGTAGGTGATTCTTGGTTTTAGTCCTAGTTCCTTTGACTTCTGGAATATCCTATTCCACTCCCTTCGATCCCTTAATGTAGAAGTTGCTAGATCTTGTGTTATCCTGATTGTATTTCCACAATACTTGAATTGTTTCTTTCTAGCTGCCTGCAATATTTTCTCCTTGACCTGGGAACTCTGGAATTTGGCCACAATTTTCCTAGGAGTTTCTCTTTTTGGATCTCTTTAGGCGGTGATCTGTGGATTCCTTGAATGCTTATTTTGCCCTCTGGTTCTAGAATCTCAGGGCAGTTTTCCTTGATAATTTCATGAAAGATGATGTCTAGGCTCTTTTTTTGATCATGGCTTTCAGGTAGTCCCATAATTTTTAAATTGTCTCTCCTGCATCTATTTTCCAGGTCAGTTGTTTTTCCAATGAGATATTTCACATGATCTTCCATTTTTTCATTCTTTTGGTTTTGTTTTGTGATTTCTTGGTTTCTCATAAAGTCATTGGCCTCCATCTGTTCCATTCTAATTTTGAAAGAACTGTTTTCTTCAGTGAGCTTTTGAACCTCCTTTTCCATTTGGCTAACTCTGCTTTTTAAAGCATTTTTCTCCTCATTGGCTTTTTGAACCTTTTGCCAATCGAGTTAGCCTATTTTTCAAGGTGTTATTTTCTTCAGCAGCTTTTTGGGTCTCCTTTAGCAAGGTGTTGACCTGCTTCTCATGCTTTTCTTGCATCTCTCTCATTTCTCTTCCCAGTTTTTCCTTCACCTCTCTAACTTGATTTTCAAAATCCTTTTTGAGCTCTTCCATGGCCTGAGCCCATTGAGTGGGCTGGGATATAGAAGCCTTGACTTCTGTGTCTTTCCCTGATGGTAAGCATTGTTCTTCCTCATCAGAAAAGAAGGGAGGAAATACCTGTTCCCCAAGAAAGTAACCTTCTATAGTCTTATTTTTTTCCCCTTTTCTGGGCATTTTCCCAGCCAGTGACTTGACTTCTGAATATTCTCTTCACACCCACTTTGCCTCCAGATCCACCCAGCCAGCACTTGGGGTCTGAGATTCAAATGCTGCTTCCCAGCCTCAGGGCTTTGGGCAGGGGAAGGGCTGCTATTCAGTGTGAGATTAGGTTCAGCTGCTCAGGTGGGGGCAGGGCCACCTCACAGGCTCAGTTCCTTCAGGGGGTTTATGCAGAGACCTTCAACAATGGATACAAGCTCCTGCCTGCTTGGGGAGCCCTGGTCTGCTCCCGCCTCTGCTGCTGCCTCCAGAGGGGGCCTGAGTTATGGGGGCACCCCACTCCCCTCTCGACCCACCAAAGAGACCCTCTCACCAACCTTTGGGGCCCGTGGGTGGAAGGACCCGCATGGCCACTGGAGATTCTGTCCCTGAAGCCTGCTCGGATCTGCTCCTCTCGGTGCAGTGTGGCCAAGGCAGGGCTGGGTTCGGCTCCGAGTCCGGGGCGTGATGGACCTTTTGCGAGAGGTTTACAGGTTACTCTGGAACAGAAATCTCATCTGCTCCATTGTTCTGTGGCTTCTGCTGCTCCAGAATTTGTTGGGAGTTCTTCTTTACAGATATTTTATGGGCTGTGGGTTCGGAGCTAGCGTATATGTGTCTTTCTACTCCGTCATCTTGGCTCCACCCCTCCACCTCAGTTTTCTTATCTGTAAAATGAGCTGGAGAAGGAAATGGTAAAACATCCCAGTATCTTGACTAAGAAAACCCCAAATGGGGTCACAAAGAGTCAGACCTGACTGAAAAAAGACTGAACAACAACAAATGATCTATCTTTTTATCCACCCATCTTTCTCTATCTCTATCCATGCCTGTCTCTATACATCTATCTCTTTCTCTATCCATCTCTATCTCTCCATCCATCTATCTTTATCTGTTTCTCCATCCATCCATCTTTTTCACTATCCTTCCCTCTATCTGGGATTCCTCTCAGGTGGGAACTAGATTAGTGGACCTTTAAGGTTCCTTCCAATTCAGATTCAATGACTTTGTATTTGGCCACACAGATTCCTCCCCAGAATACAGGCTGCTTGGAAGATGCTTTCGTACCCCTGCATATCCCTTTCTATAACTAAGGTTGATAGGCATACTACTTTTTTCCCTGACCCAAATCATACTCCTGCGCAGTTGCCTGGGGGCTTAAGTGAGGCTCAACTTTGCCTCTCATGCTTCTCCCCATCTAGTCCTGGCATTGCTGCCACCTGTGTCATGGCATAAAGAGCACCAGATCTGGAGTTCAAAGACCTGAGGTTTATTTTCAGCTCTGCTACTTTTATGAGAGGCAATATTGTGCAGTGGATAGAGAATTGGCTTGGAATCAAGGAAGACCTGAGTCTAAGGCCCATCTCTGACATATCCTAGGTGTCAGTTAACAAGCATTATGAGGAGGTTTACTATGTACTGAGCACTGAGCTAAGTGCTGAGGATGCACAGAAAGGCAAAAATATGGTTCCTCCCCTCAAGGGTCTTACATTCTAATAGGGGAGACAATTTGCCAAAAAAAACCCACTGTAAACCCAAAATAAATAAAGTATAAATGGCAGGGAATCTTCGAGGATGAGCAGGGGCTTCGCAGGAGACTCCTCTTGCAGAAAGTAGGATTTGAGCTGAGTCTTGAAGGAAATGAGAAGGCAGAGGGGAGGACTGTGAGCATTCCAGGAATGAAGAGGAGCCAGGGGAAATCACAAATCATGTGTTTTTCTTAAACTCAGGGAAATGAAGGATCATATTTGAAAAACAGCAAGAATAAGACGACTGGAAAGATAGGAAAGGGGCAGGCTGTGAAGGGCTTTGAATGCCAGAGGGCTTTCTATCTGATTGTGGAGGTAATAGGAAAACAACAGGAGTTTAGTGACACCCCATTGGGCAACATGGTCAGACTGTGCTTTAGGAAAATCATTTTGACAGCTGAATGGAAGACAAATTCTAAGGGAGAGAGATTTGAGGTAGGGAGACCAACCAGGGCTATTTCAATAGTCCAGGCATGAGGTAATGAGGGCCCGAAGCAGGGCAGAAACTTTGTGATTGGAGAGGAGATGGATATCGGAGATACTGAGAAGGTAGGAACAACAAGGCCAGGCCACAGACTTCACACGTGAGGTAGGTGTGAGTAAGGAGCTAAGGATGGCAACTGGGAGGATGGGATTGCTCTTAGCAGTAACAGAGAAGTTGGGAGGAGGGGAGGATTTGTGGGGAAAGATTATAAATTCTGTTTTGGACATGGTGAATTTGAGATGTTTCTGGGACATCCCATTTGAGCTCTATAGACGTGAGGCTGGAGGTCAAGAAAAATTAAGGATAGATAAATAGATATGAGAATCATCAGCATAGAATTGACCTGCCTTTTATTTGTAGAGAGTAGGGAAAGAGCCAGTAGACAGGGAGAGATTGAAGATGCCTATGAGGGAGTGGGATGACAGAGGAGGCAATCTGCCAAAGAAGACAGGATGGAATGGGATCACTTGTGTGTCCAGAGGTGTCTACCTTGGCAAGGAAAAGGGCTGTTTCTTTACTGAGACAGCAGTGAAGAAGGAAATGTTAGGGAAGGCATCTAAGTGATATGAGATGAGGAACAGGATAGGCAGGGAGCTCTCAGCAAATTGTTTCAATTTTTTCAGATAAGGTTCTCAGCTGCAAGAGTGGAGAGAAAGAGTGCCAAGGAGGGCTTGAGCAGGGATGAAAAGCTTTGGACGAGCCACTGTGGTGAGTGGGATGGTGAATCCAGTAGGGATGGATCAAGGGATTGTCTGGATGCAAAAACATGCCCAGTGGAGACAATCTAACAGACATCTGTAGTCAACCCATTCAACTCGCTTCCATGATTCCTCCACCTCCATGTGGCAATGTATGAATGGTGGACAGTGGGAATAATACAAGTAATATGGGACCTGTTTTTGGCAAGGGATGAAGGGACAAGGGACTTGAGGGTAGAGGACAGCACAGAGTTGAACTGATTCATTGAGGGGTTGAGCATAGACAGTTCAGGGATGATGGCCAGGGAGGAAATTGGTAAGTAAATCACAGGGAACAGGTTAAGGGATCACAAGGCAGAAAGAAAGATGGAATGAAAAAATATGATTAGATAAAGGAATTCCAGAGTTCGCCAACATGGAAGTGAAACACCTATGGGTGATGGGAAGACCAAGGGTATGACAACTCCATAGGCAGCGGAAGTGAATTTGGGGAAAAGATGGTGTGAACTGAGAAGAGTAAGGAATTAGAACATTAGGGTGCTTGAACGAGCATATATTGAAGAGCCCTAATTTGAGGAAGGGAGTTGGAGTGAGAGAAAGTGAGCCAGGCACTGAACTCAGTGAAGAAGACAGTCTAGGGGAGAGGGGAGGGAGCAGAGTCGGCAGATTACAACTACCAGAACCTTAACTGAGTGATAAACTCAGATTTAATGAACCTCAAAGAAGGATGTTGTGTGACTTCAATCGTCCCTTAACCTTCCAGTTATCCCAGGAACCCTCTAAAACTATCTAAAACTAAAAACACATAAGAGTTTCCTCACCAGGAGTTCCCCAGAAAAATGAAATCACAGTTTCAGATCCCATTCTCATCTATTACTTCTTTTGTGACTCTGGACAAGTTACTTCATGTCCCTGAGTCTCATTTGCAGAATGAGGAGGGTGGGACCATAGATGCCTCTGAGTCCTCTTACAGATATAAATACCTAATTAGGAGGTATTTTTGCAATGAGTTTCCTCTCTGAAGGGAGCCAAAGTGGGGCTACTGTAAATTCATATAAAGAAAAACAAAATGACGAGGCACCAGGAAGTGGACCTTGGGGTTCCCTATTTCTTGGTCTTTGACCCTTGACAGAGACATCCTGCTTGCCAGGCTGATGGCTGATACTGGAATAGGGCTGGCCATCATGGGGAGACACGCGGCAGCTGTCTCTGGGAATACAGTGGTCGTGATTGTAAGCTGCCATAGTCTGATATATTATCATCTGCCTCAACCATGGCCAGATGTATATCACTTTTGCTTGGTTTAACATACTACATGACCTCAGTCTGTTTATTCCCTGGGTCCTAGGAATGTGGGGGTCACTCAACAGAGAAAAGAAATTCCAGATGCTGGGTGAGGGTAGAACCATACATTTACTGCTTTTAGGATCTTTGAGTAGTATTTCACATCACTCTCTGGACAAATCTGGAGGGTGGTCAGTTTTAGATTTTAAACTAATTAGTATCAATCTTTCAAGCTGAGATACAGAGCAGTGGAGGTGCCAGAGAGACTCTGGCTAGTGGTTCGATTACAGCACCACCTAGTGGACAATGCATTCTCTCACTATCTCAATACACTAAGTCTCATAGCACATACACCAAGTGTTACACCTATGCTCCAGAGAGACCTTAGAAGCGCCAACCCTCCCTGGAGTATAACCTGTCCAGCCAAGCTGCAAGCCGACTGCCTTTCTTTTCCTGTCTTAAGGCTCACCTAGCCTCCTGGGGGGCCTCTGACTGCTGGTGGCCATTCATTCTGCCTGGAGTCTTGGCTTACTGGCCAAGGAATTGGCCAAGTTGAAGGACACAGCCTATATCCAATGATCGCTGGATCTGGTTATAGACTCTACGTACTTTCCCAGATTCTGGGTGCTAACACATGGTTCTGATGCCCTTGGGGATCTGAGTTTTCCAGAATCCCATTTTGTAATATGAGGATACCACAAACACTTTACACATGCAGTCAAAGAATCCTGATACCATCTATCCATAGTCAGAGAAAGGTAAACTCATCCCAGGGGAAATCCCAAAAGGAACTCACAGAAGACCGGGTACAAGACAGAATAATTGCCTGTGACTGTATCACTCTCTCAGCGGATGAGGTAGTAAGGATTTTCCATTGCCAACCATGAACCTTCTCCTACTGAGAGAATAATCCCTGTGTATAAGTACTTTGGGTGTACGGTCATTCAACAAGCAATTATTATTTGCCATGCTGAGGATAAGGGTCCCGGACCCCAATGACAGTTTGCTGATGCTTATGGATTTCTTCTCAGAATCATATTTTTAAATGCATAAAATAAAATACATAGGATTAACTAATTCTATTGAAATGCAGGTATCCAAATATTTGAAAAACCAAGGTCAAGGATTCCAGTTAAGAACCCCAATGAGTTGATGCAAATGAGGAGAGGCATCTTGTCACTCTTGAAATAGTGGTGAGGCAAGTGAGACAAACCTTAAAGTACTTTGAAAACAGGAGTTTTACTTAAAAAATGACTGTTAAAAATAGTTTTTACATGCAACTAGGAAATAAGATTTATAGGCAAGGGGATATAGAAATCTATCTTGCCCTATAGGAAAATAGAAAGGAAGTGGATAAGAGGGGAGGGGCAGTGATAGAAGGGAGGGTAGATTGGAGGAAAGGGTAATTAGAATACACACTGTCCTGGGGTGGGGAGAGAGGAGAGAGGGAGAAAAAATTTGAAATTCAAAATTTTGTGGAAGTGAATGTTGAAAACTGAAAATAAATAAATTTTAAAAGAAAAAGAAAAAAAGAAAATAGGAGCTTTATTCTAAATGCACCAATTCAAGCACCTCCTGTTACTTCCTGCCTCATTTTATCTCCCTACATGATTTATGGATATAATTCCACTAAGTGTGACTATTTCCACCCCTCAAAAAGAAGTCTAAAAAAATTAGATGAACATGAAATTGGGGCTACTTTCTCAGTCAGCCTCAGGTTTCCCAGTGAATGCCCTTCACAGAATCCCCATGCACACCAGTCTCACCCAGCACAACAACACTTTGCTCTGAAATCTGCTGTGAGGGCACCTTCCTCTCTCATTTCAAGAACACTGACCCCAGGGTGGCCTCAGGAGGTGGAGGCAGTCCTGTCACAGTTTTCAGTGCCCACACTTCAAGCAGGTCTATCAGCTCAGGCTTCAGCAGCTATCACAAATGGGCTCCAGAACTAGGTAAAGGAGATTATATCTTGGTTTGGGTTTCTGAGAATCTGGAATCAAACCTCAATCTAGCTGTGGTCAGAGGACTTGTCTGACTGTCGGCAAGTCACTTAAAATCTTTAGGCCTCAGATTCCACATTTGTGAAGTGAGGGGGGTTAACATATGATATATGACAGTTACCATTTAGATAGCATTTAATATGTGCCAGGCACAGTGCTAAGTGCTTGACAATTATCTCATTCCATCCTCACAACAGCCCCGGGAGGGAAGTGCTATTATTATCATCATTTTACAGAAGGGGAAACTGAGGCAAACAGAGGTGTTTTTTGTTTTTTTTTTTTTTTGGTGACTTGCCCAGCATCACACAGCTAGCGTCTGAGACTGGTTTTGAACTCAGGTCTTACTGGCCTCAGGCCCCACATTCTATCCATTGGACCACCTAGCTGCCCCTAGATGACCACTGATTCTTCCTTCTGTCTCTAGATCAATGAGCCTAGGATTAATGGGTACTGAGTAGAAATCCTGGGGAGGGGAGGGGAGAAATCCCACCTCCACCCCTACCACAGAGACCACCCTGATGGATTCCAGAAGAGACTGGAGGGAAAAGGTGAAGATCTTAGTACTCCCTCTAGAGCTGGCTCTCTTCCTGACTGTTCTTAGGCATGCCTGCTCCTCCTGCCTTGACTAACTCCAACAGCTGGCAAGTCTGCTTGTCAAAGACCCAGAGGGGTGCAGCTGGTCCTCCAGTCACCCAATGGCTGAGCCCTGGTCAGGTTTGATGGAGGGATTTCTATATACTCCTCAGGGACAAAGAAGTATAAACTCCTTTGCACAAGGAGGGGAAATGAGAACCTAATTTGTTCCTAAAACAATTGATTTCTGAATTCACCTGAATTCATGTCCCTGCTCTCTGCCCACCTCCCACTCTAGACCCTGGAGACAGTTCAAAGATTTGGCTCTTCATCCTTTTCCAGCTTCTCCTGCCAAAAGCAGACAGCCCTTAGTGGTCTCCCCAACACCAGACTCAGGAACAGAACCATCTCTGAATCTGAGGCCCTCACAGCCAGATGCACACCTTGAAACTTCTGGTAACTGCCCTTTTCCCAGGTATGGTACATACACACAAACAAGGTCCAGAGGCTAACTGCCCTCCATGGGTCAGGACTGGTCCTCCTTACAGATCTAAGAGGCTGAGTGTAAATGTCCTCTCTAGGAGGGACCCCACCCACAACGGGACCCCTAGAGATCTCCACCTTCCTGCAGCCTGCCTGCATTAACCACCATTAACCCTAGCTTCTCTGAGTTAAAGCCTTTAAGACCTATCTTTTTTAAAATCCTGAAAAGGGCTGGCAGGATTTTGAGGCATGATTGCGTATTAATTAACCAACCCCTTAGGAAGTACGTTAACACATTCATTCCTGCCACTCACCTAAATTGGGCCTGAGGAACTGGCATCAGTGAGAGGAGAGGGGAAAAGGAGGGGCCCAGACTTCTCTATGTACAGAGTGGGGTGCTCCTCTTTTACAGTAAAAAAAAAAATGCCATGTAAGTGAGGAATAGGTTGAATTGTCCCAAAGGGGTTTTTGCCCTGAATGGTTGCAGTCCACCATGGGGGAGCTTTGGCACCCTACTCCTGTGGTGACCCAAACTGAAAGGACTCCCACAACCTTGCTGTAGCAGACTCCCTAGCTCTGCTTTCACTGCCTTTCTTTGTCCACCTAGAGCTACGGCCAATTTTTCTGCAAGGTCATTATCTTCCTCGTTTTCCTGGGTATAGGGGCAAGCATCAAACCCACAGCATGGCTCAGGCTAAGCCTACAGCAGAGCTTGGCTGTCACATACCCCTTCTCCTGCCGCTGGGCTGCTCATCTTTCCTGGCAGGTGCACAGAGCACTTAGGATCTGTTTTGCGCCTCAGTTTGCTGTGTGCCCCTTTTTACCAACACGAGAACTTCAGAAGGAGGCTGTGTCCAGAGCCTAGATATGGCTTATGATATCAGCAAGCAGCCTTTTTTGCATTTTATACAGTTTCTGTAGCTGTCCAAAGTCTAATCTCCATTTTGAACAATGAGTGCCATCTCGAGAAGGGACTTTGTTACTACCAATTAGGGAAGTCTTTAGACATAAGCCATACCTACATTTCATTTTTTCATTATTCATTTTAAAATTTTCAGTTCCAAATTCTCTCACTCCCTCTAGCCCTTCCCCCAAACACTAAAAAGGCAAGCAGTATAATATACATTATACATGTGAAATCATACAAAACCTATTTTCATATTAGTTGTATTGCAAAAAAGCAAGAAAAATAAAATATTTTTAAAAAGCAAGAAAAATAAAGAAAAAATAAAGTTCTCTCTCTCTCGAGGTGGACAGCAGTTTTCATTATGAGTCCTTTGGAATTGTCTTGGATCATTGACTTGATCAGAGTAGCTGTCTTTCACATTTGATCATCATTACAATGTTGCTGTTACTGTGTACATGATCTGATTCTGCTTACCTCTCTTTGCATCAGTTCACAAAAAAAAAGCTATTACAAATATTTTTGTATGGATCCTTTTCTTTTTAATTCGGTAATAGTTCCAAATCATTCTCCAGAATGGTTGTACTAGTTCACAACTCTACCACCAGTGCATTAGTATCCTAATTTTCCTACATTCCCTTCAGCATTTGTCATTTTCCTTTCGTGTAATGTTAGCCAACCTAAGCTTCATTTTAGCAAGAACTATTCCAGGCAAGGGACATACCAGAGAGAGAAAATCCTGACCCCTATTCAGGCCCCTCAGGACTAAATCCAATCCATGTAAACAGAGACCCCTATCTTTGAATTAGCCAAATGGGAGAAATGAGGAAAGAAATCCCCTCCCCCTTTCTGGAAATCCAAAGAAGAGAAAACACTGGAAAAGAATCCCAAAAGAACCTTAACTATTTCTCCTTGCTCTTCTTATAGACTGGGTTGCAGACTGGCTTCTCTCAATACTCAGAAGTCACCAATGATCTTTGGTATGGCCCTAGACCCAGAGGTCCAGTCTGTGACAACTCAGAAAGATGGAGATAGAGCACATATCCAAAACCATGGAACATGCCTCGGTCCAGCCTAATTACCCCTTGCTACAAATAAAGCGAGGCAATTGGAACCAGTGATCTCTAAGGTTTAAACCAATGATTCTAAGTTATCTAAGGTCTATCTCAGTTTCAAATATTTGTGACTACTTAACAATTCCTTCCCTCTTCATACGACCTGAAGCATCAATCAGAGAATGACATATCCTCATTCCATCACATACAATCTGCTTTTCCTCCTTTCAGCTGAAAAACCTTTCTATACCTTTTCCCCAACCATGCCATTCACCACTGAACTGTGGTTAGTGGGCATGTGGGGGAGAGAATGGAGTGTGGGTGGGTGCCTCTCTGGGGGGTTTTCCCCTACCCTCACCCATCCCACCCACTGCAAGAACTGTGATGGGTGGGTATGTGGGATGGGTGTGTATGTGTGTGTGTGTATGTGTTTATGACACAATTCACATACAGACACTAGAGACATTTCCATTCTAAATGTTCAAATGCACTACCTGTGCCCAACCTGTGGTATAGCCTTCTGAGCTGGTATTAGACCGATCAGCCACAACAACTGAACACAGTGTACCTTGACCCTAACATTGTAATGTCATCAGTCCTCTTCGAGTACAAAGGACAAACAACAACTGAATAGACAGGCAGTAGTTAAGGGAGTTCCTTTACCTTCCAGTCTCACGTCCTTCAATAAGGTGTAGCTAATTCCCCAATTGATAAATGGTCAAAGGATATGAACAGGAAGTTTTCAGAGGAAGAAATTAAAGATATCTATAGTCATATGAAAAAATACTCTAAATCACTATTGATTAGAGAGATGCAAATCAAAACAACTCTGAGATACCACATCACACCTATCAGATTGGCAAACATGACAGAACAGGAAGATGATAAATATTGGAGAGGATATGGGAGAGTTGGAAGACTAATACATTGTTGGTGGAGCTGTGAGCTGATCCAACCATTCTGGAGAGCAATTTGGAACTATACCCAAAGGGCTACAAAAATGTACACACCCTCTGACCCAGCAATATTGCTTCTAGAACTGTATCCCCAACAGATCATAAAAATGGGAAAGGGTCCCACATGTACAAAAATATTTATAGCAGCTCTCTTTGTGGTGGCCAAGCACTGGAAATCAAGGGGATGCCCATCAACTGGGGAATGGCTGAATAAATTATGGTATATGAATGTAATGGAATACTATAGTGCTATAAAAAATGATGAACAGGAAGACTTCAGAGAGGCCTGGAAAGATTTATATGATCTGATGCTGAGTGAAAGGAGCAAAACCAGGAGAACTTTGTGCACAGCAATGACCATAGTGTGCGAGAGTTTTTTCTGGTAGACTTGGAACTTCATTGCAATGCAAGGACTTAAAAAAAATACCCAATAATCTTTTAAAGCAAAATGCCTTCCACATCCAGAGAAAGAACTATGAAATTCAATTGCAGAACACAGCAGATCATTTTTGTGTGTGTGTGTATTACGTTTTGATTTGTTATATGATTTCTCCCATTCATTTGAATTCTTCTACACAGCATGACTATAATGAAAATGTATTTAATAGGAATGTATGTGTAGAACCTATATAAAATTGTATGCTGTCTCAGGGAGGGAGGGGGAAAAATCTAAGTTATATGGTAGTGATTATAGAACACTGAAAATAAATAAAATTAATGAAAAAATAAGTTGTAGCTAAATCACTTTATCCTGATATCTCCTCTACAGGAGGTTCATCACTAGGGTCATGGAAGAGTTACGATCTGTAATGGTGATGAAATCACAGGTCCTTGAAAAACTGAAGTGTCTCAATAGGTGGGAAACATAGCTAGGTATACCTCTGAATTCCAACAGAAGTAGACTCTGTAGATGACTAGGATCACTTGGTGGTTGACTTTAAGCCCACAGCTCTGTCACACACAGTGGGTCACCTAAATCTGTGGAGTATTGGCTCTGAGTGGGGGGTGGGGAAGAAGGTAGATTCTATAGAGTCTTAAGGTTTATTTAAACCTTTAAACTTTTCCTCAACTCTGGACATAATTATTATTACCCACATTTAAGAGCTGAGGAAACAAAACCTCAGAAAAGTTAAGTGACTTTGTCAAGATCACACAACTAAAAAGTGCCAGAAAAAAATTTTGTTGTCTTCATTTATAAAATTAATTTTTATGGATATTTTTTATTTCTAACATCACCAGAGTTTCTCCTGGTATTGTTTCCCCTTCCATCTCTCAGAGGGCTAGCTCAGACAACAAATACTATAAGAAAAAGAGAGGGAGAGAGAGGGAGAGAAAGGGAGAGAGAGAGAGAGAGAGAGAGAGAAAGAAAAAAAAACTTCTACAAAACCAATACATCAAAAGAGTCTGAAAACATCTGAAAACTCGTGGACTTCCTATCTCTTCAAAGAAGTGGGATGGGGGTGTCTTCTCATTTCTAATCTTAAGGGCAATGATTTGAACCTCTGTATTCTAACAACAAATCCCATGTTTTTCATCTATGCCTAAATCCTCAATTTTCCTGTCATCTAAGTCTTTATCTGTTGTTTTTTTTTTTTCCTATTTGAGTAGAAGTCAGTTCTTCTTCCTTCTTGATCAATAGCTAGGCTGGATGCAGTGGGAAACAAAATGTACTGTAAACAAGGTTTTAAATGGGGGCACTTTGTGTCCTACTGTTTAGGTGTGATTCTGTATTGGTGGAGAGAATGATTATTCACTGCGTGCCTGTGTGAGGGGCAGAGTTGGCCCAAGAGCTTTGAAGAGAGATATTTTCATTTCTGTTTTGGAACACCGACACTCACACGTGGTCCAGTCTTTCTTCAGGACCTACTTGGGCAATGACAGAAAAGACTTTAAAAGGTAGATTCACTATTTGTGATTGATCTTTTGTATAACTAGTATTTGGAGGAAAGGAATCAAGCCCATGGATATAAGTTTGCGATTATCCTTTACTCTTTAAAGGATAGTTTTAAAATATCTTTTTTATGGGAAAATTTTTTTTTCAGGTCACAGGATTTTATTTATTATTAGCATGCACGGTTTAAAATTGGGGTTCCAAATTCTCCCCTTTAAAGGACACTGAGGAAAGTATCTTGAATATAAAAAAGTGATCTCTGACCAGCAACATTTAGCGAAACTGATACACATAAATTTAATCTGGTACCCCTCTTTCTCTGAAGAGTAGCTAGCCTTGTGACCTTTCTCCTGCTCACCTCCAGGAAAAAATCAAAATTCTCCTTGGAGAGGGATGGGTGAGATTTCCAGAAATAGCTCCCAATATCTCCCTACGAGCCACATTTAGACCATGTTGACATAGACATTTTATATGGACAATACACACTTAACACTACATTCAATTGTTTCCATAGCAACTATCTTGGCTCCATCTACTCTTATACAGACTAGCTTGTTTTAAAAGACCCTAGCCTTTCTGCAGTGATTAAATGATTAAAGAATACTGTACTGGATAAAATAAGTAATATTTATTATACAAAACCAAAAAGCATGAACAAAACTAATACAACCAGGAGAAGAAGGGAAGTGGGTAATATCTCTGATATTATCCTTATCAGAGATAAGAAATATAGAAATGAAGAGAAACACGTAAGACCAAACCTATTCCCTAATAGAGAGGTAATCAAAGGATATGAACAGTTCTCAAAAGAATTACAAACTATTCACAGCCATATGAAGCAATAGTCCAAATCACTAATAATAAAAGAATGCTCATCAAAACAATCTCATCTCAAATCCAGGAAATTGGCAAGGATGATAAAGGATGGGAATGGTTAATGTGGGAGAGTTGTGGAAAGATGATCTTACTAGCGCACTGTCTGTCAGTGGTGTGGAATACTACTTAACATCAGACTTTTTTTAATTTGTTAGCTAATTTTGTGGGATGAAGTGATGCAAAGTGAAGTATGCAGAACCAGGAAGACAATCTATACAGTAAATGCAATATTCTAAATGCAATCAACTTTGAAAGAATTAATAACACTGATTAACACAATGACTAACCAAAATTCCAAAGGATTTATGATGAAATATTCTATCCACCTCCAGATAGAGAACTAATGGATTCAGAGTGTAGATTAAAATCTATTATCTTTTTCTTTTCTTTCTTTTTTTTTTTTTGAGGGGGAGCAGGGCAGGGGAGAACATGGCTAATGTGAACATTTGTTTTTATGACTACATTATACTATATATTTCTAATGGGTTTTGTTTTTATTGCTTTCTCAATGGGTGAAGGAGGAGGGGGAGGAAGAGAATTTAGAACTGAAAAATAAAATTGGATTAAAAAAAGAAAACCTCTCATATCCTTTGGCCAACTGGGAAATAGTTCTTGGTCACATATTTGTGCAAGTTTCCTATATATCTAGGAACAAGACATTTGTCAGAAACATTTGATATAAAGATTCCTCCCTGACACTGGACATTTTCTCTTTTTATTCTAGTTCATGTGAAAGCTTTTTAATGTTATATAATCCGAAATTATCTTTCATGCATATGTATATAGATAGATATTGATAGATAGATATAGATACACACACAAACGCATATGATTCTCCTCCAGTCATAGATATGAAAAGTAATTCTTATTATCTAATTGTTTTTGTAATATGATCTATTAAATTTGGGTTGAGTATTCATTTGGAGCTTTTGTGGCATATGCTATAAATTGCTGATCTAAACCTATTTTCTACCAAACTGATTTTCAGTTTTGCCAACATTTCTTATCACCCAGGGAACCTTCCCTTTGTATTATACTTTCTTGGATTTATTGAACACTAGGCTAATATGTTATATTACTTCTGAATCTTGTTTATCTATACTCTTCCATTAATCTGCTTGCCTATTTTTAACCAACAAAGAACAGTTTTGACAATTGCTTTATAATATAATAGAGATTGGTGTATGCTATGTCCTCTTAATTTCTCCTTTTTTTTCATTTAGTGGGAGGCATTCTGGTGTGAAGTGTATATATATATATATATATATATATACACACACACACACACACACACACACACACACACACACACACACACACACACACACACACACATAATAGAAGAGTTCTGGAATAGAAGAGTTAAGTGCTAGATGGTGGTAGGGTGCAGTGGATTGTTAGTTATTCATGCTATCGTAAGATTTACAGCTAGATTTTTTTTGTGGTGGCAAAGAATGGGAAACTGAGGGGATTCCTATCAACTGGGGAATGGTTGGCTGAACAAACTGTGGCATATGAATATGGTGGAGTACAGTACTACTGTTCTGTAAGAAATGATGAAGGGGACAGTCACAGAAAAACCTGGGAAATCCTGAATGAACTAAAGAAAAGTAAAGTGAACAGAACTAGGAGAGCAACCTGCACAGTAACAGCAATATTATAAACAGATTTAGTAACTGACCAACATGATGACCACTATCATGATGAAACACGCAATCCACTCCAGAGAGAGAAGTGATAGACTCACAGTGCACACTGAACCATATTTTTTTCTCTTTCTTTTTCTTGCCATATTTTTGGGGAGGGGAGGGAACATGGCCAGTGCAGAAATTTGTTTTGCGTGACTATAAATATTTGTGATAAGCTTTTTTTTTTTTGTCTTCTCATTGAGTGGGGGAGGGAGAAATAATTTAGAACTGAAAAAAGAATTGCAAAACTGCATTTTTTAAAAAGTGGCAAAAGACTTTGAGTTAGAAGGGATCTTCGAGGGCCTTGTCTCATTGGATTTTCTGGGGTGGACACCCGTATTCAGCTTAGAGTCTGATCCTGTAAGAGACAAATTCCATCCCTCCAATTCCCTCCCAAACTGATTATCCCGGATGAAGAAATTCCATTTTAGTTCACTTCAAATGCAAAGAAGATACCGTTGGGCTAGGGGGAGAGAAAAAGGAAAGGAGGGAGAAGGAAAAGCGGGGAGAGGGAAAGAGGGAGGAGAGGGAGAGACAGAAAGAGAGGGAGGAGAGGGAGAGGGAAAGAGGGAGAGGGAAAGAGGGAGGAGAGGGAGAGACAGAGAGGGAGGAGAGGGAGAGGGAAAGAGGGAGGGAGGAAAGGGAGAGACAAAGGGAGAGGGAGGAGAGGGAGGGAGAGACAGAGAGAGAGGGAGGAAAGGAAGAGGGAAAGAGGGAGGAGAGAGAGAGACAAAGGGAGAGGGAGGAGAGGGAGAGACTGAGAGAGAGGGAAAGAGGGAGGAGAGGGAGAGGGAAAGAGGGAGGGAGGAAAGGGAGAAACAAAGGGAGAGGGAGGAGGGGGAGACGGAGAAGGGAAAAGAGTCCCAGGGGAGTAGCTGTGGCAGAGGAGTCTCAGGAGGATGATCAAACAGTCTCCCACAAGGCAACCAGAATCCCAAATACGAAATGACTGGAGCAGGGGTTCTTGGGGCCTGGAGAAGAAGGGCAATTCTCTTAGCCAACTGGCAGTATGTTGGTGAGAACCTTTACACCTGGATACTGATAAGCTTAGGGCTGTGGACAGGAGAAAGGGGAAAATGTTTTGTGACCAAGCCTGGCAAGGACATAGACAAGGGAGTCCCCAGAGCCACAAAAGGAGCTTGTAAGTGTGTGTAGGGTAGAGTTTTGTTGTTCTTTCTTAGAGTTCAGTTTCCCAGGATCTGTGGCCATAACAATCTTTATTTCTCAGGCTCATGACTTGTAAACATCTCCATCATGCTTGGGCAGCATTCTAGAAGGATAAATAATATCAACATTTGTGCTTAAATTGTCAATATCCACTACAACTGCACGGTGAGATATGAGAGGGAGATAACGTAAACTTGTGAGGCTATTGCTGGCAACATGCCTTCTTTGTCTGTCGCCTTATAAAGCAGGTGGGCACTGGCCAGGGACTGGGGAATCCTTAAGGTTGAATGCACAAGCTGGAATGCTGTACATTCCTTGATCAGTCCCCATCAAGGCTTGGGGGAAATCTGTGTTTGTCCCAACCGCCCCGGATGAGGCTTGAGGGGATTAAGGGGAGTGCACAAGCTGTGCCTGTCTTGATCGACCCCATGGAGATGCAGGGATAGTTGCCTCCCCTTCTTGTTGGCCCCTGTAAGAAGGCTGATTAGGGAATACTGTAGGAGTTGGTGCGCCCATTATCCACAACACTCTTGTGAGAACAGATGTAACAGCAAGGACCTGCTGTACAGGTTCTTAGTTCTGCTTTTCTAAAAGGAAAGCAACTTTTGAGGGGCCAACAATCACTTTAATCAAATACATATGCCAACAGAGAAAATACAAGCAGAAAAATAAAGACCAACAGACAGGGCTTTCAACTGTCTAACCATAAGCAATTGTTAATATTTAATATAAATTTTAGACTTTAATAAGGGCCAAAGTTTGAATTAAGAAGAGTCTGGACCTAATAGTCTCCTTTGTTTAGAGGATGCCTACACCTTGGGTTGTGGATAAACAATTTCAAAGGTCTGTTTGGAACAGGATGTCTGGGTGATGGGACTTTGTTTTAAATCACAAAGGCAGATGCCCATAGCCTGGGATCATTAAACCCAATTGACGCCACTTTTGTTGGCAATGTATTTGCAATGCGAGAGCTCCTTTCTCATGGCAAAATGTACTTAAAACAGTCAATTTCTGTGCTAAGTCAGCCAGTTCTGATCCTGGCTCCATAGCGCTATGTAACCGTTATCTTTATGGGGAATTGATTAATTAATTAAATCATAAAATGTATGCATTTAGCCTGTTGCCTTTTCTCTAACCAAGTTTTCAGGTCAACACAATACATACATCACAGATCAACAGACAGATCCAACTGTCTGACCATTCTGCACACACATAGTTACCAGAGAGAGAAGCCCCAACATCTAGGTTTTCAAAGGTGGGGGGAAGGCTCCTTAGAGGTTACCCAGAGTCTTGTCTGGCCAAAAAACACTTCCAGTGAGCAAGCCCCAAAGTAAAATCTCACCTCAGATTATTTACACACTTTTCAGAGCCAGAGGGCTGAGCCTGGGACCCAGTGCGGCAATAGAAATTACAAAGGTATTGAGACCTAAGATCTTTAACTCTTCCCCCCACTCACCATTAACCTTACATTAGCATTACAATAGACTAGAATAAAGTAAGATTATTAACCCCTCCTGGCCTGGTCTGACCAGATCAAGAGTAAACCTGTGCTAGCAGCCTTCTGGTGTCTTACAGAGCTTCCCTTATTCTACTCCACAAGCCAATTTCTCTCTTTTATTAGACTTTAATCCCACCATAAGCCTATTATACAAATTAATCTCTTGTATTACCCAGACCTTTCCACCTTTCCTCTTCTCCACCTTCCTACTGTTTTCCCCACCTCCCTTGAGACACACACACACACACACACACACACACACACACACACACACACACTCTCTTCTGCCCTTCTCATCTCTGCCTGGTGTCTATGTCACATCATGCATTCAGTCATATTCAGTCCTTTCATGGGTTGTGTTGGTCTGCAATTTCCTGACATGTTGATCCTCCCAAACTACAGGTACTGCCTTCATCTGCATTGCCCACAGCACCACCTCGTACACAAATGGGCATGAAGATGAGTCAGTAGAAGTTTGTGAATTTGATTGACTACTTATTAGTGACCTCCTCAAACTTTAAGGCTCTCCCTCCCCACCCACCCATGTTCCCTTCCATTATTTTCTATGTCTCCCTTAACCCACCTTAGATCTCCCTCCTGTCACTCCCAGGTGCTCATAGGAACCATGGAAGCCAGAGCTAGGAGGAGTCATAGAGATCAATTAGCTCCACCCTCTCCATTTATAAATGGATGAGATGCAAAGCAGGGAGTCTCTTGTCTCCCTGGTCACATGTAGTAAGCAGCAAAACTGGGACTTGGACTCAGGTCCTCTGATTACAAACCCAGAAATCCAGCATTCTTTGCATAAGACCACTGTTCCCATTATTCATCTATCCCACCCTCCCCACTGCCTTCACCCACCCCAGCAGGGACTCATTAGTTTTAGCTCATGAGCTTCTGGCAACCAGTTAAGAATGAAAGGATTCAATTTCCAATCAGGATTATCCATCCCTCGGGAAAAGCAAACTCAAGCCATAAGATCTCCCCCAGGAAAAAAATACTAGCTCTTTCCCCATATTTTGAAGTCAACCCCAATTTTTACTTACTTTTCAGGGGAATAATAGTATCTGCACAGAAGTCCTGAGCACGGGGTATGTATCTACATAAAACCCAGAAGACACCAGACATGAAGCATCCTCTTTTCCATCCACTTCTGTTCTCCTTTTCCTCTTTCCCTGGGTTCTGGAGCTCTAAGACCTACTATTGGAAGGAAGGCCTTTTCTATACCCAAACCCCAACCTACTCTCTTGGGAAAAACAACAGTTCCAGAGAGGATAGCCTTTCAATTAAATTGGTGGGAGTCTTATACCTATTGGTAACTTCAGGCCTGGCGGAGCCTATCCTTTGATGTATGCCATACTTTGGAGATCTCTGAAATGCAGGTGATCTGCCCCACCCTCTCCACATCCCCTCTGTCAGGACAGAGTATGTTAAAGGGCAGTAAAGTCACAGCTGCATTGGCATTGGAACAAGGCCCAAGGTCTTTGTATCTCAAGCCCTATAAAGCTCCGTCCTGTCCCAGAACCTGCCCCAGACAAATCAGAAAAGATGGCAGTGCTGTGGACTCTCTTGTGCCTGACACCTGCTCCCATTCTCAGCTTCCTCCCTGTCCCATTACCCAGTACTCTCTTAGCTGGGGCTCTATCACTGTGCCACCCACCAACTCAAGGCAGCTGAGAGACTTAAACCTAAGTGTTTTGATTCCAAGTTCATTGTACCATGCTGTTTCATAACTTGCAAATCTCCACACATCATAGCAAAGAATCAGTCCTCCCAAGACCCTCTCCCTTTCCCTAATAGTCCTTTCAGTTCTGAAATTCTATGGTTTCTCCAAGACCTAACCATGGCCAGGGTTAATGCTCACTGAAGTCCTCCAACACAGGACTCATGCTTAACCTCAGCTCCTAACTCCCATAAGCCCTTGCCCATCAACTCACAGTCTTCATTCAACCGTCCCTCTCAATATAACTAGAGAGCCAAGGTGGCAGTGACTCTGGTAGGCCTCAGGAGGGAGGAGTTTGGGAGAGCAACTTAAAGCAAAGGGGTACTTTCTCACACCTTTATCCTCCCAAACTTTCATGGCCTGTTTTCACTAGGGCCCTGACTCTACCTGTGTGATCATGGGTAATTTCCTTCACCTTGATGAGCCTATTTCCTCACCTTTAAGAATAATATTTATAGGGTTATTAAAGTTTTACAAATTTCACTTTATAAATGTAAGCCCTTATAATGGTTAAGCAATGATATGGCTGTTCTGTATTGTCTGCTAAAGGTTGAGGGATCGCAGCCATCAAACCGCTCTGAACTTCACCCAGAAGATCGTCAACAGGGAAAATGCTGTGTCGGGATCCTGGTCCTGGCAAGTGTCCCTGCAGGTAATGACTTAGCTCTGGCAAAGAAGAGCTGGGGACAGAGAAATTGGAAATAAGGGAGGGGTGTAAGAGGAGGAAGCAGGCTTCTCAGCCCAGGTGGACAGTTCCTTGACCCCCACTCTACCATTTCAGGAGTATAGCTTTGGAAAAGAGGGAACAATCTTTGTATTGGGAGGAGGGGGGAGAAAGTGGAGGTGTGGTACAGTTTCAGGACAGGGAGACCACCGCCTAGACAAAACCTTTTTCTTCTACTATTAACATATTTACATAACACTTTGCTCACAAGAATCCTTGTGAAACAGATAATATTTATAGATAAGGAAACTGAGGCTGAAAGGAGGTAAACCGTGCTAGTAGGGATAGCTAATACAATGGATGACAGAATCCAAAGGAAGCTCCTTACAGGCTAGAGCACTGGGCTGAATCTAATAAGGTAGAATTCAATAAGAATAAATGTAAAGCCTTAAACTTGGGGTCAAAAGATTAATTTCACAAGTACAGGATGGGGGAGACATGACTAGAACCCAATGTGCCTTAAGCCCGCGGAGAGGCAGGGCAGGGTCGGTTAATATGAGTCCGTAAGTACTGTGATGTGACAGCTGAAAAAGCTAGTGAGATCTTGTTGTGTATGAAGATAGATGGCTTCCAGAAATACAGTGAGCGTTTCTCTAGTCTTCCTTGATCAGAGCACATCTAAATGAAGTATTGTGTTTGGTTCTGGGAAGCACAGTTTAAGGAGCCTGATTAAGATGGAGTTTTAGGGGCAGGGCAGCCAGGATGGTGAAGATCCTTGAGCCATGTCAAATGATCAGGAAGGAACTGGGCATGTGGATGTTTAGCCTAGAGAAGATGGGGATAAGGGGAAGAGAAGGGGGGAACAGCTGTCTTCAAATAACTGAAGGGCTTTCATGAAAAAGAGATATTAAGACTCATTCTACCTGGCTCCAGTAGGCAAGAACCAAGAGCTATGGGTGGATATTATAGAGGCAAATTGAGACTCTTCCGAACCCTTAGACCAGGGGTGGGGAACCTGTGGCCTCAAGGCCACATGTGGCCCTCTAGGTTGGTCCTTTGACTGAATCCAAACTTCACAGAACAAGTCCTCTTAATAAAAGGATTTGTTCCATAAAACTTGGACTCGGAAAAAGCCGCACCCAAGGACCTAGAAGGCCATTGCTGTTTGTCCTTTGCTCTTGAAGAGAAGGAAGGTGATGCCATGACAAGTAAGTGAACTGGATTTAAGTGAAGGAGGGCTGTGCAAAGTCACCCGTCTTACTTTCATCTCTGGAGTCATCTGGATCCAGTGATCAGATATAGATCAGGACCACTGGAGATGGCCCAGGATGCAGTAGGGATCCTTGGCCTTTTCAGGCTAAAGTCCTTAACAGGTCTCGATTTGATGGAGGCAAAACTTGTCCTGTGATTAAGGCTTAACAAGAAATGAAGCAAAGAATGGCCTCTTAAAAAAAAAAAATAGATCTGGGAGGGGAAGACCCTCGAGGTTTCTGGTCAAAACAGAAACAACTGCTATTTACCTTCATTCTAAGCCAATTAGGACCCAAATAATGACCAAGGAGGGCACGGGTCTGGGACCTATTATTGGCCAATCAATGAAAGACAAGTTTGATTTAGGGTTAAGGCTGCTCTTTGAAGAGAGGAGGAAAAAAAAGTTACAAAGATGGGTATGATACCATATGTGGACATAGAGGAAGGATGGAAGGAAGAAAGGGAGGGAGGGAGGAAGGAAGAAAAGCACATGTGACCTCAAGGCCGCAGGTTCCCCACCCCTGAATTAGACTCTGTCCCAAAGTGCGATGAGCTGCCTCAAGAGATGGCAAGTTCCCCCTTTTTGGAGCTCCTTTCATTTGATGGCACCTGGGGTCATGTTCAACTCTAAATTCTGGGATTCCTTTTACAGATGAGGCCCAGAAAAGTTATGTGTCCTGCCTAAAGTCATGTAGCTAGTAAGCAGCTGGGCCAAGTTCAGACACAGGTCCTCTGACTCAAAACCCAGAGTTCTTACCACTAAAATGAACAAAGGTAATAAGTATCAGAAGCAGAGTTCCTACCTATACCCAATATTCTTTGAGCTCCAGCATGTGGCCTCCCCAACGAGGGGCATACCCTCTGGATATTGATACATAGTCATGTTTTTAACCTGTGAACTTACCTATAAGCCTAATGGGCTGTTCCTGTGGAGGTTCCCTCATTACCCAAAACTGGGTCATCACAGCTGCCCACTGCAGTGTGAGGTAAGGACCCTAAAGCCACATTCCTTCAAAGTCACAGGAACTAAAGCCCCTGCAGAGGAGTAGCCTATCCCAAATCTATAGCTTTGGCTCTTCATCGTACCCTGGAGTGATCCCTTCATCGAGTCCTGGCCCACACCTCACCTCCGCAGCTATGTTAATCCTAGGCCCACTGGGTCTGTTTCCTTTTACATCTGCCCATTCCCACATTTCATTCTTGCCCAAGCCGCCACCTGGTTGTCCTTGGAGAATATGACTGATCATCTAATGCAGAACCTATTCAGGTCAGGACAATCTCAAAGGTGAGCAGCCCAACAGGTCTCAACCCTCTGAGGTGGGGAGATGGTTGAACTGAGGTTAGGAAATTGCTAGGACCCAGACCTCACCATCTAAGTCAAAGGGAAAGAGGAGACCCGGCACCTAGACCTGAATCCTGTAGAGATACACAGTCCAATTCATTTCTAGTTATTCTTTTCAATCTCCACAAGATCAAGTTCTGAACCCAAAGCACTCAACCACCCTATACCTAAGTGTCCCCTTTCTGTGCCTGTCTATTAGGCCTTACCAGGGAAGAGCCTTGAGACTTCAGACTTGACTCCTGTGCCCTCAGGGCCCTATCCAACCTCACTGAAAATGGTTCCCCACCGGTCATCACCTACCCTGACTGGAATCCCAATACCATTAACAATGATCTTACTCTGCTTAAGCTGTTCTCATCTGTCCAATTCCAATAACTCCTGTGTGTCTGGCCATAGACAACAGCATTCCCCAGGACATCACTTGTGGCACTACAGGCTGGGACCGCACCAGTGGCATGGGTGTGTGAAGGGGAAGGTTCAGAATGAATAGGACTTCTATTGGGGCACCCAGAGGAACGATGTTGTATGTGAATCAGCGTAAGGGCTCTGGGGCCATTTGGGGGGACATTCAGCCTGGGGCATCACTAGGATAGAAGAAAATAGTAAAAGACTTTTGCTTCTACTTATAGCCAACACTACCCCTGCTCAGTTCCAGCAGGTGGCTGTGCCCCTGGTGACAATATATTAGTGTCAGCAGTACTGGGGCAGCCAAGTCATGGATACCATGATCTGTGTAGGAGGCTTTGGAGCCTCCTCCTGCCAGGTAACATGAAAGCTCCTGGTGCTGCCCCTAGGGGCTAAGGCAGCCCCCAAAGGATCAAGAGCTCAACCCAGAATAGGTTCTCAGATTACAATACCAACTCTTCCTTTCCCTCAGGATTCTCCACTGTTGACTCACAAGAGCCAAAATTATGTATTCTCAGGATGAACCAGAGGCTCCGTCAGAGTGCCCAGGCACCCACTACTCTCTAGGCTCCAATGTTAGCCATCTCCAAGCCATTCCAGCTCTCCGTTCACCTGAGTGATGATGGAGGCCCCCTTGTTTGCCGACTAAACAACCTCCAGGAAGCACCCTGGGTCCAAGGTGGTGTTGTCTCCTGGGGGACAAGCAACTGCAATGTCCAGGCACCAGCCGTGTACACACCCATCAGCAAATTTAGCTCTTGGGTCAGATGATGGCCAACAACTAACGAGCTTGAAGAAGGGGCTTTGGGGACACCCCACACAAACCCAATACCCTTCTTCCCTATTCCCTGAAGCACAAGAAATTCCGTCTTCTTTCAAGTCTGGGCCTTTTTTCTCCTCAGGCTCTTCCTTTACTCATCTTGGGTAACCAGCGGGCATGGGAGCTGGGTGCCCAGGATGTGGTGAAACAAGCCAGAGGCTCTGCTCCTAGCACTCCACACAGTCCCACCCACTCGGGATACTGCCAAGGTATTCTGCTTCACCTGGGGCTGCACTAAGAAGACCTACTGGGTGTTTAATGAGAATGTATGCGTAGAACCCATATAAGATTGCATGCCATCTTGGGGAGGGAGGGGGAGAAAATTTAAAACTTATGGAAGTGATTGTTGAAGACTGTAAACAAACAAATAAATTATCTAAAAAAAAAAAAAGACCAGGACTTGGCCCTGGCACCACCAGAAAGGAAACCTGAGACTGGCGAAGGAAGCAATGTGCTTCCAAAAGGTGTTTCAGCAGAAATGAAGTGGGACAGGGAGACCTCAGGGTGAGAGGAGCTGCTCCTCCCTAGACTCTAGCACTACCTCACACTCCCTACCACTCCCCATTAGGGTTCTCAACTCAAGGCATTCATGTGCTATGGTGGACACAATGCTAGGCCCAGAGTCACGAAGATCTGAGTTCAAATGTGATCTCAGATATTTGCTAGCTGCGTGACCCTGGGCAATTCCTTTAACCCGTTAGCCTCAGTTTCCTTATCTATAAAGTGGGGATAATAACTACATTTACCTCCCAAGATTGTTGTGAGAGTCAAAGGAGATAATGATTATAAAGCACTCAGCACAATACCTGGCACTCATAAGTGCTATATAAATGTTCATTATTATTATTATTTTTCCACCTCCTCCCCTACCCCAAACCAGGAAACAGTCATGGCCACAGGGACGGCACAGTCATCCTGGGGGAAGACTGCACGTTTATTGAATATACAAGATACATTTGCAAACTGAGTACACAAAATAAATAACTTTATACATTCTCAATCCAATGGCACAAGCTCCCAGGGAACAATAGTATGAGGGACTTTTTTAATGTCAAGACGCTGAGACAAAGAGCGAAGGTCTCAAACCCACAAGTACATATTTATTCAGCCTCTCATGGGGCAGGGGGGAGGAGTGGGAAGGAGGGGAGATATGTGGGTCCAAAATTGGCAAAAAAAAGTGGGGTAGTGGTATGTAGGTAGTAGGATTGGCAAATGAGAAAGTCCACTGAAGGGACAGGCTCCCCAAAGAGATCCCTGGGAAACAAGTAACAGAAGAAAAGTACAGGAAGCTTCCACCCAGTCATCTCCCTTCCCCTAACCTAGACAAACTCAATGACCTCTCCAGGGTAGGGCTCCTGGAAGCAGGACAAAGAGTAAGCTGAAGGAGGTATGGGAGCAAAGAAGCTCTAGGTCCACCACATCAGGGATTTGCTTTGCAGTCCCTTAGGTCTCCCGTTGCTGTCCAGAACTCCAGGACATTGGATTAAGTGGCTGAGAGTTCTCCTGGTTGTGGGACCATCTGCCTGGGGAACCTTATGTCTTTGGGACAGTAAACTGGGTCTGAAAGTCACTGGACTGTCAGAGGAAAGCAGAATGGCCAGTAGAGTAGCCTGGGAGAATAGTGTCTAGGCTCCCTAGGCCTTGGAGAAGGCACTCTGTGACACATGGCTCTCTCTCTCTCTCTCTCTCTCTGGCACAAAAGTAAACTTGCATACATAAACATAAAAAGTCACTTTGGCTTGGTTTTCCTGTTGGTACCAAGAATCACCAGAACAGGAGGCCTGCTCCTTGGCACTGCTGGTCAGAGTGGGCAACAATGTTCATATGAATAGTTTTTGTCTTTTTATTGTTGGTTTGTTTTACATAAAGAACAGTGTTACATTAGATCTCTATGGGCCTGGAATATAGGAGAATACCCACTTGTTTTCTTGGCAGAAGCCCCTACCCTAAGTGCAATGAGGGTCTTATTAAGGAGGCAGCTTGGCTCCTCTACTAGAAATGAAGCCCTAGCCCCTTCTCAAACTTGCTGAGAGTAGCTTCAGTTTAAAAACAGGCAATAAAAACTGAGGGCAGCCCCCTAAAATAGGCTCTACTGCTTTATCTTAGCTGCAAGCCTGACAAAGTTTGCAAGTCCATGCATTTAAGAGGAGTCAGAGATGTCTAAGCAGACAATACAGTCTGGTCAGGACTGACAGTATACAGTCCCAAATGGGCCATGTTGGGGGAACCAGCCCCCCTCCATCCCAACCCTGCAGTTTCACCTTGGGGCACTGGGGCCTCCCCCACCCCTTCCCTGCAGGGCTAGGCAGATTCGCACAGTATTGCTAAGTTCCACAAGAAATTTCGTAAGGAGAGGCTTTCTGGGGGGTGGGGGGGGTGGGGGGTGGAGGGGAAGGGGATGAAGAATGAAGCTATCACAAACTGCCTTATTCCTCAGACAGCACAATTCCAACTCCAGAACCTCCTGTCAGGCCCCATAGTGGCTCCTTCCCAGACTCACTGCCCATCCATATCCCAAGTAGCCACTAGATGTCACTTAGACTTTGTCCATGGAAGACTGGTTCATTTAGTGGGCAAACCCTTATATACAAGCCAAAAGAGCCCTGAAAACATCCTGCCCGTATAGTATGATGGAAAAAATAGGCTAGACAAATGAGCTCTAAAGAGTACAGAAGAAATAAGGCAGGGACATCGGGTCTACATTGTGATGGCAGAGACAGCACCTGGAGGCAGGACAAAGAGGTAACACTCACCCAGCTTTGTAGCCATCCCTGACTTAGAAGTGGAAAAACCCTTGAAAACAGAGGCAGGGCATAACTCCTCCCCCAAGGACAACAGGGCATATAGGATAAGACGGGAAAGGGAAATGTGTATATGCAGTTTTCTAAGAGGAGGGAAAAATTGGTAGCCACAACTCTGCACAGAGGCCAAGATGATTTACCTCAGTCTGCCTTGGAGACTAACTTCAGCTGTTTTCCCCTCCAGCCCAAGTACTCACCAACAGGAAGGAAAACCAGCCACTATCCTTTTTCCTGGCTACAGATTAGGTTATATGCCCTTTGTCCTTCCAGAGCTAACGACTAGTTAGGTTCAAGTTTCCTTTATATACAATTTCCTGGAGAAATCAGATGAAATGTAGAAGACCAGGACAACACTGGGATATCATAGGACACTTGAACCCTTGGAATCAGCTGGGTACCAGGTCTGCTTCGAGATAGTCAATATGTATATGGTAGCAACTTCCCAGGGGAAGGTAAGCAGCTAGGTAATACACTGGATAGAGCTCTGCTCTTAGAGTCACAAAGACCTGAGTTCAGATTTGGCCTCAGACACTTATTAGCTGGGTGACCCTGGGCAAGTCACTTAACCCTGTTTGCCTTAGTTACCTCATCTCTAAAATGAGCTGAAGAAGGAAATGGCAAACCACTCCAATATTTTTGGCAAGAAAATCCTTAAATAGGGTCTCAAAGAGTACTACAAGGCTAAAAATGACTAAACAACCAGGGAAAGGAAGCAGATTGTCCTAAGGGATGGAATGACCAAGATGGCTACATGTACTCTGTATTTCTTTTTTCACATACACATATTTCTATTGAAAAGAAGATCCTATAAGAAGATAGGCCCTACACAGGCTCCTTAGTGGATCCTTCCCCCATTCACTAGATAGAAATGGACCTGGATGCTCAGCTGCACCCCTCCCATGCCACCCTCACCCCAAGGCCCCCAGAGTAAGTCACACTCTTGCACATCCTGGTAGATTCTCCAGCCTCCCTCCCCCCACCAGGCACTTCCCCTCTGAGTCACTACTGATCACTTCCTCCAGCCCAGGTGAGCCCACCACAAAGGCAATTCCATTTTCTGTTAGTTATAGCGGTGGTACTGATCAGAAAGGGTACTCTTGTGCCAAGGACATGCTATAGATAACAGCTCTGACTTCAGTGTTCCCTTCTCTATTTCTGGATACTCAGAGCCTCTCTCAGAAAGGAAGGACAAGAAAATGGGAAAGAAAGGAAAAAGGGTAGATATTTGGGCAAGTTTTCCTGTGAAGCCTTCAAATAAGCAGAACTAAAGGAAACTTATTTGAGATCAGGGGGCTCTCATGTACTGGCCCCATCTGGTGCCAAGTGAGTAGAAAAGAATAAAGAGGCCTGGGGTTTGGTTAAAAAAAATGACAAAACAAAAAGCACCTCTCCTCAGGAAAATTTGGAGCATTACCACCAAATAATGCAGCCTGCAAGGAGGTGCATCCCTTACTCTAAGCCAACAGCCTGGCCTGTGTAACATCACACCCACAAGTACCATCTCTAGGGTGGGAATAGTAAGGAGACAGGGCAGGGGGGACTGGATTCAGGGAAAGAGGAACAAGGGACTTCCCTTTCTTTAAAATGCCCACAGAGCTCTGCTTCTTGCCCTACCACTGTAAGGTGCTCAGATCTAAAGTTCCTAGTCTAGTCTTGGTTCCCTCTTCATCCTCCAGACTGCCACTGGTTCCCCCTACCTCCACCTGGTGCGTTTACAGTTCTGACACAGCAGGAAGCTCTTAGGTAGTTGAGTCATAACCACTCAGTACTCCAACCTCCCAGTAAAGGTGGGCACACAACAGAAATACCATCTGTCCTTTGTCATCTAAGAGGGGTTCTTGATACAAACAAACATGACACCTATGAATATGGGATGGATGTGGGCAGACAGTCCTTAGAATCCAGCATTAATAAATAATAGTGGGTACCCCAGCCCCACAAGGCTTTTCTCCTTCTGGGGCCCTCACTAGCCTGGGGAGCAGCACAAGGCACTTAAGACAGTGGATGTCTGGCAAAGGGATGGGAGTCTGTTGTGTAGCCCAAGACCCTTCCCCAAGTGAGAAGGGAAACTCAGGGGACTATGGTGCCTGCTCCTGCTCCCAGGCACCGGGTCCCACTGCCACTTCCCCAGGGTGTGTCTGAGAAGATCTCAGTTGTGCAAGGACAGTAGCCGCTCAGCCATTATACTGCTGTTGGTAGCGCAGGTTGAGTTCTCGAAGTTCCCGCTCACGCACACGCCGAGATTTATTGGACTTGGTTGAACGGCTGGAGCGTGTGGACTGAGCCGACTTGGTGCTCTGGCACCGAGAAGATGCCCTCTTGAGAAGATTCTGGGAAATTGAGCGGTGAAGATTCTTCATGGATGAAGAGGCAGCCATGCTCACCACCCATGGGTGCTTCAAGGCTTGGAGAGCTGTCATCCTGGCACCAGGATCCACAGTTAGCAGACGGTCAATGAAATCCTTCGCCAAATTTGATACACTAGGCCAGGGCTGGGAAAGCAGAGAGGGAAACTAGTTAGGGCTAAAGAAAACCTGGTGAATAGAAAGATCACTAGATTTGAGAGTCAGACAATCTGAGTTCAAATATACCAACTTTCTACCTGCATGATCTTTAGACAAATTATAATTTGTGTTTCAGTTTCTACACCTAAAAAATGAGGGTCACTCTGTGACCTGTGTCCTGTTCCTGTGTCCTTTAGGACCTTCTGTCTTAATCTTCTAAGAAAGTCAGTCCCTTCCCAGCTATAAATTCCACAAGCCTCCATGGCTGACACTAGGAAGTTGGGCAATCCCAACACTGTTACACAGCAGCTGTCCTGCTCTGGGCTCCCAGGCCTTTGGCAAAACTGCTCTTAAAAGCCAGGGTGCCAGGTCTGGCATTTTAGGTCACACATTTCCAAGGTTCCCATTATCTTCTTCTTGGGGAAAGTCTCTCTGAGGAATTGAGAACCACCCCACCCCTTGTGCCTTGTGCCCCCTTCTTTTCTAACCATTCCTTATTAAGGTTTTGGGTTTTCCTTCCCTACTCCTCAATCTTAACCAAAAGGCCTGGTTTCCATTAGTCCCTGATAAACTGGCAAATTTCTATTCTGCCCCCTACTCTTATATCCCATGTAGTTAGCATATCTCTAGATTTGCCAGGGCTTCACAGCACTTCCAATCCTTCTGAATCTGAGGCAGGGTGGGGAGGGGGTGGCAGTGGTGATGGCGCCTGACTTCCCAGGAGTGTTGGCTTTCTTGAGAGTAAGAGGGCCTCTCAAAGGGTCCCAATGACTCCAAGCCTACTTGGCAAAATGCCTGTCCTACTTCCCAACCACTACTTGATCCAGTTTTACAACTGAAGAGACAGCTCAACCAGGCTATGAAAGAAAGCTTTTTCAGAAAGGCCTGCTTTTCTTTTGCCACAGAAACATAAGGAACAGTCTTAGCCCTGAAATACAAAAACTCTTGCTGGTCATGAAAAGAAATCTCTTCCTTTCATTAGTCCCTCCACAACCTGCAGATGCTTCTTCAGTTTAATTCAAACTTCATTAAGGGCCTTCTGTCTCTAGAGTCCTGGGCCTGTGGGCACTAGGGGAGATGCAGAACTTAGATAAGACAGATGTGTCCTGCCCTCACCCATCTTGGTCTACTACTATAGGACTTCTTAACCTGAGGTCTATAAACTTAAAAAAAAAAAAAAAGGATTCTGATAACTACATTTCAATATAATTGGTGTCCTCAATCATGTGCCTATCTCCAGTATATGGTACATTATATCTTAGGAAGCTCCTGACCTGCAGAGACATTAGCCCTAGAATTCACACTTCTCTAATTAGTGAGGTGCCCTGCCAGCCACCGGGCAGCAAGCCCAGCTTCTTCAACAAGCTCTCAGGCCAGTGGCCTCTCTGTCTTCTCCATTAGAAGGCAAGCTCCCTGAGGGCAGGGATTCACTTTTTTTTTGCTTCTGTTTGTACTCCCAACATTCAGCACAGAGCCTGGCACATGCTAAGTGCTTAACAAATGCTTGCCCACCAACTGCTAATTTTATTCATTTAAAAACATCATTTTGAAAAGAGGTCCATAAACCTCACTGCACTGTGGAAGGGGTCAAGGACACAAAAAAGTCTAAGACCCCTGGCCTAGGAGACAGCGGTGACACAGACCAACATTAGTGCAACACTAAGTAGCATGTTCAGGGAGGGAGGGACAATGGGTTATGGGACATCAGAGAAGAGAAGAGCTTATTTTCTACCATGGCTAATCCCACACAGATTAGAATTCTGGGTCTCAACTGGAAGGTTCATACAATTATAGATTTAGTCAAGCAGTCATTCAACAAGCATTTATGAAGCACTAATTAATTATTAATCAGGCACTGTGCTCAGTGTTGTAGATGCAAAAATGAAAAAACAGTCTCTACCAAGGAGCTCGCATTCTAACGGGAGGCACTGAGGGGGAACAAGAGACACATCATATGGAAAACTAGATGATATAATACATAATAAAGTGGATGGAAGGGAATCTGAGAAGGAAAGCACCAGCAGCTGGGTGTGGAACTAATGGGGAATGTTCCTACAGAAGGTGGGATATGAAACTGAGTCCTGAAGTCAGAAAAACTAAAAGACAAAGGCCAGAGATTTAGAGTTAGAAGGGGCTTTAGAACTCATCTAGTCCAAGCTCCTAATTTTACAAGTGGGGAAACTAAGTCCCAGAGAATGGAAAAGTCTTGCCCTAAGTCATGCACTACTGGTCACCCAGGGGTGAGGTCTCCCTATTACATAGAGAGAATGGGCAGGTTAAATGATTTACATATCTAAGGGTTTTTTTTTTTAAATTAGCTTTGAATACCATGGACAAGTCATTTTCCCACAATGAGCTTTAGTTTTCTCATCTAGAAGATGGGTAAAGATATTTTACAATCGACCTTGGCAGGGCTGCTATGCAGGTAGAGGTTTATACAGGTGAGCTATAACATCTGTCTGCATAATCATGTAGCTTTAGCTACCCAAACAACGAACTCATGAGCAAATTGGATTTCTTAAGCGACCAATTACTCTGTTTTCATGGAAAGAGGCGGCTGGCAGGTTCGCTAATGAGCAATCTCTCCCAGTCAGCAGACACAAATCACCGTATTGATCTGTTTATGCCACTAGAGGGCTCACCTGCTGTACTCTGTGCAATTCAAATTTTAATTCATTATACTCCTCTGAGGAAAATAACAACATGTCCAAGGCCACTGGTCATAAGGTGCCACCACTATCTGATGGGCCAGGGCTAAATTTCACATAAAGTAGCACCGAAAGAAGGAATGCTCTTTGGGAGCAGGAATTGTATTCACTGTGCGTTATGTATTCCCCCTGAATAATAGTGCCTTCTATACAATAAGCACTTAATGAATGCTTGTGTAATTCAGCTGAACCATGACAAAGCTCAGGTATAAGACTGATATCACCAGACTGACACTGGGTAGGATAAAGCACACTGCCAAACTCAGGATGAAGCTAGCAGAGAACCTGAAAAGACTATCAAAGAGAAACGCAAGACAAGGAAGGAGGATGAGATGAGTGGAGCTGACCAGGATGGTGACATCACGGAGTCCTTCCCCACCTGACTGAGTTTCCTGGATCTTGCTGGGGAGTGTCCCCAGTGGAGAGAACTGGTCCGCTGCAATACTATTAGCAAGGCAACATGAACTCAACTTTCACCAATCATGGACACAGGGGAAAGCAAAGAAAAATCAACATTCTTGCATAAGAGGAAGCAATGGTAGAAACAAAAAACATAAAAAGGACAAAGGGATATCAATTAGATCTCTGATCCCTTGAGTGTTTTGGATGGAAATGGTGAAAAGTTAGATGCCTGGGACTCCCTGAGGAACAAGGTGGACCCAACTAAGCATTGTGTTGAGGCTTCCTTAAGGCAATATGGTGTAAAGAACCCTTACACAGTAAGTGAAAAAATCTAAGTTACTGTCCTGGCTCTACTAATTCCAAGATGTGTGACCTTGGAAAAGTCAATTTTTCTGAACCTCAATTCTTCAAGTATAAAAAAAAGAAAATAATAATCCCTCCCTTACCTCCCTCATACAGCTTTGATGAAGATCAAATGAGATAGTGTATGAGAGTGATTTTAAGAAGAGAGATTTAAGAAACATAAAGTACTGTACAACATAAAAGGGTATAGTATTAACAAGAGAAGCACTAATCACTAAGTTCTACTTCCCTTGTATTTGCTGAAGCCTCTTAGCACAGTTTAAAATCCAAAGGCTGTCACTGAGCCCACAATGCCTATCACCACTTTACCCATATCCCCATTTCTCTAAACAACAGCCCTGTGCCCTCCACACTATAAACACCCACTATAGCCATACCCTGAGAAACTTTCCTCTTAAGGCAGGAAGCAGGGCCCTCTGTCAACCAACTCAAGCCTGCTCACTCTGCAGCCACTGAAAAGGGAAGAATCTCTGCTGTAATTAATTCTCGTTAAAACAAAGCATTAAGAAAAACTGCAAGGCTGTTAGCGTTATTTCCTTTTTTTCTTACCTTCTACAAAATACCTAAGTCACAGCTTTGGGACAGGGAATGATCAGGGAAAGGCAGGGAGAGGAGGCTGGGAAGAGGCTTGCTCAGTATGATGCCAGGGTAAGGAAGTAGATTCCAAGTTGGGACTCACAGAATCACACAACTGGAATAGGAAGCAACCTCAGCAGCCATCTAGTCTAAACGCTATGTGAAAGGAATCGCTACCCAGCTTACAGGACAAACGGTCCTCCAGCCTCTTTTTGAGGACCTGTGATGAGGGAAATGCATCACATTTTTGGTCTCAAGGGGAACAGTTTGATGAAATTCAACTACTCTTCATACAAGGTAGCATCAATTTAACTTAGGTGAAGATAAATTCACTGAGGGTGACCTTTTGGGCAGATCTAACAGTGAGGAAGTTTTCCCTAACACCGATCCTGACTCTGCCTCTGTATCTCACACCTATGGGTCCTGGTTCTGCCTCTATGGCCAAAGAGAACACATCTCATCCCTCCTCCACAAGGAAGACCTTCAAACACACATCTACCCTGTCCCTGCTCCCTTCTTCCAGTTAAACATCTCCATTTCTTTTAGTGATCATCACATGGAACAAACTCGAGGAACTTCTTTCCTAAAGATGAGTGATTACAAAGCTTATTTTATACAGTGCTTTACAATATACAGAGCATTTTCTCCTCACAACAACCCTGTGAAACTCTGAGATGAATGGAAGAGTAACTTTCTCCCTAGCTCTCTGCAGTGGGAAGAAAGCATCACTCATTGAGCTCACCAAATATTCATCCAGGCTCACTCTCTACAAGAGCCTGAGAGGGCCATGAATGGAACTGGCTGGTATCTTTGCCCACCCAGAGTTTACAATTATTCAGGAGGAAGAAACTGTGTACAAAGCTGACTACTTTAAACTGTGATTACTTTTAAATACCATACAGGGGCACAGCTGGCAAACCCTGGAGAAAGTGCAGCCTTTCCTCTAAAAGACCTTGATCTGCACTTGCCCTTTGACTTCTTATGGTCACAAACAGCAATTCTTCTTCAAAGGTCTTCCTTGGCCTGGGGAAACTTGTTTTCAAATGAAAGGCACGCCCCTCGAGATGAAGGGAGGGCATCACAGCACTCTTAGGTGCCCCCCAATTCTCTTGTCAAGGCAGCTAATCCCTGCTTTGCTGGCCATCTGTCACTGATGGGGAAATCCCTTCCTATGGATTGGCCCCTGGCCTTTCTAGGCCTGAAGCTGTGGAGGAGACAGAAAACCACAGTGAAAAGGGAGAAAGGAACATGGCCAGCAAGTCTTTGGCCCAAAAATAGGAAACTCAATCTGCTTCTTTTTGTTGCTGGCCCTTGTGGCTTTCCCTATTGGTGACTAGCCTTCCAGTGAGCTACTAAGGCCCTGCAGCCTCACAAGAAATAGTCAAGAGGGGGGAGAGAGGGAGGCTTCATAATCAGTCTCCCCAAAAGCAGGTCTACCCAGCAGCTCTCTCAGTAACCTGCACTGGTGATAATGACCACTGTTTACCAGGGAAACCAGGTAGAGTTTACATGTCCTGTCTCAGAACTGTCCCATTTTACTCTTCTAGCAAGGGTTAGATACCAGCAGGGAATATGCCTCCAGTAAGACCCAAACACTGAATAGTTTGATCTATAGCCAGGAAACTTCAAAAGAAGCTAGTTCCAGAAAGGTCAATTCTGTCACATTCTCCTCATCTCATGGCACCAAATCTGAGAGACCAAAGAGAACCCGAATGTTTTAGAAAGCCCAGTGCTCACTCAGCAAAAACTAAAAGCCCACAACAATTTGGAGCAAGCCTAGCAAGTCATCGGAACTTCAACAGGGAGAAAGGAATCAATGTTTTCTAAACAGAACAGAAACGATGAATTATCAAACTAGATGATGCCTCCCCTTAGATGTAAGCCTATACTCCTGCCCTCCCAGCTGACAGGCTCCAGATTATCAATGAGCTTTATAATAGCTCTGCCAATCACTTCTTTAAAGAAAAGCTGGGTGCTTTCTGTGGATAACAACTACTTTGGCTGCCCCGTTATCATAGTAGGAGAAGCATCTGAGTAGGAATTAGAAATCTAGGCTCTGGCCCTGGGGTTATCTCTCTTTTCTGTGACATGGACCATTTCGGCAGTCTAAGGAAGCCTATGGACCCCTTTTCAGAATCATGTTTTAAGTGCATGAAAGAAAATATGTAAGCTTGTAAAGGAAACTAATTATATTGGAATAGTTATCCAAATATTAGAAAAACAAGCTGGCAAATCCCAGGTTAAGAGCCCCTGCTCTATCTTATTCTGCTACTCACTGGCGCTGTGATGGAATAATTCCCTTCTTGGGACCTCTGTTTACTGATGGGGTTTGAGTATTTGAAGTTCCTTCCAGGCAACATTCTATCATTACTCATTTCAAAAATTTTCTTCTAAATTTAATATTACAAATAATGCTTCCATCTGGATTCAGATTTTACTTTTCAGGATACTTGGCTTGGAATCCTGATGTCTAGCCTCTGCCAGTGTCTTCTGCCTCTGGATCCAGAAGCCCCCAAGTAGCCTGGCCCATAGGCCACAATCTACCTTGCACCAGTCTCCCAAAAGGTCCAACAGGAGCCTCAGTTCTATAGAAGAGGGATATACAATGAATCACTTTTTGTTGATTTTTAAACATACCTGAAAACATTATAAGAGGCAGACTGAATGTGTTACCTCAATCATGATTGGAAAGCCCTTTCTAGAAGAGCCCCACTGCTTGCTCTTTATCTCTTCTCACTATCCAAGTCCTCCTCTAGAATCTGACAAGGCCATGCATTCCTGTTCCTCTCTTCCTTTTCATTCTTATTCCAGATTCAGCCCTAAAGCAGTTAGATTCCACCATGAATCACAATGACTAAATTCATTTTCTGCACGAGCTCTTAACTAGGTAAGCAGAACCTAAGTTCTAAGGATGCAAAAGCACTTGCTCCTGAGCCCTGTGTATGTCAGCTTCCCCTTACTGTTCTTACAACATCACAAACACCACAGAATTGCAGAATATGGAATTCAAAGAACTGGGAATTACTTTAGAGAAGATCTAGTTCAATCCCCTCATTTTAAAGCAGAGGTGAAACTCAGAGAAATGAAGGAGCTTCTAAGATCATGTAATTAGTAAGAGACAGAACGTTATAGTGAATTTTTTTAAGTGGATTTGGAGTCAGAAGAAAGAAAGTTTTCTCATCTGTAAAATGGGAATAATGTTGGTGAGGCTCAAATGTGATAAGGGACGTAAAGATATTTTTTAAACAATAAAACATATAAATGTAAAAGATAATGAGAAGAACCCTCAAGTCAATATTCTATCCATCACGCCATGATGCTTCTCCTTTAAGAATGGAGAACTTTCTCCAACATTCCACAATGCAAAGGGGGGCACCTAAGCCCTCCTTGGACCATCCTAACATTGTGTTAAATTTGTCTTTGCACATATTTTCTAAGCCTTCGACGGTAATTGGATAAAATAGAATACAGTGGCTGAGGAGATGACATAAAAGAGAACCACAATAACCTTTTAATAATCCACTGTTCTCTAAGCAGGAGCAGCCATCTGGGGCTCTGAACTGCTACGACCCATCTTTCCCAATAAAATCACCAAGTGGATTCCACTGATACAACCCTGGCCACCTGGGCACCAATGCTGCTCCAGATGCCCCTGGGCTCTGACCAACTGCCCTGAAACAACGTCTGGGCAACCCAGCTCTGTTAGCTCGTTCAACCTTCATGGACACACCAGCTCAGTATAGATTTCTAGGGATCAGACAGTAATTAATGGTTTTGCAGAGTAAGGGGGTGGGAAAGAAGGCTCAGGAATGAAGTATTAGAAAGTTGGCACTTTTTAGCAAAGGCCAAGGTGACACAGCCAATTAAAGCAATTAGGAATTCTGCTTTCTGGCATTTGCCTCCTGAACAAACTTTTTAGAGGAGACTGCTGGTTCCAGAAAGCCTGAATGCTCATACTACCATGATTAATTATCATCTACATTCCTATTGACCTATTTCTTCTCTAAAGTAAAGAAGATAAAACACCCAAGTGGGTGTTTAAACACTAGGTTTAAACACTGGCTGTGTACTTACCACCAGCAGAACCTCAGACAAGTTCCTTAAACTTGTGGCCAGCTTCCTGGCCTATAAAATTAAGGGCTTGGGACAATCATGATCCTTAAGAACCCTTTCAACTCTAAATACTACGAAACCTCTTCCTGATTCCAAAATAAGGGGTTTTTCTTTATGCACATCCCCAACAAGCCAAAGAGACCACACTGATGGCTCCTACAGAAAGGAATCTTTCCCAAGACCTGTGGGACAGTTTCCAAGGGTAGGTAGGGAGCCTGTGGTCTCAAGGCCATATGTAACCCTCTAGGTCCTCAAGTGGGGCCCTTTGACTATACCCAAACTTCAAAGAACAAATCCCCTTCATAAAAGGATTTGTTCTGTAAAACTTGGACTCAGTCAAAAGGCCAAACTCGAGGACCTAGAAGGCCACATGTGGCCTCAAGGTTGCAGGTTCCCCACCCCTAGTAGAACTTCAGAGTCAGGAGAGAAGAAAGACTAGTGCAGGGGCAGTCAACAGTCAGTAAGACAAAGGCAGTATTACTACTTATTCCTCACAGACTTCAAAGTTCCTGAACAACAGTATTGTGGTTTTTAGCTCCACAAAATCCTTAATAACCTTGTTGCCACATCCTGGAGAATGAGGTGAGCCACACTGATGAAGATGACCCACTAAAAGTCACACATTCCAATTTGCTTCCCCAGGAAGTCAGTCCACTGTAGGAACTAGGAATGGCAGGAGGCCTTCCTCTAACAAGCAACTACAAAACCACCATTAAGTTAGAAATCTGCACAATCTACATTACAGATGCCTGCTGCAATATAATACTGCATCAACTGAAATGTAACCTAAATACAAAAAATACAGAAGAAAATGATGTGGCTCAGATCAGTACCTGAGCAGAGCAACAACAAAAAAGGCCATTAGCCAGTCAAAACAGAAGTCTGAAATCTTGGTCAGTCAAAATGCGCCTGAGCCTTGGCTAGTCAGAAAAAAGATTGGAAAATAAGCAGCATTAACCAGACATGTCAATCAATTAATCAACAAATATTTATATTAAACATTCACTATGTGTCAGGCACTGTGCTGTCTGTCTGTGCTAGGCCCTGGGGATACAGACATAAAGAATGAGACAATCTTTACTTGCAATGAACTTACATTCTAATGGTGGAGATAATAAGTACATATAAATATCAATTTGTACAGCATAAAGTTAATAAACACAATTATATGCAAAGTATTTAAATACCAGGTGGTTTGGCAGAGAGGAAGAGAAGGAGGACACTAGCCATTGAGGGATGAGGGAAGGTTTCACGAAGACTGCCTGAGCTACATCTTAAAGGGAGAGGGACTCTGGGGTAGAAGAAAGAAGGGCTTGGATTCCAAGTATGGAGGACAGCCAGTGCAAAGCCACAGACACAGCAGATGGCATATCTTGTGTGAACAACAGACAGATTGCCAATTTGGCTAGACCACAAATGTGGGAAGGGGAGTAATGTCCAATGAAGCTGGAAAGATCAGTTGGGGTCCAGCTGTATAGGGCTTAAGAGCTAAACAAAGGAGCTTATATTTGATCCTAGAGGCAATGGGAAGTCACTGAAGTTGGTTAAGGAGAAGAGTCACATGATCAGATCTGCACTTAAGGAAAATTATTCTGGCAGAAGTGTATAGGATGGACTGGAGTGGTAAGAGACTTGGGGCATGGAGATTGACTAGAAGGCTGCTGCAAAAATCTAAGTAGAAAGTGATAAGGGCCTTAACTAAGAATGTAACTGTGAAGTAGCGAAAAGGGGTCACATGGGAAATGCTCGTAAGACAGAAATGGCAATTGATTAACTTCACAGGGTGAAGGCACTAAGGAGTCCTGGATAATGCTCAGATTATGAACCTGAGAAAATGGATGGTGCTTCCTTCAACAAAAACAGCTTGTGTGCAATCCTTAGAATGAAGGATTTAGAGGGGGAAAATAATGAGCTTAGTTTTAGACATATTGAGTTAAAGATGTCTCTAGAACATCTAGTTTGAAATGTCCAATAGGCAACTGGTGATCCTGGGGCTGGATATATAGATCTGGAAGTTATCTACATTTTTCAAATCCATAGGAGTTGATGAGGTTACCAAGAGAGAGAACAGAAGAGTAAAACACCTATAATTAGGAAACATGATGGGGAAAATGAGGAAGTGTATGTAAGCGGTAGGACAAGTAGGAAACATACTAGGACAGAGTAGTAATGAAAATCCATATATGCTATCCAATCAGGCTGACTACCTTTATGGACTCCAATGACATCTATCCTAGTATGTTTCATTTACACCAAGCTTTGAAGGAGGAGCAGCAAGATGACCAAATCACCCCCACTGCCTTGCCGTGAGTCATATCCATTTCCCTAAGACACTGAAGGGAGATAAAACCTAGATCAAGGGTTCTTAATCTCTCCGGGGTCATTGATCTCTCTGGCAGAATGTTTTTAAATACATAAAACACACAGGTATTAAGACAATTATCAGAATATCAAAAACCAAAACCATCATGTACCGCATGTCAGGAATACCTGGGCTAGAGTAGCTAGATATCTCTCTGGTTCCTGTCCTTTTTACTTTCCCAAAACAGAGCTAGATTCCATATTGTCTTTCCTGCAGGATACATGCTGGAGCTCCCTCTGGAGATTCTAACTGCACTCACTTTGGGTCAGCACTACTCAGGATGCTACACTTAGGCACTTACCTTAGTATCAGACCATCACGTTACACAGTGCTCCAAAAGGTGAGCCACCAACTTGAGAAACTCTCCAGGCTAGGGGAAGGCCTTGTAGCTGTATGTCTCAATTCCTTCTCAGCCCCTCTGCACAGGAGTAGACCACACCACCCTTGGCCTCTCATTGTCTCAGTCTAGATTTCTGACTAATCTAAGGATATGACTATGCTCAACAACAATTCACAACCTGTCAAATGGCTTGGCTCTCATCCCACTGAAATTCTAATTTCTGAAACTTCAAACCTGAAAGATGTACTTACTCTTACATAGATTAGAACACACCTGCTAAAACAGAATCAAAAGGAAAGTACAGGGTTAGAGTTCCTGAGCATCAAGATTGCTCTTGGGTTGATTCTGAAATTCAACTCCTCTAGAATCATTGTTATAAAAATGAAATTAAAAATATAATCTTTAAAACCTCCAAACTTCCTTTCCAATAATTCATTTTCAAAGTCTCAAAAAAGGGAAGAAATCATCTCACCAGCATCCTGCTCCTGACTGACAAACAAGGGAAAAGTCCTTTAGTCCAATGCTTCAAAAAGCACAACAGTACAGAATCTGAAGTCACTATGGGCTACTGGCCCTGGAACTGTCACTGACCTTGAGGCAGTGGGCCTCTAATCAAACTAAAAGAATGACTATCCCCTGAAATGGAACTGTAAAATTCCATCTTCTCTGAACTCTCTGGCTTCTTTGTTTTAAAGTATGGAAACTTTCTTTTCACAGTTCAACATTAAAACAACCTTATGCAACTGCTTTTACATTAAATACCCTGGACAATTCAATTCTTCAATTCAATTCAATTTCTAGCTTTTCTCTGGAGCCTAGAGATGACAGGAAAATGCAAAGGAAAAGAAAAAACTGTCAAGTGGAGGTACTGAGGGCTAACTTGATCAGTGTACAGATGTTCAACATTGAGATGGTTAATTTAAACATAAAGGTTATGGCTGGTCAATGTACTCACCAGCTCCTCTTGCTTTACTACTAAATGATCACTTCTATACTCAGCAAAATTGGGGATAGCTAAAGCCAAAAAAATTAGGCTACTACTCATCCTAGAGTTTCTATTCAAAGGTGTTTAGAGACCAAGCAAAAGGAGTTGTGGTGGAGGTAACCTGGGACACAAGTCATGCTCTATAGGAGGAAGAAAATGACCACCTAATTAGGAATCAGGAAACTACTATTACCCTAAGGCTATGATCTTACCCAAGTTGTCAAAAAGCAGCCTGGGCCTGAGTTTAGAGTAGACAGCAATGCCTGCGTGCTATCCTTGTTTAACAAAGCAGCCAGAAGCCAGTGGCAGCAGCCTTGGGTTTTGTTTCCAAGGCCTTGGTTTGAATCCTTAGCTCTCCTGTTGACCTTAGATGTCACATGACATCTGTGAAATTCAGTTACGTTTCCACAAAACAAAGGTACTAAAGCAAATTCCTAAGTTCCTTTCAGCTCTAAAATTCTACAATCCTAAGAACACAAAAATTTACCCGAATGCTGAAAATTGCAAAAGAGAACAGAACAGTTCACATAACCAAAGAGTTTTTCATTCCTATTTAAAAGACTGACCATAGATGGGTTTGTTCTTAGGCAATGCTAGTCTGCTGATGCTAGGCTGATCATCTCGCCAGACTGAAGCCATATGCTTAAGCATCAATGTCTACAAAATGGCACATTCTCATATAAGGTAATGAATTCTGCTGTCCTACTCTGGCTGAGCAGTTCTTGTTTATTTTTTCTTTTCCAAGCCAGTAAACTGATCAACCCTTCAGGTTTTCCCATAAAGAAAACACAGTCTCTAATCTGGGCTGAGGTGGGATGCTCCTGGAACCACACTTATCCCTCTGCCCAGCCCCAAATGCATCAAGCATTTTCTGTTAATCCTAAGAGGCTGCTTGTCATAAGCTTCCTCTACTCCCGTGGTATATTTTGCTGACAAGGCTGATAAAAATCTGGATGGAACAACAGTTAGTGTAGGGTCATACAATTTAAAACTTGAAGAGAACCTAGAGATCATCAAGTCTACTTTCTCATTTTAGAGTAAAACTGAAGCCCAGAGAAATAAGTGATTTGCCTAAGGTCAAAGATGTAGAAAATGGAGAACTGAGAAGAGGAACCCAGGTTTCTGACTCCAATTTCTACCATACTACATTACCTCCTATTTCAGGGGTTCTTAACCATTTTTTTAGTCAGGGACCCCTTTGGAAGCCTAATAAAGCCAATGGATTCCTTTTCTGAATGTTTTTAAATGCATAAAATAAAACATATAAAATTACAAAGGAAATCAACAATATTCAAAGACAATTATCCAAATATCAAAAACATAACAACAACAACTTTATAGACTTTAGGTTAAGAACTCTAATCAACTGATCCAAATGAGGGAAGTGTTGTCATGTTTTGTTGCCCAGGATTCCAAGTTCTATGCTGAAAATTCAGGTCTAATCTTGAGAGCTGACCCAAGAATCCTAATTCTTTGGACTCAGTTTGTCTCCACCCAAAGTTTTCAGTCAGTTAACAAGTATTTATTAAACACTTACTATGTATCAGGTATTATGCTAAGAGCTGGTGGTACAAAGAAAAGCAAAAACAGTCCCTACACTCAAGGAATTCATATTCTGATGGGGAGGCAAAATGTAAACAATTATATATATTATTTGTATACATCTATGTGTGTATACATGTGTATATATATGTATATGTATGTACAGACACACAGAGCAAACTGAATGTGTAATTTTCAGAGGGAAGGCAATATAGCATTGAGGGGAACCTGGAAAGGCTTCCCAAAGGATTTCAGCTGTGACTTGACAGAAATAGGAATGTTCAGAAGAGGAGAGGCTGGGAGAGAAAGCTGAATGCTGTTCTGAACATGTTGAGTCTGAGGTACCTGGAAGACATTCAGTTGGAAATAGGAAAATGATGCTGCAGGAATGGAGCTCAGAAAAGAGATGAGGGCCAGGTATAGATCTGGGAGTCATATGCTGAGAGTCATAGTTAAAATAACTGAACCCACTGAGGACAATCATATAAGACAATATAGAATGACAACAGAAGAAGGACTAGGACAGAACTTTAAAAGACAACCACAGTTAATAGTTGAGACTTGGGTAAAGATTTAGCAAAGACAGTGAGAAATCATTACGAAGGTAGGAGGAAAGCCAAGACACAGCAGTGTCTTTAAAACCCAGAAAGAAGAGTGTGTCAAGGAGAATGGTCAGAGAGGTAAAGAAAAGATGAAGACTGAAAAAAGTCCATGAGATTTGGCACTAAAGAGATGACTGCTAACTTCTGGAGAAAGTAGTTTGGAGAAAGTTGAATGATGAGTTTGAAGAGTGTAGAAGAGAGGAAATAGAGATATCAAGTATAGGTGGCTTGTTGGGGAATTTAGCTGAGAAAGAAAGAAAAGAAATAGGATGACAACCAGCAGAGATGGTAGGATTGGGGGAGGAGACATGGGCATATTTGAAGGTGTAGGAAAGTAGGGAAGGAACAAGTATCTAAGGAGAGACTGAAGATTGGAGGGAGAGTGGAAATGATAGTGGGGACAATCAGTTGTAGAAGAAAAGAGGGGATGAGATCAAGGGTGCATGTGAAGGGATGGTTTCAGAAAAACCTGCGAAATAATACAAAGGGAAGTGAGCAGAACCAGGAGAACAACCTACACAGTGATAGCAATATTGTGAGGAAAATCAACTGTGAAAAACTTAGTAACTGATCAACACAGCAATCTACCACAACTCCAAAGGACTCATGACATAAAATGTTATCCATCTCCAGTTAGAAAACTGATGGATTCAGAGTGCAGACTGAAGTATATTTTTTTCTTTATTTTTGGGGGGACTTAAATTTTAATTAAAAAAAAAAGGTATTTGTGGCTTTGGCAAGGACAACAGCCTTCAGCAGAAACTGGAATGAAACAGAAGAAAGTAAGGGCTGATGCCAGAAGGATATAAGATGAGAATGAAATAAAAGGGAACCCGTAATAAATGGCCTCAATCTTTTTGGTGAAGTATGATGCAAGGTGTTCAGCTGAAATGATAGGAGGAATCATTCCTGTAAAAAGTTTGATGAGAGATGAGGTCTAAAACTGCCACTGTGGTGAGTAGGACAGAGAATTAATTAGGGAGAAGATTATTTTGTTGCAGTGAGGCCCCAGCTGAGATTTGTCAGGAATTTAAGAAGTCTTTTGATAGTTGCAAAGACTGGTTTCTTCACTTTGCACATAATGGGAATTTTGTGTAGATCCTAACAATGCCTATGATACAAGTCAGTTGGTGCGGAAAAAATGAAAGACTCTCAGTAACCCTATGTTTTAAGACCAGATCCCTCAGTTCCATGTCAGCTGGTGGCACAGAATGAGGGGGGCAAGGATGCCTGCTCCACTGGCTGCCATTTCTAAAATAAAGAGAGAAACACAGAACTCTGATTCTTTGTCAATAGAAGGAAGCCCCTTAGAATCTGAGAGGGCAAATGCTAACCTTTGTAAAGATCTGCAGTGTCATATTGACAAAGACCTTGAAAGTACAGCCTAAGGAGCTATCATTAGCAGTATTAACTCCTCACTAGAAATTGCTTCCTTTGGTAGAGGGATGTTTTAGAATACTGGGAAGTACAAGAATTGGGTTTGGACATTCTAGGCTCTTTGGATTTTGTCTAGATCTGTGGACTGAATTTTCATTAAATTACAAGGGGTTTCTCTCCTGCAAAAGAGAGTTAGAATTTAAGCTTTGAAAATGGCAATTGGAGAATAAACTGAGGGATTGTGCTCACTGGATCTTAATCAGTGAGTATACCAAGTGTTTTTAGGCAGAATGTCATTTGCCATTGCTATTGACAGAGGGACTAGAGGCTTCAACTTGTAGTGGAGAGCGAAACAGACAAGTTATTAGGCCATGTGTTAACTAGAAAGAGGACTTAATTTGATTTTTGTTTCTTGTAGGGCAAAATCTCTAGAAGAATCAGGCCAAGTCTGCGTCTTGGTCATGGCAAGGAGAGTCTATGGGTCCTTTACCTCCAGTAAACAATTCAGATGGAGTGTGTGTTTCAGGTAGAGAAACAATGATAAAACCTTTAAAATCCTGCTCCAGTGATTTGTAATCAACAGTCAGTCAACTACCCTTTCAGTCTTTGGTATGTTATTAAATCTGATGCAATATGATAGAGTGGAAGGCATTATGAGCATCAGGGTCTGAGAAGTAAATAGTCTTTTTTTCAGAGGTAATGCAGCTCTTTAATTCCAAAACACTATTTACTTAGGAATGGTGTTAAGATGATTGATAGAACTTTTTTTGGAACTCAGATTTACAGGGAAGAGGAGGATAAGAATTTTTGATCAAGGTAGCTGCCTGAAGAGAGAGGCAGGGTGCCTGGTCCTATTACATGTATTCCAGAAAAAAAAATTAGACTATCCAAACACCTTAAGCACCCTATTTCAAGAAATCTTTAGAGAAAAGTACCCAAATTTCTTAGAAACAAAGGACAAGATGAAAACAGAAAGAATCCAGCAGTCTCCTCCTAAAAGAAACCTCAAAAAGAAAACTCCCAGGTACCTCATAGCAAAAATTCAGTTTCATGTCAAACAAAACATGCTGCAAGCAGCCAAAAAGAAAAAATTCAAAGTATCAAAAAACCACAGTCAAGATCATATATGTTTAACAGCCACCACTATAAAGGAGTGGAGAACTTGGAATAACATATTTTAGAAGGCAAAGGATATTAAGAGTTATGTACTCAGTTTTGCTGGATTTCTAATGAAACAGAGGACTTCCAAGCATCCCTGATGAAAAGACCAGAGCTGTGGAGAATCTCTGAAGTTCAATCACAGGAGTAAAGAGAAATATGAAGTGAAATCTGAAGTTCATTCATAAGTATGAATGAACAATAATAAAATACATGAAAAAATAGGGAGAAGATACACGTCCCCTACAAACCAACAGAGGTCATCAAGAGGTCACAGAGGAAGTTCAATCAGACAAGGCCTGGTAGTTTCATAATGTAACAATGAAGAATGTTAAGAGAAAGGTAGAGGAATATGCTAAGGGGGAAAGGGAAAGGAAAGTGAGGGAAAATTATCTCAAAGTATCAGAGTGGGCAAATAGACATCTATATAAACAAGGAGAGGGAGAAGATAGACCTTTGAATTTCACTGTCATCTGAAGTGGTCAAAAAAAAAGGAACACACACGCACGCACACATGCACGCACGCACACACACACACACACCCAAAATAATTTCACTCAACAAAGGAAAATAAGAAAAGGCAGGGAGGAAGAATCAGAGGGAGAGTAGATTAAAGGAGGGATTAATCTTAAACAAAACAAACTCAAAGTTATGTACAAAAGTATTTATGGCTCTTTTTGAGGTAGCAAAGAATGGGAATCTATAGGGATGACCACAAATTGGGAAACTGATGAACAAGTTATGGCATATAAATGGGATGGAATACCATGGTGCTGAACACTTACCAGTAAAATGACCAACCATGAATCCAGCCAACTAACCTGAAAAAAATGTGACTCACCTCCTGATAAGAGAGATAAAAGACAGACTGCATAATGAGACCAATATTTTTGGGGACAAAGCAAATGTACAAAGTTGTTGTGACTAACCATACATGTTTATAATGAGTTTTGTTTTGCTTGTGTGCTCAACTAGGGGAGAAGGAGGAGGGAGGGGAAGAAGGCAGATTTTGGTTGATTAAAACAAAGTATTTCTTAAATTAATGTAATACTATACATGCACTTAAGAGGATTGCCCTCCAGATACCTATCCTGTTCCAACCAGGTACAATTCATTCTAAATAGTCCTCACAAACCTTAAGAGCAACTTAGCCCTTTCACAAATAAAGATGTATAGCTGTTGTACTCACAGTCTCTGGTCCTGAGCATTAAATCACTAAGGCTGACAACCGTGACAACCTGGACTGGGGAGCATTATGGGATTCAGAGGCAAGAGGATGATGCACTATGGCTTTTTTTTTCTCCCTGTGGTTCATTCAAATTATGTTAGATCAAACTAGATGAGAGAAGGACTGAGATAAAGAACATTTCCAGCTACTCCCTGCCCCCATCCCCACCTTGTGAAACGATCAGTTCATGTGACAAATATTTCCAACAATCTGAAATAGCAGCTTCTCCTTGCATTGGGAGCCCAGGTGTCTGAAGGCAAAGGGGCATCAATCAGCCCACTTCTCAGGAGTTTCCATCAAGGACAGTACTAAAGTCAAACATGGAACTCAACAGGAATTTGAGGGAGGAACATATTTGTCAGCAACTTAATTCTTAAATACTGGCTATTCTTAAATCTCCACTTGCCTGGGTTAGTATTGTGGGATCAAAGCTCACAGCTTCAAACGTAAAAAATAAAAGCTTTCTAGTTCCTTTCTCAAAGATTTTTTACAAGATATGTTCTTTAGTCAGAAGTTGAAGTGACAATTAGCGTACATTCTCTGTACTTACCAGCCTGGCATACATCTATAAAGCTAATGTATTTTTCCAAAGATCATCTCTACACTCTGTATACTGCTTTCAGAAGCTCTCAAAGCCTGTCTAAACGAAGCCTGAAAAGAGTAGGATGGAAGAGGAGGAAACAGGGGAACAGAGCACAACCAAAACATCTTGGTTTTATCCAACAGACTACAGCTCTTTTCCAACTGACCTTAAAGAAACCAGGGCCTATAACTGGCTGCGCGATTTGGCAGAAGGAAAGACTCTATGGCTTTAACCCCGCCCCCCTACTTTAGATCAATCATCTGGATAATAACAAATTACTGTTTACAAGTCATTTTACATACATGATCTTAAAATGTATCAGCATCTCCAGCCTCCATGTGAGGTTCAAACAGGCAAAAGTGATTTGCCTAAGACCATACAATCTGAAAATGAAGCAGCCAAGACTCTGACCCAGGGTTTCTGACCCTAAGAGTCATGTTGTCTCTCCAAAAGCCTACTTCTTTGTCAAGGGATTCCAACTTTCAGTTTAGATGGAAGAAATGAACTTTAGATGGAAGGCCACTCCCCTTAAGGGTGATTAATCTTCCTACGCTAAATGTATTTTAAATGTCAGCCTGATTCTACCTCCTTTGTAGTGGTGTGAGACTTAAATGATGCAATTGTAGGTAAGGACCTTTACAAACGTTAAAGCATCATATAAACGTTAGTTTTATTATTATGAATGTGTGCAGTAAGAACACCCCTGGAGTCAAAACCTCTAATGATAATATAGCCATTTGTTTGCCTATTTACTCAGGGGGCTGGAAATCACTCCTCAGATGCTTAGGAGGAGAGTGGGTTCAGCTCTCCAACTCCTTGGCTAAAGGCCAAGAGCAGTAGAGAATGAGCCAAGAATGAGAACTCACTGACATGGAATTTGTTCGAGGAAGGTAAGCTCGGTAATTCAGAACCCTGGGCTGTCCACAAGCAACCTTTTGGATGAGGAAGAGGAGCATCGTGTAACCGGACGTGTCACAGACTAGGAGCAGAGAGGCCTGGGCTTTAGGCCCACTGCTACCACTAACATTGGGCAAACCACAACTTCAGCTTCCTACTCTGCAAAGCCAGGCAGCCAGAGCATCTGAGGCTGATCTCTCAGGCCCCACCCAGCTCCAAAGCTCTAGGCTCCAATTTACAGCCACTTTCTAACGCACTCACCTTTGTAAAAGCATAGGCCATAGTTTTGTTGTATTCCTTTATTAGACAGAGTGTAATCTTCATGACAACAGGGACATGTATCATATTAACTACAAATCTCCCCTCATCCAGGAAAGCCCTCCACCCAAAAGGGATTAAATGTTTATTGGGCTCAACTTCTTCCAGAATCTGTTTAGATGACACAAAGTTCCTGACACTACTGACTAACTGCAGCAGGTCCTAGGAAGAAGGAATTCTCATCTTTTTCCCACTTGGCTCATATGAAAACAACAGCACATGCGGAGTTTAGGCGGTGCCTCAGCTGCCTGTACACTAGCTCTTCTATGAAACACTGGACCTGACCAGGCTGAGAATGAGAGGGCTTACCTTATCAGTCCTCATTCAGAAAGAGGAAAACCATCAGGCTTTTAATAACTCTATTCACCAACCAAAACTATTAGTTGTTCCTGAGAAGAACCATCTGGTGGGAGAAGCAATTTCACCCCTGAGATGACCCTAGGAGAAAAGAAGCCTGGACTTGACTAGCATGATCTGGTCCTTGGTTGCCAACAATGCCTAGTTATAACAGGAACGATCTGGCTCTCTTAAGCCATCTTCCCGCTCTGTCACTTTGCTTCCTATCCCTTTTCTGTCTCTGATGCTCAATCTCATGACTTCATGGAAGTAGACATGAATGAGGAACAGAAGTAGAGGCTGAGGAAAACATTCTAGAAAACAGAGCAGGATAGTTTTACTCCAGAGAAAAGGACCATCAGCATGCCAAACAAGAAAATCACACATTGATCTGGCTTATGAAAATTATCTTAAAAGTATAGAAAAAGTGAAACATACCAGTGGTATAAGCACTACTTCCTCAACCAAATGTCCCCTCCTCCCTTAGGTGCTGATACCATCCTGCCACCTGAACCACAATCTTCACCCCCAGGACTGAAAATAAAGTACAATCTGAAATCAAGAAGCAGAGATAGGAGAAGAGACAGAGGAAAGGAAGCCTAGTGAGATAGGAGTAGGAGTAAGTAGAAAACTCAGGGAAAAGGAGATGAAAAGGTCGGAATTTTTTTTTAAGAGAACAAGGGAGATAAAAATAACATTATAAAAGACGTGACAACTTAAAGGTTAGCAAAATTGCTTTTTAGTAAGCATCCTTCTCAGATGAATACTAAGATAAGACTGCGCCCCCACTGGTCCAGGCCCTACATGTCACATATGAGAGAAGAGACTGACAGGCACACAGGAAACAAAACAGGTGGTGACTCAGAAGACAAGCAAGGGTTTTTCACATTCTGAAAGCCACTGTCCCAGGAATAGAGCTGGAGAATGACAAGGCTATACCACTGAGTTAGCAAAAAAAAAAAAAAGTGGCATTATGGCTTAATAAAATAAAAGAATAAGAGCAATGGGCAAAACTAGTGACATACAATACTTAGTGGCAAAACGTGAACTTCTAGGAAATTTAATTTAACTCTAGGAAATGATATATTACTTCACCACCTTTTACTGTCGAATTAGTTTAAAAATTGGTTGGGATGAGGTCACAGAGAATCCAAATTACCTCAAGTATTAAACAAGAGAAAACAAAGCAGAGAAGAGGACAGATTTAGCAGAGGATGCTTGGAGAGGTGGGGAATGGGGGCCTTCAACATCTCCACAAAAGCCAACAGTAAATGAAGAAGTATGAGGCTGTAAGAAGGGTAGAGGTAAGAAGCTGTCTAGACAGAAAGCAAGGGAAAGAAAGATGAACAAATCGGGGCGCTCTGTAATTTCTCTTTAAAAATGCATATCTTCACTAAAACTCTCCTCCAATGCCTGAAAACATGATTGTAGTTTCTCAGAAGCTATGGCAATGGACTGCCAACTAAGGCAGGTTCTACACAGCTGAAAAAGCTTCAAAAAGAACAGACCTCAAAGCCTGCCATCTGAGGCCTGCCTTGCTAGGTTCAAAAAGGGTCAGCAGCAGGCTGTAACACATGAGTCTGTCCAAGTCTGAAGTGGGCTTATAAGCATGTACTCCAAAAATGTTGTTTAGGCACTCCACAACAGCCAACTCTGTGACCTTACCTGGGATTTTCTTGGCAAAAATACTGGTTTGCCATTTCCTTCACCAGTGGATTAAGCAAAAAGAGTTTAAGTGAGTTGCTCAGGGTCACATAGTGAGTGTCTGAGGTCAAATTTGAACTCAGGTCTTCCTAACTCCAAGGTCAGCACTTTATTTATCCATTGAGCTACCTAGCTGCCTCAACTCAAGAATAACTTTACCAATTTTAAGCACAGGCTCTGCATTGGGAATGCCCAACTTAGTCTTGGCTGCTCTGATACAAAGGCAATTTGGGTTACTTTGGCAGATGAGCTGAAGTGAATTCAGGGAGAAACAAATAGATTCATTTATAGTAGAAACTGGACACAGTACTTAGGAAAATCCCAAACTCTTTACTCAGTAAACTAACAGCAATTTCCTGAATGCCCACCATGCTCCTAGCCAGGCAGGCAGTATGGGGGGAATGAATGAAGTATAGGACATAGTCCCTTATCCAAAAAAAGCATATACTTATACTGAGGAGGCAGAACTCACACGAAACAATCAATGCTAAACTATATGCAACAGTACCACAGAGTTCAGAGACAGAGAGGAGAAAGTAGCTTTAAGGAGATGGGACTTGAGCTGGGCCTCGAAGAGTAAGTAGGATTCAAAAAAGCAGAGGAGGACGGAGGGTATTACAGGCTGGAGATCAGCATGGGCAAAGGCACAAGGGTAGGAGTAACCATGGGTTGACAGTCAATAGATCTTCCTGACTGAAGAATAACTTTTGGGAAGCTGCCCCCAAATCAGACTGTCTAGGCAAGGTGGAGCCAGACTTGAAAAACAAGCAGAGGGGTCTAAGCTTGATAGCGCAAGCAAGAGGAATAAGTGCAGATCTTTGGGAATCTGTCCTAGAAAGGGACTAGAGTAAGGAAAGCTGGCCAGGAAGATCTTTTGATAATTAAGCAAAGCATAAAGTATTTAGATTAGATGGATGGCATATGAAGGACAAGACAATGGAGAAACTGACACACCTCTTTTGAAAATTAAAATCCTAGAATACATCAAAATACCTACTATACAGGTGAGATCAGGTATTGGCTGGTCCAATCAGAAAGGTACGGAGTCTCAAAATGGCCCCTAAGCTGCCAAGACAAAGTTAAGGAAAATCTCCATGTTGGAGGGTCCTGTCTGTCATTATGGTTCATGAACAGATGATAGTTACTGCTCAGAGAGAGAGAGAGTCCTGACACTGAGGAAACTGTAGTACACAAGCCTAGCCTGGGCATAGTTCATTCTGAAATCTGGCATTAGAAGTAATGTGCCTTATGGGAGAACCACTGGAGGATTTAAAAAGGGTTAGAGTGTGGGGAAAAAAAGATAGCTTTGGTAGATATATTTTGGAATGATTACAAGGCCTAAAAAATCTGGAGGTGGCAGGGGCCACTGAGAAGGTTAGAGTCCTCTAAGTGGGAGATAAACAATAGAGCCAGAAAGAAAAGATGACTAGGGACGGCCAAAGCAACTAGGCTTAGAACACAATCAATGCTGCTTCCCTTTTGTTAGTGAGTGTGTATGTCAATGCCTGTGGGGGAGGACGGGAGATGAGGAATAGGGTTTGTTAAGGGCAGTTTGACCTGAAGGTGAATGAAATGAGGTCAGAGCTCAGTGTTTCTATAAGAACCAGATAAACAGAGCAACATTGTGTAAAGAGGCCCTTCATTCTCAGCCCCTAGCACTGGGATGGACTTAGGTTCTTTATGCACAAATACAGTATAGGTAGGTATGCAGGGACATTTCCCATATACCCTGAAAAGGAGAGGAGAGCATATGTTAAGCAGCAGAAGGTTTTCTGGAGGAGGAGTGGAAAAGGAAATGTGGGCATGACTCAAGAGCACTGCAATGAAATAAGGCGTAGCTAATGCTAAAAAAAAAAAAAAACAACAAACCCTCCCCTGTATTAAGGCAGGCAAAGAGAAATCCTACTTACTTCTTGTTTCTTAACCCTCATATTCAGGGGGTACAACTACCCAAATTTTCTAGCTCTTCAGCTATGAAAGGCATTTCTGCAGCCAAGTGAAAGAACTGACCAAACTGACCTATGTTGGGAAGCACCTTCCTTCTCACCCTACCAAAAAAAGCAACCAGTTGGTATACTGTCCATCTTCACCAGATTCCCACACACAGCTATTCAGATGCCTCACAGGGTAAAATCCCACATCTTTCTTCTCCCAGGAACTACAGGCCAGGCCTTATCTTTTCAAGTTAACAGATCCTGAGAAAGCTATAAAAGAACCTTCTCACCAACTAAATCCCTCTCCTAAACTCAACCGTTGGAGAATGAGTTACAGCCCCCAATTCCTACCACCCCTACCAGTTCTGTACCTACGCACCTCAGAGGAGTCACTCGCTTCCCGCTATCTCCCATCCCCCTACCTCGAAAAATGTTGAGTTGTAGCAAAAAGGCATTTTTAGGATATGCTATAATGCCACAAAATCTCCATATGCACAACACGACTTCACTCTTGGTAAACTTTGCTAGGGGCTGGTATACTACCAACTCAACTCCAATGACTCAGAATCCCACGGTCCCTACCTTGGATTGTTACCAACAATTACCTTTGGCTGTTGATGTGTGGAAATGTCTGGGGGGGGGAAGGAAAAGGAGGGGGCAAGCTGGTACTTGTATCTGACACTTCACCAAGGTGCCTCAACTCTATCACTACTAAGGCTACAAAAGTTCTCAAGTTGCTACATAACAAGGTTATCACTCTCTTGAGTTCTCTTGAATCATAATCCAATGAGAAACATTTGAGTAAAATCCAAACAGTCTCAGAATGTGGGGGAAAAGTCAGAAGAAGGAAAGGAAAGGGTTTAAACATTTCCTTCCTGGTGTCATATGAGGGACAATTCATTTTACACAGAATTGAAAAATAATCTAAAAAATGTATTTTATATTCTCTGTTAACATTGTCCCTTGTCTACTCTTTGCATCATACTTGGTCACACTCTCTCCTGCCTAACCAATGTTTTCTTTCAACCTCCCATATCTCCCCTATCCCCATATCTTCTGTTTGAAGGACTTTGAAGGCCTCACATTAGGTATAGAAAGTAGGACCTAGAGAAAAGGTAACCATAAATAAGCTCCACTGAGTTTAGGGCAGGGGACCGCTATTCCTCTCCTTTCTGCACTCACTGTGGAGCAGTCTCATCAGGGAAAAGAAAGAAGATATGAAGAAGAATTCTTTGTGACACACTTGGAAAGGGAGTAGAAAAAGAGACCATCCGGTATGTCAGAAAGAATGTTAGAGTTTTAGTCAGAGTCTTAGGTTTTCATCTCATCTCTGCCTCTTTAAGGTGGGTAAATTACTTCTTTAAACCTGAGTTAGATAAAAACTGGACTGGATCTCATAGGTCCGTGGACCCCAGTTTGTTGTGTGGCTTTTTTTTTTTTTTACAAAGGTAAAGGATCATAGAAATGCAACACTGACTGCCAACAGACTTATTTGATGCATTGATTAGTTTCGCTGAAACTCTTTTTGGTTCTGTTTAATTCTAAGGAAAAGTTCTCTTGGAGGAGAGAAAAGAAAGATACATTTGGCAATATAGGTGATATAAAAACAAAAGATATCCATAAAAATTTGTTTTGTGTTTTTACACTCCTTTCACTTAAAGAACATAGTGTCTCTACCTAGCCTCAAACCCCTGTGAGTTGAGGATAGCAAGTATCCCTTTTTAGAGATAGGAAACCTGTGCACAAGCTTCGCCCAGTGAGTTGTACAGCTAGGACTACGACTAAGGTCTGGTCTCTAGCATCAAGTTTACTAGATCCCACTGCTGGGCATTCTGAGTGTCCTATACAGTAGGACTCACCAAAACACCAATAGCTCACCAACAGGCCAGATTTCTCCCTTAAGGCAACAATTAATAAAAACAACTGGGTTTGGGTTTTGTTTTTAATAGGTCAAACCATTTCTGCCTGGCACAGTGTGCTCACTCTCTCCTAGACAATATCATTAGGAATTAGGTTCTAACCAAATTCTTGTTTCTAGAACTTGTTCAACTTCATGACTTTTCTGTACCAAAGTTCTCTGGATTAGAAACTGCCAGAGCAGATGGGAGTGATAATTAGGCTGAGGTGGGAAGAATCTCAAAGGCCTGTTATAGGATACCTCTACTATTGATCCCCTAATGGCCTCTTCAAATATCCTATACTATAGGGGCATAACTAAAATGGCAAATAAAACCTCTTGACAAAAGCAACTCTACTAGGCTGGGTCACACCTCATCCACATGAAGAAAAGAGAAATGATGCTTTGTTCAACATGTTTATCACTAGCCTAGGATGCACACAGACTGGTTAGTCCTTACCTACAATGCTTAATGTGGCAGCAAGAGGCCATTTTACCAGATGACTCTTACTCATCTATACTCTAAATCATCTCCTCCTTCTGATTTGTAGGACCTCAAAAACTTGCCTTTTTTTCAGGCATCCAAGTCTAGCCCAGCACTATTCTCACCAGAGAATCTCTCTCCTACCTGCCCAAAGAAAGTGGTAGAGTGGGTAGAGAGGAGGACTTGGAGCGAAAAAGACCTGAGTTCAAATATGGCCTTACTAGGCACTTCCTAACTGTATGAACTTTCTCATTTCTTCAATTATAAAATGGGGATAAAAAAAATGCATGACATCTACTTCATAAGGACACTGTGAAGTATGTTATCCTATCAACAAAATTAGCCTCTGCAAACCTTAAAGCACTGTAGAAACACTATCTAGAATCATGATTAGCAATCAGGATCTGATCACCTAAATTAATTAGTTTGTAATACTTGAGGAGTTTTTCTCTAGGTCATCTCTTGACCTCCAATCTACACCAGACCACTAATGCTGCTTTTAGCTGGCCTTCACAGCCATCCCCCTGAAGCCACAACTGCAATGGAGAAGGCACTAGTTGCCACACCCAGAGCAGGAAAGGCAAGTGACCTGAAACATCAGGGTACCCTCAAATGCCTCCGCACAAGTCCAATTCACCACCAACTCAACCACCTTGAACCTGATGGAAAGAATATTATGTCTAATTTTCTAACAAGTATCTTAGTTATCATCAACATTAGGCCTCAACCTTGGATGAACATTCTCAGATATCTTCCAAGCCTCTCTTTCTAGGGATGGCTCCATTTAAAAAATCTACATTTTTGAATTATAAACTTAATAACCATCAACAAAAACAAACATACGAAAAAAGGAGTATAATAGAGGATAAAACTCTTAGCAGCTAAACTTGCAGAAACAAATTAGCAAAGAAAAAAATGTCTTATTCTGTGTCCCCCCATTATCTAGGATGATTTCTAATAAAGCAGAATGGCATAGGGAACATTGGATGCCTTAAAAACAGAAAGCCGAGGTTCAAACCTCAGTTCCGCCTTTCGCTTCTGTGACTGGGTAAATAGTTTAAGCTCTCTAGGCCTCAGCTGAACTAAATGGCATCTAAATCTATGACTCTAGGGAGTAGAAGGGTGGACCTGCAGAAGCTCTTCCCCCCTCCCCCCACAGCCCATAAAATACCTGTTAAAAATGACTCTAAATAAATTCTAGAGCAGCAGAAGCCACAAAACGACAGACTGAAAAAGATTTCCAGCCCAAGGCAGCCTGGAAGGCTGACAGGAAAGGTCTATCACACCCAGTCTCGGAGTGAAGCGCAGGTCTCGAAGTGGAGCACAGTCCATGAAGCGTAGCCCAGCCTTGGCTGCAGGGCCCAGCTTGGAGAGTACCAGAGCAGGCTTTAGCAGCTGTGGTTCCCAGATTTCTCAACTCATAAATGCCAAAGACAGCTTCAAATGTCAGTGAGAAAGCTCTTTCACCTAGGTGAGAAGGGAACATGGTCTAGCCCTGGCCCCAGCAGCATCCACTGTTGGAGCCTTCATCCTAAAGACCCTGGGGATCTGGATCTCAGCCCTGAGTGGAGGTCCTGGGGTGAGGAGGAGCACTGGCTGGTGGAGCTGGTGGAGGCTCTGGAAAGGGAATTCTACTTGTCGATCCTTGGCAGAAAGCTGGTGGTTGCTCCCAAACCAGAGCACAGACCAAGAGAGGAGCAAACTCCTCTCCCTTGATTGTGCCACCTTGGAGGAACTGAGAACTTACAGGTCCCTAGAGTATATCCTCCACTTGACAAAGGATGCAAAAGTCAAGTAACTGGCTGGAAAAATGCCCCAAAAAGGAAAAAAAAAATAAGAATAGAAAGTTACTTTCTTGGTGAACAAGTATTTTCTTCCATCCTTTCAGATGAGGAAGAACAAAGGATACCATCAGAGGAAGACACCAAAGTCAAGGCTTCTGCATCCAAAACTTCCAAAATAAATATGCAATGGTCTCAGGCCATGGAAGAGCTCAAAAAGGATTTTGAAAATCAAGTAAGAGAGGTGGAGGAAAAATTGGAAGAGAAATGAGAGTGATGCAAGAAAAGTGGGTCAATCCCTTACTAAAGGAGACCCAAAAAAATGCTGAAGAAAATAACACCTTGAAAAATAGGCTAACTCAATTGGCAAAAGAGGTCCAAAAAGCCAATGAGGAGAATGATGCTTTAACAAGCAGAATTAGCCAAATGGAAAAGGAGGTCCACAAGTTCACTTAAGAAAACAGTTCTTTAAAAATTAGAATGGAGCAGATGGAAGCTAATGACTTTATGAGAAACCAACAAATTACAAAACAAAACCAAAAAAACGATAAAACAGAAGACAATGTGAAATATCTCACTGGAAAAACAACTGACCTGGAAAATAGATCCAGGAAAGACAATTTAACAATTATGGGACTACCTGAAAGTCATGATGAAAAAAAGAGCCTAGACATCATTTTTCATGAAATTATCAAGGAAAACTGCCCTGATATTCTAGAACCAGAGGGTAAAATAAATATTGAAAAAATCCACCGATCACCTTCTGAAAGAGATCCAAAAAGTAAATGTATGATTCTAAAATATCTCCCCTGAAAAATCTCTAACAAAAGAACACCCAGAATCAGCTGCCCTTTAACTCTTTGTCAGAGGAACAGGAAACCTATGTCCTGAGTTAGCACAAACTCAAAGTAACTGGCTCTGCCTTAAGAGAAGCAATAAAGAACTCTGGGGAATGATTAGTTAATTTCCATTTGTAAAACAAGGTTTAAATTCTCAAGACTGGGAGAAGTATTTGACATCCATCCATGCTAAGCACCAAAAAAGAGACACATGAATGAGGAGGTGGGCTACTGGACATAATCCCCATTAGATAGAACCAAAGTCCCTGCTCCTAGTCAATTTTTGCTCATTGACAGAAGGACTTGAAGGTAAAAACACCACTGCATTCTCTTAAAATTCTCCTGCTGTAAAAATCAATAGCCAGTTAGAGACTGCAAAACTTTAATCAGATGAATTACCAGCATCAACAGCTCTCAAATCTGGAAGTTATATGCAGACCCAGAATACAAGAAAGTAGTCTTTCTCAAAAGTATGGCACCTTTACATATAGACTTGCATATGGATTTCTTTCTATTGTAGCCATGTAAGCTTGGACAAATCATTTTCTTTGAAGGTATATTTCCTCATCTACAAAATGAAGGCAATAATTCCCACCCAAAGCTAATAATGTCAAAATAACTATAAATTGTTTAGCTGTTTAGCTTGTTTTAGAAAATAACAAAGAATTATACAATAAGAGTTACAAAAAAAATGTTTTAATATCCTTTGATCCAGCACTTCTACTTTTAGGTTTATACCCTAAGGATTTATGGATAGGGAAAAATAGCTGTTTGTACAAAAATATTTGTGTCCAATAATCAGGCATAAGTGAATAAATCACAGTGTGTGTATTGTTCATTTTTCCTAGATTTCATAAGGGTGAGGAACTCCAAATGTAGAAACTCTCTCCACTGACATATTGGCAACTGATTTGTAACTCAGAATCTTAGCACCAAAAATTCAGAACTGGTAAGGAAGGTGCCTTAGGTGTCATGTAGTCCACCTCCCTCCCTGTAGAGATAAGGAAACTAAAAAACCAAAGAAATTAAGCAATTTGTTATTTGCACATGGCGTATATCAAAGGTAAAATTAAATCCAGTTCTTCCTGACTCCAAGGCTGCCCCTTTATCACAACAGGCTGCCTGGCATAGTATCAATATAAACAGAGATTACTGACAAAAAAAAACTAACAAATTTGAAGAATTCAAACAAACGTAAGAAGACATGAGGTGATAGAGTGATGAAAGCAGAACCTGAAGTACATAAATATAGGCTAAAACTACACAAATAAAAATGTCCACAGCAACAAAATTCATGTTACATATAAGGGACAATTTACTACAATTATTAAAATATCTCATTTCTTTGGACAATCACTAAATAACAGAACTATCCAGTTATGTGTACAATCACTGATGACCAATTTTTAAAATTTATTTTTTTGTCCTTATCCTTATTTATTTGCTGCAAGTTAAATGTATAGTTTTAAATTTTAAAATACCTAGCTTATGTGGATAACAATTCACCTAATATATTTTTAAAAGCACCTTAAGGTTTACAAATCACTTTACTCACAACAACTTTAAGTAATGTAAGTATTATTAACCCCATTTTGCCAATGAAGAAGGCGAGGCTCATAGCCTCTGTTATTCAGCTTTTGAGTTTGTGAGTGTTCTTAACTGTCTTAAGAAGATTCTGCGCAGAATGAAGCAGACCATTTTCTCTTGTGTTATGTTTTGTTTTGTTTTTTTCTCATGGCTTCTCCCATTAATTTTAATTCTTCTATGCAACATGATTAATGTGAAAATGTGTTTAATAAGAATGTAGGTATACAACCCATATAAGATTGCATGCCGTCTTGGGGAGGGAGGGGTAGAATTTAAAACATAGGAAAGTGATTATTGAAAACTGAAAACAAATTAATTTTTAAAATGTATCATATAGGTTAAAAAAAAAGATTCTGAAGATCACCCAGCAAGATAAAGTATCAGACACTAAGGTCTTTTTCTGAGCCAAACTGTCAAGCATTCAAACTCTACTGCAGAGAGCGCACCTCTGATAGGCCAGCATGTTGTTCCAATGCCAAATGTACATTTGCCTAAGACTGTTTTACAGAGAGCTATCACAAGGCAAGCACCCACAGGGAGGTCAGAAGAAGTGATACAAGGATACTCACAAGGTCTCTCCGAAAAACTCTGAAACTGACTGTGAGACACAGGAGACACTGGCAGAAGACTACCCAACATGGAGTGCCCACATCAGAGAAGGTGATATGCTCTATGAGTGAACTGTAGTAGCTCAAAATAAACATGAGATGTGCCAACGTAGAGACACTCCAAATGTTTATATAGACTATTTGTGCCCGACCTGTGGTAGAGCCTTCCAAGATCATACTGGTCTAATCAGTCATAGATAACCTTGAACCCAACGTAGTGATGTCATTTGGGTCCTCTTTGAATACAAAAGACAATAATAACCAAACCAAGGCTATTTTTTGCAAAGAACTGAAACCATGTTTTCTGATCAAGGTCCAAGGTCCTTTACCACACTAAATATTATGTGAATGTAAGAAAGCATTATCATTAATACTTTTATTATTTGAGTTCAATTAATCCTTGATTATCTTATGCCACTCCCTGTATCCTTCTGAGACACAGCACAAGAGTTACAAAGCATTGAGACACCTAATAAGTACTCTGGGTTTTGGCAGCCAACAAAACTCTGTAAAATATGACTCTATTTAAATTAACACACCATATTTGGAAGCCTGTACCTACCTAGTCATACTTTAGATTTGGGCTTTTTTATGACTATCCATACCAACACCTGGCAGCTTACCTCATGCCTCCAGGCCTTTCCTTCTTCTGGTTCAATGTGAAGCACAGAAGGTACCATGACACTCCAAAACCCACATCCCCAGGGAGCTATGTGAGGAAAAAGTGAGATTTGGTAAGTCCCCAACTTTCTATCCCTTTGCAACCAGCAACTAATGCCTTCCCACAAGCTTCTCCTTGTGCCTGTGTTTCCATAAGATGGGGAAAGCTAGTTTCCATTCCTGCCAAGGCTTAACTTAGCTAACACTTCCCCATGACATCACACTGAAGTTTTCATGCACAAATCTGTTCTCTCATTTCAAGGGAAATAAAAGAGAGGAACCCCATATTTACAGGCAACTTATCATTTACTGTATCTGGTTTGTGAATTATCTAGAAACAAAATCTTAGCTACCACCTTCATTCTCTGTGCATTTCCAGTCTCAAAACCTTAGAATTTTTTTTTTTAAAGATTGGTTCTCCCTATCTCATCCAGGCTAGAAGTTCGAGGACTCCTCCCAGGTACAATCCCACTACTAATTAGCATAGGGGTTTTGACCCATTCCATTTCTGACCTGGGTCCGTTTGCCCCTCTTTAGGCAACCCAATACTCCTTCACTCCCTGGGGGGAGTGTGAAGAAGGGGAATCACCATATTAATGCCTAGCATAGTTCAGGTACCTGGTCATTATAGCTCAGAACTCCTGAGCCCAAGAGACCAGCCAGCCTCAACCGCCCTGGCTGGGATTACAGGCATGTTGCCACTACACTCCACCTCAAGAGTCATTTTTGATTCCTCACTAATGAATGCTACATTTAAATAGTCACCAAGTCCTATTGGTTCTTCCTTTCTCTTTACACTAACAATGCCTTATTCCAGGCCCTTGATCGCCTCATATCTAGACCACTGCAGTAGCCTGTAGTCTCTTTTCACTTCACAATACAAAGTGAGGCCCTCTCTTCTCTCATCTCCTGTAATATTGATCTATGGCTTCTCATCGAGCACTTTGTTAGCATTTGAGGGTGTGCACATTTGTCCTTTTCATGCCTCCCCCACTAGACCACTAGAGACCTTGAAGGCAGAATCTTATGCCCTCTGTCATTCTCCAGGCCTTGCCCAATGCCGTACACGGCAGAAATTCCATAAATTGCTGACCATATTTCTGCTCCAAGTTGGCCAGAATGAAACAACAGCAGGCAGGGAAAAAAAACACTAATGTGTGAATCCTCTTTAAGCCCAGAGTACTAGAGGCTGTCTAAGCATGAAGATACTTGGGGTCCTCAGGGTACCAGGCAGACCTGGAATGAGGACCAAGAAAAGCACTTTGAAGTCTCAGCAATGCACCAACAGTGGACTGTCATGATCACATGCAGTAGAGGCTTGATAGATGCTGATTCTCTCACTCTTAATTCTGTCAGTACCCAGCTTCATAGCCTTGCACAACTCACTTCTACTGTAAACTTCAGTTTCCTTATCCACAAAATGAAGATGCCATTGACTTAGATGAGGGGATGGTTAAAAAATGGTACATGAATGTGAAAGAATATTATTGCATTGTAAAATGTTAAACATAAATGCAGAGAAGCATGGAAAGACAGAGAGAAATAAGGAAAACACACAATGACTACGACAAGATAAACAGAAAGAACACAAACTCAACACAAGTATTTATAATGATGTTTGGTCCTAGAGAAGAGATAAAAAAATACATCTTCCTTCATTCTTTGCACAGGGGGAACTAAAGGTGTGGAATAAAGCAAGGATTGCCAGGCATGGTTGATATGTTGCCTAACTTTCCTCCACTGCTTTTTCCCTCTTTTTTATTCTGTTACAAGGAGTGGCTGGATAAATAATGGCAAGGGAAATTATATCTTCAGAAATAAAGGTGATATGAAAACAAAAGATAGCAATAAAAGTTGTTTTTTTTTTAATTTCTAAAATAATGGAGCTAACCCTTTGACCCAGCAATATCGCTTCTAGGACTATATCCCAAAGAGATCATAAAAACAGGAAAGGGTCCCACATGTACAAAAATATTTATAGCAGCTCTCTTTGTGGTGGCCAAGAACTGGAAATCAAAGTGATGCCCATCAATAGGGGAATGGCTGAACAAGTTGTGGGTATATGAATGTAATGGAATACTATTGTGCTATAAGAAATGATAAACAGGAAGACTTCAGAGATGGCTGGAAGGACTTATATGAACTGATGCTGAGAGAAAGGAGAAGAACCTGGAGAATGTTGTACACAGCAACATCCACAGTGTGTGAGGAATTTTTCTGGTAGACAGTCTTTCACAGCAACGCAAGAACCTAAAAAATTCCCAATGGACCCTTGAGGCAAAATATCTTCTACATCCAGAGAAAGAACTATGGAAGTGGATCGCAGAATGAAGCAGACCATTTTCTCTTGAGTTAGGTTATGTTATGTTTTGTTTTATGGTTTCTCTCATTCATTTTAATTCTTCTATGCAACATGACTAAGGTGAAAATGTATTTAATAGGAATGTATGTGTAGAACCTATATAAGACTGCATGCTTTCTTGGGGAGGGAGTGGAAAGGGAAGGAGGAAGGAGGGGGAGGAAAGGGAAAAAGTCTAAGACATATGGAAGTGATTGAAGAAAACTGAAAAGAAATAATTTTTAAAAAATGAGGGAGCCAGACTAGTCCCTTCCATCTCTAACATGGCATGACTATGAATCAGAATGAACTAGGAAATACTGACAACCACTTCATATGTCAGGCACACATAATCTCAACTAAGATGATGCAAGTTAAGTTCTAGGAAATTCTCTTGGATTCATATTTGTTTGCTGGGGAGCTGGAAATTTTCAATAATTTAACCTCAACTTCCAAAGTTTCACTTGATTTTTCAGTTTTCTTATCTATAAAACAGGAATAATACTTACTTTGAAAGACCTGAAGCATTACAGAAATGTAAGTGATCATAATTACTTGTTATTCTGTAACAGAGTGAAGAAACTTTGGTTCAAATTCTTAAGCTGCTAGAAGACCACAAAAACTTAACTGCTTAAATTACACAACTTGTAATCTCAAGCAAGTCACTAAAATTTCACCAAACCCTAAGGTCCTCATCTCTAAAAATAAAGACTGCACTCAATCACTAGGATCGGTTCCAGATCTAAGATCTGATCACTCTAATCTGGGTGCATCACAACAATGCATTTCAAAATTTCTCTTTCACTATAATCTGCTTTTCATGACATTTACAAAGGTTTAGTCACAGCAATGAAAATATAACAGATAACATTATCAGCAACGGTTTCTAGGTCTTCATCTATCATTTCATATCAAAAGAAGGCAGCAGAATTGCTACACAAAGATTCTGATAGCTTGCTTTCATTTGTTACCTGTAATATTGGGCTGTACTGTTTCCCCTACATTTCTAACATCATTATTTGTAACAATCATTATGCTTCCTAAGTACACTATCTATAAAAACAGTATGGTACAGACAGAGAGGGAGACACCTTTACATACATACGCACGCGCACACACACACACACACACACACACACACACACACACACACACACTCTTTCTCTCTCTCTCTCCGCCTCTCTCCATTCAGCCAACTGGGTTTCACAAATCTCACCCTGGAATTTCCATGATGGAAATAACATATGTAGAAGGTTTCCTCTAAGCAACATAAGTATCTAACTTGTAACTGGGGGAAATTGCTAATTTGGACCAGCTTTGACTTTTAAGTTGATATGGAGAGAGAGAGAGAGAGAGAGAGAGAGAGAGAGAGAGAGAGAGAGAGAGAGAGAGAGAGAGAGAGAGAGAGAGAGAGAGTCAGATAAGTTCTATCTTTAAGCAGTCATCTGAGAAGCATGAGGAATCTCAATGACTTGTGCAAGGAAATGCAGTCTTGCCAGCTGACTGAGGCAGAAGTAGGGGAAGGCCTTTAAAGCTTCCTATTGTGAGGCAAGTCTCCAGGCCCTGTCCCTCACTCCTCAAACTAAAAAGGATGGAAAATGTTCTTTCTAAGCAGACCAAACAATGACCTCTTTAAGGAAATCAGCAGTGGCAGCAGCAAGCCATAAAGCCCTTTCTATTCTTTCACTGTCCTCTTCACCAAGAAAGATTAAAGAGCACTGAAGACATGGAGAAAAAGCAGACAAAACTCTAATTTAATAATCATGCACTGATATCAGGCAGAATTCACTGTTCTGAGCACAGAATGCCAAAAGGAGCAATTCAAAGCTTAAAGAGGGCAAAGAAAAATAAATAACTTCATGGACTAAAATCCTGTATTCTCTGAGAAAGAGATCTGCCTACTTATCCCAATAACATTTCAGAGGCTACTGCCAAACGACCATGCTTGGCAAATGCTTTGCTACTGGCAAACCAAAAGGTAGGATGATTTCCAATCCCCAGCATTCTCTCTGCAAACCTCAATGCCTAGATTGATCTTTGCTCCTTGGAATCCTGACTTTAGGATACAAAACGAAGCAAAACAACAGTCTGCCCCAGGAGCTAAGCTCCCTTGTTCCCTTGGGGAAGTTAGGGGCAAGTCAACAAACCAAGAGAAAGGACGCTGCCAAGACTATCCAAAGGATCACTTTCCAGATATGCACTAAGATAACTCTAAGCAAAGTATTATGGGGTTCAGATATGACCTAATACCTCTCCCTAAGTTTCTGAGGTCGCCATAACTACCAGTAGTGTGACACACCCTGAATTGAGAAAATAAAAAACAAGCCTTAGCCCATTGGCCATGAGTCACTTAGTCATTCTAGGATCAGAGATAACACTGGATTCCACATGCAGGAATTCAAACAGGACATCAGAGGTGCCAGACATACATCAGCACTCTCAATAATACTATTCACTGAAATGCTCAAATTCTATCTATCCTTTAAAGCTCTGCTCAAGTCCCACTATTTTCATGCAATCTCCCCCACCTATTTCAGTCCTCATGAATGCCCCTCTCTTCTTAATTCGTAGAGCATGTATCTAAAGGCAACACAGTGTATAGAGCACTGAATCTGGAGAGAGAAAAGACCTAAATTCAAATCCAGCCTCTGCCACTTACTAGCTGTGTGACCCTGGACAAGTCCCTTCACCTCTTCCTGCCTCAGTTTTCTCATTTGTCAAATAAGTTTTATAATAGCACCTACCTCCCATGGTTACTGTGAGGATCAAATGAGTATTTTAAAGTGCTTTGCAAACCTTAAAGCACTATAGAAATGCTAGTTATTATTATCATTATTACACAATCTAGCACCTAATAAAGTATTTTTTCCTAGGCAGACCCTGTGCCATAGCAGGCACTAGAGCTTGAATCAGGAAGCCCAAGAAACTCAAATTCTGAAAGGAACAAGCTGTGTGAACAGGAATAAGTCATTTCTGAGTCTTTGAAACATAGTTTCCTCCTCTGTAAAACAGGGATAATAACCCTGCAGTCCCTACCTCAAAGGGTTGATAGAGGGATCCAATAAGATCACGTGCTGCACAGCACTTTGTAAACCTAAAGCTCTATACACATGTCAGCTACATTAATCTTTTCTTCAGATAAGACTTGGGTTCCCTAAGGACAGAAACTGTCTGAAGAGTACTTGTGTTTCCACCATGATACCAGCTAGCCACTGGACTGAACACATACATAAGAAATATCGACAAATGAAATACTTAGAGAAACAAAGGAAAAACTCTTAAGGAAACCCACAGAATTGATATCCTTGAGCAGGACCTGCAGGGTAAGCCCACTTACCATCTTTGTTTTCAATGCTAAAAAGATTTTAAAAAATATTTTTAAAAGAATCCACACCATAACCTAAACACACCTGTCTGCTTTCTCTCTACAACAGTCACAAATGTTCTGGAAAGAGAAATGTATGGAAAGAAAGGCTTGTGGGACATGTTTAGTTTAGGACAGCAGAAGGGATGTTCTCTCCAAGGGACTCCTTGGAAGCAGAAAACAAAAACACTGTCCATCTTCATGCATGTCAGGAGAAGTCACAGCCACCATACTCACCTCCCCTGAGTAACTATACTTCCCCTTTAGGATCTGCCGGTACAGCCTTGACCGGTTGTCATCTTCAAAGGGCATAGTTCCACTCAGCAGGATGTATGATATGACCCCCAGGGCCCACATGTCCACAGAGTTAGTGTAGGGCTTCCTGACTAGGATCTCTGGGGCAATGTACTCAGGAGTGCCACACGTAGTCTTCATAAGGCAGTCATCCCCTTTTTTCCGGGCACTTGCCAACCCAAAATCAGTGATCATGATCTTAGAGTCTGTGCCAGGGTGATAATACAGTAAGTTTTCTGGCTTCAGATCCCGATGTGTGATACCCAGTGTGTGCAAGTACTTGACCCCATCCAGCACCATCTGCAGTACCCGGGTGGCATCCCTCTCAGTAAAAGAACCTTTGGCAATGATCCGGTCAAACAGTTCTCCACCAGTGGCCAGCTCCATCACCATATAGACACGTTCCTGCGTCTCAAATACTTCAATAAGCTGGATGATGTTAGTATGGCGAACTCGTCGCAAGACACACAGCTCAGACTCACATACTTCCCTCCCTTCCCGGTACTTAGTCTCAATCATCTTAATAGCATAGGGTTGTTTGGTAGCCTTATGCTCTACCCGCACAACTCTGCTGAAGCTGCCCCGCCCAATTAAGGCCTTGATATCATATTTAGCTGTTACTCGAGGATCAAATTTGGCCCGGTATTTGGCCACTCTGGTCCTTCGGGGCTCATGAGGCTCCATGTGGTTAACCAGATGAGTACCTGGATAAGGCTGAATGTGATAAGGGGGTGATGGGCATCCAGTTTTAAGGCCCCCACTTCCATCATCTTTGATGAAATGCTTATATACATCAGTCTTGTGGCCAGTGTAAGGCTCAACCTTTTTGACCAGATCTAGTTGGACATCCTTGGGAGGCTCAGGAAGGACCTTACTTGTCCCACAGCCCATCACGGAAAGGAGCTAAGCAGCCATGGAGGCATTCTCTCAGGTCAAGTCCAGCAGGATCTGCTGTGCACGCTGTGTCCCTGTCTATACCTAGACAGAAAAGAAACAAAGATGATCAAAATCACAAAATTTCAGAGATTAAGAGACTTCAGAGATCACTGAGTCTAACCCCACCCCTCATCAAGAATTCTTTTTACAACACCCCTGAAAAATAGTCATCCAGATTACATTAAGACATTTTCAAGGATAAAGAACTCAGGATAACCTCATGGAGCAACCCATTTCTTTGGGAGACAGCTTTCATTCCAAGTCTTTCCTTACAGCAAGTCAGAATATGCCTCTGCAACTTCATTATTCCTAACTTTGTACTGTGGGGCCAATCAGAACAAAGTTAATCTTTCTACATGATTACCTGAATAAAGAAATCACTGCCAGACTCAATAACCCTAGCTTTTTCAACTAATCCTCTATGGCATAATCTCCAGTCTTTTCACCATCCTAGTCACATTCCTGTAGACAGACTTCAAGAAACATTTCCTTCCTAAATGATGGAACAATCTCCCACTTCATCCAAGACACTATACTTCTCTTAAAGCAGCTTAAGAGAATATTATTTTAGTTTTTTGTTTTTGCTGTCCTGTCACCTTGCTGATTTATACTGAATTTTCACTGTACTAAAATTGAGCTCTTTCTCACATGAATTAGTTTAACCACACATTCCTACTGACTTTTTGAACGAAAGTGTGGAACTTTACATGTATTCCTATTAAATTTCAGGCCACTAGACTCAGCGCATGGCAGACAGAGGAGTAGGGAGGAGATACTTCATTGATTCTTTTTTGATTTTATTTTTAAGAGCACTGTCACATCCCAAATATTCCACTGGTTACCCTCCTCATCCCCAGAAATGGAACCCTCTCTCTTTAAAATTATTTATTTTTAGTTTTCAACATTCACTTCCATAAGATTTTGAGTCCTAAATTTTTTCCCCCTCCCCAAGATGGCGTGCAATCTGATACAGGCTCTACATATACATCCACATTAAACATATTTTCACATTAGTCATATTGTAAAGAAGAATTAGAATCAATGGAAGGAACCATGAGAAAGAAGAAACAAACAAAAAAAAGGAGTAATTAGTCTGCTTTGATCTGCATCCACACTCCACAGCTCTTTCTCTGGACGTGGATAGCATGTTCCATCATGTCTTTTGGAGTTGTCTTAGATCCCTCTATTGCTGAGAAGAGCTAAGTTTATCAAAGTCAATCATCGTACAACATGGTTGTTATTGTGAATAATGTTCTCCTAGTTGGGTTCACTTCACTCAGCAGCAGTTCCTGTAAATCTTTCCAGGTTTTTCTGAAGCTTGCCTGCTCATCATTTCTTATGGAACAACAATATTTCATTACATTCATGTATCACAACTTGTTCAGCTGAATGGGCATCTCCTCAATTTCCAATTCTTTGCCACCACAAAAAGAGCTGCTACAATATTTTTGTACATGTGGGTCCTCTTCACATTTTTATGATCTCTTTAGGATACAGACCTAGAAGTGGTATTGCTAGGTCAAAGGGTATGCAAAGTTTTTATAGACCTTTGGGCATAATTCCAAATTGCTCTCCAGAATAGTTGGATCAGTTCACAACTACACCAACAATGCATTAGTGTTCCAATTTTCCCACAACTTCTCCAACATTCACCATTTTCCTGCTTTGTCATGTTGTTCAATCTGACAGGTGCGATGTGGTACTGCAGAGTTGTTTTGATTTGCATTTTTCAAAACAATAATGGTTTAGAGCAGTTTTTCATAGGGCTATAGATAGCTTTAATTTCTTCATCTGAAAACTACCAGGAACCTTCTCTTTTAACAATTAAGCAAAATAAATCAAAACAATGGCCATGTCTAAAAATCTATGTATCTTTCTGTACCTTTAGTCTACCACTTCTCTGTTGAAAGGTGGAAAAATAGTTCAGCCCATTATGCCAATCTACTGAGATCCTGACACTGCTGTCCAACATGTTAGCTCTCCCTCACAACTTTGTGTCATCAGAAAACTTGACAAGAAATGTCGGACTAGGCTGTCATCCAAGTGAATTCATTTAACAAGTATTTAATTGCCTAATATGTGTAAGGCACTGTGAGAGAAGCTGGGGATACAAAGATTAAAAATGACACGAACTATGAACTAGTTCAACCATTCTAGAAAGCAATTTGGAATTATGCCCCAAAAAGCTATTACACTGTGCCTACCCTTTAACCAAGGAATAAAAGAGAGAGAGAAATCACCCATATGTACAAAAATATTTATAGTAGCTTTTTTGTGGTAGTAAAGAACAGGAAACTGAGAGGATACCCATCAACTGGGGAATAGCTGAACAAGATAAAGTATATGGATGTGATGGAATACTATTGTGCTACAAGAAATGATGAAGGGAACGGCTTCAGAAAAACCTGTAAAAACTTGTATGAACTGATGCAAAGTAAAGTGAGCAGAACCCGGAGGACAATTTATACAGTAATAGCAATATTATAAGGGTAATCAACTTTGAAAGTTCAGGAACTGTGATCAACAACAATGACCCACCTACAATTCCAAAAGACTCATGAGGAAATACGATATCCACATCCAGATAACAGAACTGATGGACTAAGAAGGCAGATTGAAGCATTTTCTTCTATTTTTTTCTTTTCCTTGCTTTTTTTCTTTTTTTGGAGTGGTAGGAATATAGCTAATGTGGAAATTTGTTTTACAGACCTATGTATATTTGTAATGGGGTGGTTTGGGTTTTTTTTTCTGTCTTCTCAATGGATAGGAAAAGGGAAAAAGAGAGGAAGGGAGTTTGGAAGTGAAAATAAAATTGAATTTTTAAAAATGATAGTCCCTCAAAGAACTTACAGGCTAATGAAGTCAAATGAGAAAACAATAGGTCAATATGCAATATGCTACTTAGCAATTTTCCAGAATCAGATCTACACATAGAAAAATATGTATTCTTTTTTTTCTGATTAAAATATTTAATATCATGGGCCAAAGGCACCACCCTTGCAAAAGAGTCTCTCAAAAATGTTTTTGTCTACACGACCTGACAGTAAAATAGGCAAAAAGAAAACCATTTAGTAAGTTGAACTTAAGTCATGATACATAATACAAGTAGTAGTGTCAACTGTATATACCTGCTAGAAAAGGTAACAGAGGAAAAAGAATACTGGCTCTGGAGGCAGAGAACCAAAGTCAAATATCACCAGTGAGGGTTACTGGGCAACAAACTTAACCTCCCTGGGCCTCAGTTTCCTCATTTGTAAAAGAGGGGAGTTTGATTTAGCCTCAAAGAGCCATTCCAGCACTAATATTTCCAAGTCATCAACATTCACACTACAGTTTAATCTTATTTTGTAAAGAATATATACTATCACTAAAGTTACAGAATCATAATTTTAGAGTAGAAAAGGCCCTTAGATACCATCTGCTTCAACACCTCAGTTTTACACATAAGTGGGAGGCATAGTTTAATGAAATGAATGTTGGACTTTTTGTCAGAAGAACTGAATTCAGATATACCCTAACTAGATGTATGACCTGGGTAAAAGAGTTACTCTGGCCCTCATTTTCTTAATCTAAAACATGAAGATAACATTTGTACTCTCTACTTCACAAGACTATTGTGAAGAACTTATGAGACCACTATATAAAGTACTCTATAAACCATAAATACCATATATAATTATGTCAGCTATAATTGTTTCAGTTATAGAATCTCAGGTCCAAGGAAGCGAAGCTCAACAACTTTTCTTTACAAATTAGTATATCACCCTCACTCAAGGGCTTTGCTCATCTTTTCTCTTATCATTCCCATTACGTGCTGCCAAAGTGAACACTAAATGACTTGTCCAAGATAACACAGCAAGTCAGGAGCCAAGCTCAAACTAGAACTCAAGTTTCTGCCTCTCTGTCTAGTCCTCTTTATGTTGTACCACTGATACCCAGATTTACAGCCTCCTAGAATCTGAGGAGCCAACTGCTCTGTTTCCAAGTGGATGAAATACAGTCTGAACAGGAGAACTGATACTGCTATCCATCAAAGTTAGCCTTAAACTCTGGACCAGTAAAAAACATATGATAGCTACACAGCCAACTGTCAGTTCAGTATGAGAGGTAAGAGACAATACAAGACATCAAAGAGAAAGCTAAAAGCTCAGTTCTGACCCCTCTCACTGAGCTGACTAGGGCATGGTGCCCTGTTTCTAGGGATGAGATGAGAGAAAATGGGATGTCACCCACCCACTTCACAGGCCTACTGTGACAATTAATTTCCTCTAGTCAGCTCAACACTTGCAAATGTTTAGTGCTAAATAAAAAGCCAATCTCAAACAGGGGTTCCCAACCTTTCTGTGCTAGGACTACTTTTCTCTAATCCTTTCAGAGGGTCACTTCAAAGGAGCCTCTGGTAGAACCTGAGGAAGCAAAAAGTGGAACTACAGAATGGCTAAAATGTTGGTTAATTCACAGCAACAGAGAACAAGTTAATAGGATGAAAAATACAGATAAAGTTTTCCTTATTTAAAATAATAAATCTAAATTATTATCAGACAGAATGAGGTTCTCTTATTTTTTCTTCCATGCAGGCGATAGTGTTACACACATACTCTTTCTTCCTTTCACCCTCTCAAAATTATTTATGATTTTATTTGTTCTCATCTGGCTGCCTGAAAGGCCAGAAGCCCACATTCCAGCCACAGGCTTCACACAGCCAAGGAGCAGATTCTGAAAGTTAATTTTTAAACAAAGGCATTTGGAAGTAAGCATCCTTTTTATAGAGGTCAAAAACCATAAGTAGGTCTTAGGAATTCTGCAGATTTATCTTGTTCCCTCAGAGAAAATATGCAAACTAAATGTCCTGCTCAAAAGCAGCTACTAGCTCAAAACATTAGCCTGTTGGGGTTTTTTTTGCCAATATTCCTGATGCACGATGAGGCCCCTGAATTCCTGGACAACTGGGCACAGATACACATTGTGTGGAAACATACTAAAAACTTCATTTCTCTAGAAATATTAATACTATTTCTCCAGCCTAAAACTCTTTCCAGATTTTTTTTCCTTTAGGAAAGTGCTGAGAACTAAGTTTATGGCCTTTCTCTGAAATGGAATTAAATTTCTTAGCCAAACTAAACTCTTGTCTAGCTTGGATCACTACCTTCCCACCAGGGTCTTCTCTTTTAAGATTCAAGATTAAGACACTGATCACAGGAAAGGAACTACGCGGTGACGATTCTGGAATATTAATTTCAAACTGTATTTTAACATACGTGATCATTCCCTCATTCAAGATTCCTGTTATCTGAAATCATTTTGGAGTAGTGCTATGTCACAAAGCATGGGGCACTATGCCAGTCTGGATATCTCTCTTTGTCCAGGCTTCAAATGGCTTGGATATATATGGTATTGAATTAAGGCTAAATTCAATAAAACTGTTTCTGTCGGACTTGAGTCTAAATTGCTGTGTACAGTTTTCATATTAATTTTTTTGACAGCAAGTGAACAATTTATATTATCTTTTCCAAGGAAAACAAATCCCAACATCACACACACACACACACACACACACACACACACACACTCACACACACAGCCTTAGTTCATTCAGGCTAAAGCTTTGGGCTACGTTCTTTGCGACGGTAAAACAGAATTTCAGATACCTGAGGTCAACAAAGATGATCTCCTTTCAGTTCATATATCTACTTTTTTCCTCATGTGAAAAATTCAAACATCTGTAAAAGGCACAATAACTTTTCTCTCTCCCTTTAAATAAACAAGCCTCTCTCATACTTGAAAGAAGGACCAGGGATTTAGCCTATTTGAACTCTGCCCTTTGTTCCTGGAAGATGTCTCTCAGTTTCACTTTGCTTGAAGAAATCCTCAAATCTGAATAAATGTCTACAGATTCCCAAATACCCTGTGCCTTGCTTTTCAACACAAAGCAGTTCTATGTGTGTATGCTTTTGCATGTACATGTATGAGAATATGTGTTTGGGGGGGTGTATGTGTACATATGCAAGCAATGCTGTATGTTGTGGGGTGAAAAGAGGGCATACATGACTCCAAAGGGTTGCAGCTGCTGCTTGCTCCATAACATCTGGTAACTTTTTTCTAAAAAGGTCAAATACAGACTTTTAAAGCCACTTCTGGGAATGGAGAATGGAGCCCCTTCCTGCCTACAGCTCTACCAGACAGCTTTCCCTGTTCAAGTGTCCTCCAGAGTGACTGGCTGGGGGCAGGCCAAGTACTCTGAGTCATCCTTCTGGAAAACAAGTAAGAAAGGTCCCCTGGGGATGCCAATGCTGAAGTTTTAACATACTTCACTAAAACTATTACAATTGCTGATCTAGTGCCTTCAGCATGAATGGACTAATGCCCGCCAACATTTGGCCAACCAAATCACAGCCCAAGTTAGATGACTTCTGCCAGACCAAAGAGGAAAAGGCAAAGAGGCCAGGGGCAATGGTGGCGTGAGGGTGACTATGCAGCAGAGTTGTCATGACTGCACAAAAAAAGTAAGAACATCAGCACTGCCCTGAAGAACAGTTTTCAAGGAAGCAAAAGGCCAGGGATACCTCTATCACTGAAAATGTCACAGTCCAGATTAAAAAGAAACATTTCATTTTTCAAAGCAATTGCAACCCTGGGAAGATTTGCAAGGACATGCTAGTTATATATGAATCTGAATATACACAATGGTGAAAGAAACTAATAAAAACTTACCCAAAACTTAAGTGTTGTTTGAACTGTATCGCAGAATTTCACAGTTGGAAAGGATATCACATTTACTCCAACCAGCACCTGCCCACGTACTCACTCTACTCCTAATAAGGTGGTCACATGGTGTTTACTTGAAGACCTCCAGTGAGAAATAACTAGTACCTCCTGGGCAATCCACTCTACTTCCTGGCAGCTTTAATTGTTTAAAAGATTTTCATTATACACTGAGCCCATATCTGTTTTCTGCAACTTCCACACTGTTTCTAGTTCTAATTTCTAGGGACAAGCAGAGTTAAGTCCAATTTTATTTCCATATGTCAGCCCTTCAAATATTACAAGACAACTGCCACATTCCCTAGGTGAGGCAGTGGATGGAGTCCTGGGCCTGGAGTCAGGAAGATCTGAATTCAAATCTTTCCTCAGACCTTTAACTAGCTGTGTGACCCTGAGCAAGTCACTTAACCTTTCTTTGTCTCAGTTTCTTCAACTATAAGAGATAATAAGCTGGTACCTCCCAGGACTGTTGTGAGGATCAAACGAAATAATACTTACAAAATGTCTAGCACATAGTAGGCATTTAATAAATGCTCATTCCCACCTCTCCTTCCCTTCTGATGTCTTCTCTTAAAGTATTAAATTTGCTTTAACTTTTGAGTACTTTTTGGTGTTAAAGACTTAAGAGTTTCTCTTAGGCTTTTAATCCTCAGGTTCTAAAAATGGAACAGCTTTTTCCAAATCTATATTCTAAGGTTTTTGTCTCTTGAAGATACAAAACAGAACTTGTTACACTTATGCTGGAAGAGGGCTACAACTTAGCATTTGGCCATAAAGAAGCTATATTTATAAATGACCAATTTACAGATGAAATTCTTGAAATCAGAGACATTATCGCTCTCTGAGTAAAAGACATAACCCAACACCACGGAGCAGCCTGCTCTGCCTAAGGAAACGAAGAGCTGCTCCTCTTCAGTACCAGCACCATCACTAGAAGCAGCACCACAACACACTTAGTAAAGGAGCCCAATGATCATCAGTTCCCTTTCCAGCGTACGGATGTAAGGAATCACTGAAATCACAACGTCTTACACACCAGGACAAAAGATACAGTGGGCCCTTTCTAGCCTTATGATGAAGGAAGGGTCCAAAATCCCCAGGATGAATGGGGAGCACAATCCCTGCCCCTAAACTGGAGGAAAACTGTCTGTCATGCCAAGAATGATATTCTAGGAGTGGGCCCGTAGTTGTATCATGTCAGAGATAAAGGACACAGATCCAAATCCTAGTGCTGCTCCTTGCTATTTAAACGGCCACAAGCAAGTCATTTAAACTGCTCTGGATAGAAGTGTTCTCATTTGTAAAATGAGTTGGTTCAATGAAATGATCTCCAAGGTTCTCCTTCCAGCTCTAAATTCTATAGTCCTACTACATAAAGGGTCAGAGGTACTTCAAGGGCCAAATTTGCCAGCAGATATTATTAACAACCATCTATAAATTGCATTACCTATCTCTTGTCTTCTGAAGGAGTGAAAATAAACCTAACACAAACTATTGAGGAGATAAGAATTTGTCCAAACAATCTGGAGAGCAATCTGGAATTATAACGCCACCCCTAATCACAAACAATGCATATCCTTTGACCTAGCAATACTACTACTAAACGTAAAACACACACACACATACATACACACACACACACACACACACACACACACACACCTGCTCAAAAAGATCAAAGACACAGGAAAAGAATTCAAATGTACAAAAATATTTGCAGCAGCATTTTTTGTTGTAGTAAATACCTGGAAGTCAAGTAGGGGGTCCATCAGTTAATGAATGGCTGAACAAATTATATGAATATAATAGAATATTACTGTACCATAAGAAATTACAAAAAGTGGGGATTCAGGGAAATATGGGAAACCTTTTGCATGAACTAAACTAAAGTTTAAAAAGATAGAACAAAAACAACTGTTCAATGAGAAATATACAGGAAATGCAAAGGAAAGAGTAATGCAAAGGAAAACAACTCTGAAAGACTTAAGAACTCTGATCAATGCACTGATCAATCATGATTTATAAGAATGATGAGAAATAATGCTTTCCCAGCTCTTGGAACAAAAGTGGTGATTCAGAATCTAGAGATTCTAGGTCACAGAAATTCTAGGATTTAAAATCAAGAGTCTTGATCTAGAGGAAGAGAACATGACAGACATTTTTAGTCATAGCCAACGCATGAATTGCTTTGTTTGACTACAGTTATTTGGTACAAGGAAGGGTTCCTATTTGGAGAAGACAGTTGTGAGGAGGCATAAAGGTAATAATAATGATGCACAACAAAAGAAGAAAAGAATACCCAGAAATGTGTTTAAAATAAAAAGAAGAGTGCACATGGAAGTTCAAAATGGGACAAGGCCAACCAGGGCACTTTTTTCATTAATACTTTTTAAAAAATACCTTTTCTCACTAATACCCTTTTTAAAAACTTCACATAAAAGACATTCACAATTTCATTATTTATTTTAATTCTTTTCGCATCCTTTGTCTACAGAAATGTTTGTGAAGATGGCAGGGTGAAGCAAGGAAGTTTTCAGAGCTTTCCCTAGTTTCCTTCAGAAACAACTTTAAATCAAGCCTCTAAAAGAATTTTGGAGCAACAACCAACAAAAAGATAGAGTGAAACATTTTTCCGGTACAAGATAACTTAGCAATTCAGGAAAGACCTGTCTCACTTGTGTAAAAGGAGAGCACAGCCCAGTACAGGCGGTGTCCTGGCAAGCCAGTGGGAGGCTCTTAACCACAGTACAGATCAGCACCTGAGGCCCCACAGTTCCAGCTCAGAAGGCCAGCTGTGACGCTGCCAGTCCTGGAACCCAGAGCACAACAGGCACAACGAGGACAGGTCACTCTAGCACAGTGGGCAAGCCACCAGCCTCAAAGGTCCCAGTGCATAAGCTCAGGGACCAGGCCCCTGGCTTCCAGCGCAAAAAACTTGGGACAGTGCCCCCTGTATTCCAGGAGGAGAGCTCAACTTTTTAAAATGAGGAAAAAACAAAAAAGGGCCCTGACAATAGAAAGCCACTACAGCAACAGGGAAGATCCAAACACAAACTCGGAAGAGGACAACAATGTCAAAATGCCTACATGCAAAGGGGAATGAGTTAGTCTCAAAACCAAAAAGTCCTCTTGCAGAGCTCAAAAAAAGGATTTTAAAAATCAATTAAGAGAGGCAGAAGAAAAATTGGGAAAAGAAATGAGGATGCAAGAAAATTATGAAAAAGGAATTAACAGCTTGATAAAAGAGGCACAAAAGAACCAATCCAACCATTCTGGAGAGCAACTTGGAACTATATCCAAAAGGTTATAAAACTGTGCATACCCTTTGACCCTAATGTGGAAACAAGTTTTATATGATCTCACATGAATAATTGATACTATATTACTTGTCAGTGGACAAAGGAATGGTAGGGGAGAGGAAGAGAATTTGGAACTCAAATATTTTATTAAATGCTAAAAATAAATAAAATAAAAAATGGTTTTTTTAGTTTAAAAAAACCGGCAAGAAAGAAATATACTCAATCTATTTGCCCAACCAGGAATACCTTCCCCATCCAATTTAATCTACCCAAGTCCTATCTCTTACCTTAAGCCTCCCCAATGACTCCCATCCCCACTAATCAGAAAATAAATATTTGTATGCCTTACAAAACAATCTCACATTTAAAACACACTTGAAGGTTAAAAAGCATTTTCCTAACAACAATCTTTTGAGGTAAGTAGGGGTGCAAGTCATAGTATTGCCATTCTGTAGATCAGAAAACAGAGGTAAATAGATAAAATGACCACCAGACACTTAATTGCTGCTCTGCCTTTTTTGAACTTCTGACAGATTTAACATTTCATTCTATACATTCTTCCACTACTCTCTAAATGCTTCATCAAAGTTATCTGTCTTCCCAACTAGATGGCAAATTTCTTGAGCGTATGGATTGAGTCTCATACTTCTACTATTCTCCTAGCCAAATACAACACATGGCTAAATGTGTTAGGAAAGCCTGGGCTGTAAGTGCTTGCACACAGAGTTCTCTGGAGCAAGCTCTTAGTGTCAGGGCCTACTCTGACTAAAGTAATAAAGCCTTGGAAATGAGAAACAATCTCCTTATTTTAGAAGATACAACTGGTTAAATAACTCCAGGGTAGGGTAACACAGAACCCTCTGAAACAGAGCCATTCTACCCTCTGTGGGCATGAAATCTGTCGTTCAATCGTTTATAGTTGTGTCCAATTCTTCATGATTCTATTGGGTTTTCTTGGCAAAGATAATTGAGAAGTTTACCATTTCCTTCTTCAGTTCATTTTACAGATGAGGAAACTTAAGGCAAACAGGATTAAATGACTTGCCCAGGGTCCCACAGCTAGTATCTGAGGCCATATCTGAAGTCAGGTCTTCCTGGGTCTGAACCTGGCACTCTATTCACTATGTCATCTAGGTGTCCTGTGTTTTCTATATGTTATGTCTTCTAAAGATAAACCTAGTTAAATTAAGAGAGGCTCACCATCAGCTTGGTCAGAATTTGATGAATTTGCCATAGCAATTCTTGAAGACGGCCTACTGAGTTGTATATTACAACCCCTCTAAATTGCTGAAGAAAATACCTATACTAATGAAATCAGCGTTTTTTTAAGTATTGAAGTATAGCGATCCCCTGGTTCTTCAACATTCCAAACTACCATTTTTTCTTACAGATGAAGTAATGTTTGCAAAATACTTTACAGACCTTAAAGTTCTACATAAATGTTAGCTATTATGATGATGACCAAGAGTCCAATCAGTAAAAAACTCCTTAAGAGGCAGAATCTCTCCTAGGTAAATAAGATTACCTATATTTCTCTCCTTTGGAATCACTGTTTCTGGACAACTTGGTAACAAACGTAACAAGTACTGGCTCAGCGATGTCTGACAAAACTCATCTTAAACAGAGAAAGTGAATAAGATTCCTGGAAGAAAAATGATGTCAAATAAACCTCTTTTCAATCCTTTCAACAGAATAGCTTTCCTCCAAGGTAAAGAGAGGGAGGAAAGGAAGGAGGGAAAAAGGAGAAAGGAGGAAAAAGAAGGGAAGAAAAAAATCATAACTTTCAAGTTTCCTGTAAAAGTAATAGAAAGACCAAGATTATAAACCAAGAATTTATAGTCATTTCTTGGTGCCCAAGTCACTTAATCCCAACTGCTCCATGGAGCATTCGATCTGGCAATTGAAGATGATTCTGAGAAATAAGAAAACATTGAGTTCCAACAAAACTAAGTCCCTAAATTCACCGTCAGAAGCAAGCAAGTTCCTACTCACTACAATTTAGCCAGTTCAGTAACAAAATTGGAGAGGAACCAAGAAATCAAAGCAACCTCAACAAAGTGTTAGAACAGCAAACCTGTTCTACAGTGTTCACTTTTCAATTCAATTCCATTCAACTCAACAAACACTGACTAATTACCCACAATTAGTAGTACTGAGAGAAATACAAATAAATAAGAAAATCATAGAATTATAAGATTTATGGCTGATTGCTACCTTAAAGAACATCTAGTCCAAGTCTCTCATTTCACATACGAGAAGACAGACACTCAGAGAGGTCTCTTGTCCCCTTTTGGAGATTATAATCTTTTTTGCTTTTTTCAAACTCCAAAGCCACCCATTACTTAAGTCAACAAGCATTTATTAAGCACCTATTATGTATCAGGCACTGTACTAAACATTTGGGATACAAAGAAAAGCAAAAGACAATCCCTGCTCTCACACAGCTCACAATTTAACGGAGTCAACATGCAAACAACTCTATACAACAAAGATATATAGAGAACAAACCAGAAGTCATTTCAAAAAGAAAGCACTAAGATTAAGGAGGACCAGGAAAGGCTTCTTGAAAGTGGGTCTTAAGCCCAGGCTGAGATAAAGCCAGGAGATGGAGGTGAGTAGCAAGAGTTCCAGACATGAAGGAAAAGCCAAGGAAAATACATGGAGTCAGGAAGAGAAGGAACAGAAAAGTCAGTGTCACTGGATCTCAGAGTATGTGGAAGGGAGTAAGCTGTAAGACGCCAGGTTATGAAGGGCTTTAACAGCCAAAGCAGATCTTACACTTGATACTGGAGGTTATTAAATGGTATATGTGAGAAAGAGAGAGAGAGAGAGAGAGACTTGGCTTTACTTAAGGAAGATCAATCTGACAGCGGAACAAAGATGGACTGAAGTAGGGAGAGATTTGGGTATATATGAGAGATATCACAAAGGTAGAAATAAGACACTAGAAGGATAGTAGTGTTCAAGATTAATAAGGACATTGGGAAGAAGGGGGGGCTTGGGGAAATGATAATGAGTTCAGTTTTGGACGTGATGAGTGTTAAGATGTCAGACACAAGACATCCAGTTTGAGACATCTTTGAGGCACCTACATGATGCAATGGATAGAGCAGTGGGCCTGGAGTCAGGAAAACTCCTCTTCCTGAGTTCAAATGTGGCCTCTTACTAGCTGACATTTACTATCTGTGTGAACATAGGCAAGATTCTTAACCTTGTTTGCCTCGGTTTCTTCATCTGTAAAATGAGCTGGAGAAGGAAATGCTAAACCACTCTAGTACCTCTGCCCACAATGGAGTCACCAAGAGACGGATGTGACTGAAACAACTGAACAACAAAGCTGTGCAACCCTGAGCAAGTCAGTAAACCTTGATATCAGTTTCCTCAGCTATAAAATGAGAATAATAGCATCTACCTCAAAAGGTTGTCGTGAGGTTCAAAGGAGATAAAATTTGTAAATCACTTAGCATAATGCCTAACACAGAGCAAGCACTATATAAGTATTAACTCCCATTAGCTATGTTTTTTTGTCCAATAAGCAGTTGGAGATGTGAGACTGGAGGTTACAAGAGAGAATAAGACTGGACAAACAGATCTAAGACCATCTGCATAAAGGTGATAACTGAACCTGTGGGAGTTGATGAGATTACCAAGCAAAAGAGTGTAGAAGAAAAAATAAAAGGGCTTAGGACAAAGCCTTAGGGAACACCCATGGTTGGCACACATGACCTGCAGGAACATCCAGAAAAGAAGACTGAGAAAGAGGGTAGGAAGACAGGAAAGAAATCAGAGAGGTCAATCTTATAAAAACTTACAGATGATCCTTTCTCCTGTCTTACTAGAGTCATGGAATCAACATTTACTACTTACTATGTATGTGTTAGACACTGTACTAAGTGCTAGAGAAAACGCCAAAAACATGGTTGTGGCCCTCAACGAGTATGGCTCCACTTTCCCACCATGTCCTCTTGCATTCTGGCTTCTAAGCCCACCACCCTACTTGCTGAGCATGGAGAACCTGGGCAACAAGTTGCATGAGGTCTTTCTTTGTCTTCAGAGTTGAGTCTCTGGGAGGTTATCTACAACTGTCCAAGTGCTAAAGCCAATGGCCTTTGCTCAGTGCTCATTCTCCTCAACTTCTCTACAACATTTTACGTTATTGTTCACCATTTCTTTTTAATATTCTCCCTTCCCTTCATTTGCTACATTACATTCTTTTACATAATTCTCTACTCATGTTATTATACCAAACATCCCCCTGTTCATGTAATAGTATTATACTATGAGAGATTCATAAAGGCTCCCAACCTCCCTTGACAGACTATACACACACACACACACACACACGCACAGACAGAGAACGTGTGTGTATATATAGTATGTATGTGTGCAAACACATACATAGGTATACACACACATACACACTCTCAAATGAGCCAAGACAAAAAGTCTGTATTAAGTAAAAACTGCCTGGCTGTAGGTTTCTTCACCACACCTGCAACCTTCTCCATGACTAATGGAAACAGCTGACCAGCACAGCTTCAGTGGAGACCATAAACTAATTTCATCCTGTCCTGCTACCTTCAATTCAATGGGCTGTGTAGGTTTTGGCTCTGATGCAGGAACATAACCCCAAATTTCAAGCCTGGATCAACAGAAAAGTAGCCAGAATTTCAACATAGGTTGCCTACACAATAGATAACCAAATATAAAGCAGTATACCCTTCACCCCAAAGTCAGACTTAGTAATGGTTTTCAGTTGTTCAGTTGTTTCATGTCTGACTCTCAGTGATCCCATCTGGGGTTTTCTTTGCAGAGATACTGAAACAGCTTGCGATTTCCTTCTCTAGACCATTTTACAGATGAGGAACAGAAGCAAAAAGGGCTAAAGTGATTTGTCTGGGGTCACACAGCTAGTGTCTGAGGCCACACTTGAACTCAGGTCTTCCTGACTCCAGGCTCAGTGCTATATCCACTGTACCACCTAGCTGCCCCATTAGGGGAAGAAAAAAACCCTTTTGAAAAGAAATGGTCAGTTGTGTAATTGGTAGTAAGAAAATGATAAGGTTTCAAAGGACAATGAACCCTTCCTCAGTCTTGAATACCTCTCTCACCTCTGAAGAACACTTATCACCTAATAAGCTGCTCTGATAGTATGAATGCTAACAAGAATGACCATAAGAAACAGCAGCTCACTACAGGGAAAAGAATACTGGATACCGAGGAAGAGAACAGGGATTTATCCCAACTAGATCTACTACTTAAAAACCTCAGTGACTCTGGACAAGGTGTCTCTCCTCTTTGAGTTTCCATTTCTTCAGCTCAAAAATGAGGGAATCATTAAACCATATGATCTCTAAGGTCTCTCAGAGCTCTAAATCCTTTAAGGACAAGTCCACTACCACCAGCACCATTTCACAAAAACAAATAAGGCTGTGCAGGAGAAACAGGGAGCTGCAAAGAAGTGGGAGGGAGAGGCTAGAGAGAGGTTTGGTCAGTTCTGGGAAATAAGAGGGGGGCTGGCTTTTAGGGTTACAGGAAAGGAATTAAGGTAAAGAAGGAGATGTAAGATTGAATTAACCCACTTGAGTACAGAAAGTGGCTGCAGGGGGGCAGAGCCAAGACACTGGAGTGAAAGCAGGTACTTGAATTCTCCCTCAAATTCCAACAAATACCTGTAAAAAATGACTAAACATATTCAACAGCAGCAGAACCCACAAAAAGACAGAGTGAACCAAATTTCCAGCCGCAGACAACCTGGACAGTCAAGGGGAAAGATCTGTTGCACCAGGCTGGGAGAGGAGCACAGTCTAACGTGGGCTGTGCTGGCACAGAATGAGCCCCAGCAAATCCAGAGCAGGCCTCAGGGGACGAAACCCCTGGCACCTACATGGTTTATAGACTTCTCAACTTACAAACACCAAAGACAACTTAGAAGGTCAATGAGAAAAGTCTATCGGACGTGGGTGAGAAAGAAGTGAAAAACAGCCCTGGTCCCAGTGTAGTCCTAGGGTGGTGGCAGCAAAGGCCACAGCAGTTGTTTTCACAGGGATCTGTTTGCTGGCACTGAGGCAGGACTCTATTTGTTTGCTCAAACTTGGATCTGGGTAGCAGTCCTGGGGCGAAGAGAAGCACTGGCACAGCAGAGCTTGTGGCAACAGAGGAGAGGGAACCCCTTCACAGTTCCAGGGCAGAAAAGAATGCTTGTGTGGACACTCTCATAGACCAGAGGCACACGCCAGGAGAGGAGTAAACGCCTCTCCTTAGATCATACCACCTTAGAAGAACTGAAAACTTATGTTCCCTATAAATATCTCTGAAACAGCTACACAAAACCCCTGAAGCTTGGGACAGTACACCCTCCACACTGGAAGCAGAGCCCTACCTTAACAAAAAATTAAAATTTCATGTAACTGGCTGGGAAAATGAGCAAACAGTGAAAAAAAAACCTTAGACTACAGAGTCTTACTTTGGTGACAAGGAAGATCAAAAACATACCCTCAGAAGAAGACAACAAAGCCAAAGCTCCTCCATCCAAAGTCTCCAAGAAAAATATGAATTGGTCTGAAGCCATGGAAGAGCTCACAAAGGATTCTGAAAATCAAGTAAGAGAAGTACAGGAAAAATTGCAAAGAGAAATGAGAGTGATATAAAAAAAATCGTGAAAAATAAGTCAATAGCTTGCTAAAGGAAACCCAAAAAACTACTAAAGAAAATATCACCTTACAAAACAGACTAGACCAAACGGCAAAAGAGATCCAAAAAGTCAATGAGAAGAATTCCTTAAAAACCACAATCAGCCAAATGGAAAAGGAAGTCCAAAAGCTCACTGAAGAAAATGATTTCTTAAAAATTAGAATGGAGCAAATGGAAGGAAACTAACGACTATGAGAAATCAAAAATTATAAAGCAGAACCAAAAGAATGAAAAAATAGAAGAAAATGTAAAATATCTCCATGGAAAAACTACTGACTTGGAAAACAAATCTAGGAGAATTTTAAAATTATTGGACTCCCTGGAAGTCATGATCAAAAAAAGAGGCTAGACATCATCTTTCAAAAAAATTATCAAGGAAAACTACCCTGATATTCTAGAACCAATTTAGAGGGTAAAATAGAAATTGAAAAAATCCATCAATCACCTCCTGAATGACATCCCAAAAGGAAAATTCCTAGAAATAATATAACCAAATTCCAGAGTTCCTAGGTCAAGGAGAAAATATTGCAAGCAGTCAGAAAGAAACAATTCAAGTATTGTGGAAACACAATCAGGATAACACAGGATTTAGGATTTTCTACATTTAAGTGATCACAGAGGACTTGGAATATGTTACTCCAAATGTCAAAGAAGCTAGGATTAAAACCAGCAAAACTGAGTGTAATCAAGGAGGGGGGAAAAATGACATTAAATGATGTAGAGGAATTTAACGCATTCATGAGAAGCCAGAGCTAAATACAAAAATTGACTTTCAAATACAAGACTCAAGAGAAGCATGAAAATGTAAACAGGAAAGAGAAATCATAAGAGACTTATTAAAGTTGAACTGTTTATATTTCTACATAGAAAGATGCTATTTGTAACTCATGAGACTTTTCTCATTATTAGGGTAGCTGGAGGGAATATTATATAGACAAGGGGCACAGGGTGAATTGAATAGGAAGGGATGATATCTAAAAAAATAAAATTAAGGGGTGAGTGGGCAATGTACTGGGAGGAGAACGGGAAATGTAGAATGGGGTAAATTAACTCACATAAAAGAGGCAAGAAAAAGCTTTTAGAGTGGAGGGGAAGAGGGGAAAAGTGAGAGAGAATATGTGAACTTTACTCTCATCAGAACTGGCTTAAGAAGAGTAAGACACACACTTAACTGGACATGAAAATCTATCTTACCCTACAGGAAAGCAGGGAGGAAGGGGATGGGGGAAAGGGATGGTAGAAGGAAGGGCAAATGGGGGGAGGGGGTAATCAGCAGCAAACCTTTTTGAGGAGAGACAGAGTAAAAGGAGAGAACAGAATAAGCAGGGCAGATGGAGGGAAATATGGCTACTCTTTCACAACATGACTGTTAGGGAAGCGTTTCCACCTGTATAATCTATATTGAATTGCTTGCCCTCTCAATGAGGGTGAGTGGAGAGGGAGGGAGGGAATTTGGAACTCAAAGTTTTAAAAAAGGAATGCTAAAAATTGTTTTCACATGCAGCTGGAAAATCAGATACACAGGCAATGGGGCACAGACATTTATCTTGCCCTACAGAAAAAGACAATGGAAGGGGATAAGAGAAGGAGGAGAGAGAAAGGAGGCAGACTGAGGGAAGGGTGGGGGGAGGTGAGGGAGAGGGAGAAAATCTGGAAATCAAAACCTTGCGGAAGTGAATGTTGAAAACTAAAATAAATAACCTGAGATGCGAAAAAGAAAGCGGCTGCGGGAGGCGGAAGGGACCTTGGGCCTGTCTAGTCCCCCCCCATTTTACTGATGAGGAAACTGAGGCCCGAGAAGGGGGTCGGTGGAGAGGGGAAGCCTGCACCACTCTCCGCGAGTCCTAAGTGGAAGGGGGGGTGCAGGGGCTGCCCCCCATGGAGGGTGGGGGTGGGGCAGGGCTGGAGATGAGCACCGGTCCCGCCCCTCTCAGGGCTGTGTAGACTAAGTCCGGCACGACAGGCAGAGAAGCGGGGTGGGGAGGACCCCACCCGCCGGCCTCCGGCCCGCGTAGACGCCAGCTTCCGCAGAAGGGACGGGCAAGGAAGGCCTCTGGCTCCGGGGCGCGGCGGGTGAGGTCGTTCCCGGGAAAGCCGGGTCCGGGCTCACCTCGGCCCGACCCCAGCCAGGCTTGGCGTAGCCCGGCCCGGTCGGGCCCGACCCTCCGCCCTGCCCGGCCCGGATTGAGGTCGGGGGGCCCTGGCCGCAGAGCCCTCAGGCCCCCGAGGCGCGAGCTCTTCCGGAGCAGTCGACCGAGCGGGGCCGCGCTCACCTCAAACCCCACAGTTTCCTCAACTCCTCGGCGGCTTCCGAGGAGGACCCCGCCGCCGCCATCCTCTCGCGTCAGCGTCATTGTGTCATCAAAGTGCGCGCCTGACGCCAAACCTCCTCTCGGCGCCCCCCATTGGGAGTGGCGAAGGGCGGGCTCTGGGGCCGGCCCTTGCTCTCCAATGGGAGAGCAGGCTGCCAATCCTGCCAATCAGGAGGCGGTCTCCCGGGATGGGCTCGTCAATCATTCAGACAGGCCCTGTCATAGGCTGGCAGGTGAGACCGAGGCTATAAAAGACCCGCCGTGGGCGCTGAGGCGCGTAGTTGGGCTGCGGAGAGCTGCAGAGGTTGGTGAGGTGGCGGCGTCTGAAGCAGGGTCTGTAGTCTGGCGCTTCCTGGGCGCGTACACCCAAACAGAGGAGTGTTTACGAGATGTTGTGACGCAGGGATAGGGCTGACAGCCAGGCTTGCTCAGTTGTCTCAGACTCTTCGTGACCCCGTGTGGGGTTTTCTTGGCAAAGATCCTGGAGTGGGTTGTTTCCTTCTCCAGCCCATTGTACAGATGAGGAAACTGAGGCAAGCGGGGTGAAGTGACTTGCCCGGACTCACACAGTTGGGGCTAAATTTGCACCCAGGTCCTGGTGATTCCAGCCCGGCACTCTAGCACCTCCTGCCTGCCCTAAGGCGACTTCCTCCTCAACCTAGGGGCAGTCAGTTGAGGACAGTATTGATCACCCTTCCCCCCCCCCACACCAAGCCCTCTTTTCTACCTCTCTGACCACTCCTCAGACACCTTTGCTAGATCCTCTTGGTGTTCATACCCTCTGACCACAGGTGTCTCTCCGAGTTCTGTCCTGGGTCCTCTCCTCCCTCTGTCCTACTTCTGTTGGTGACCTGCTCCTCAGCAGTGGATTTAATGACCACCTCTATGCTGATGATTTTCAGATCTACCTGTCCTGCCCTAACCTCTCTCTGACCTCCAATCTCGCATGTCCAACTACTGTCTTTCAGAATTCTCAAACTGGATGTCCAGTAGACATCTAGACTAAATATATCCAAAAATAGACTTACCTTTCTCCCTAACCCACCCCTACATCTTCCTTGTTACTGTAGAAGGCCACACTGTCAGAGTCATCCCAGAATCCCCACTATTTCCCACCACCACCCCACTATATCCAAGCTGTTGCCAACGCCTCTCATTTCATCTTGGCAACATCTCTCAAGTACATCCCCTTCTCTCCTCTGACACTGCAGCCACTCTAGTGCAGACCCTTTTCACCTCACATCTGGATTTTTGCAGTAGCTTGCTGGGGTGGGGGTGGGCATCTGCCTACCTCAAGTCCCTGCTCTCACTAGTCCATCCTCCATTTAGCCAACAAAGTGATTTTTCTAAAATGCACTCCTGACCATGTCAGGACTCTATAATAAAGTCCAGTAGTTTCCTATTACCTCCAGGAGCAAATACAAAATGTTCTGTTTGGCATTCATTCAAAGACCTTCATAATCTGGCCCCCTCCTACCATTCTGGTCTTCTTACCCCTTACTTCCCCAGTAGGTATTCTTTGATCCAATGACACAGGCCTTCTGACAGAGACACTCCATCTTGGGTCCAAACACTTTCTCATTCTATCTCCCATGCCTAAAAACTCTTCCCCTTCTTCTCTCACCACAGACCTCCTTGGCTTCCTTCTAAGTTATAACCAAAATCCCGCCTTTTACAGGAAGCTTTCCTTCTCTTTCTAGTGTGTTCCCTTTTTAGTTATTTATATAGATCATTAGTATGTATTTGTTGCATATTGTCTTTCCCATTGGATTGTACGTTCATTGAAGTTAGGGACTATCTATCTTTTCCTACTTTTTGTATCCCCACTACTTAAGCACCATGCCTTGCACATAGGTGTAGGAGGCATTTAATAAATGTTTATTGATCAATTCATATAAAAAGTATTAATGCAAAAGGTCCAAATATGGGAGAATGCAAAAGCCCCAAGGCAAGAGATCCACAAGTTTGTTAAGTGACTGTTATTTGTCAGGCACTATGCTAACTAAGCCTTGGCACAAAGGCAAAATAAAAAGAGTTCTTGCCCTCAAGTACCTTACACTCTCATTTGGGAGGCAACGTGCGCATATATACGTATATATATATACGTACATATATGCAGAAAGGAGTCTGTTCTGGGCATGGAGGGCGGTCTTCACAAAAGCACAGAGAACAGAGATGAAGTATTATGTGGGCTGTCTGGCCGCAGAGCACAGTACACGGAAAGGGACTATATCTTAAGACTAGGAAGGGAAGGACAGAGTCAGTCTGTAAAGAGCTTTGAATGTTCAATAACTGAGTTTACATCTTACCCTAGAAGTAATAGGAAACCATTTGGAATTTATTGAGTAGAGGAGTGTCATCAGACCTACTATGCTTTGGGAAAATCCCCTTGGTGGTTTGTATGAAGGATGGATGAATTAGAAAGAGAAACTTTAATAATAATAATTATTAGTATTGCTAGCATTTAGTTAGTGCTTTGTGGTTTACAAAGTACTTTACAAATGTTATTTCATTTGGTCTTCAATTCTGGGACATAGGTTCTATTGCTATTTCCATTTTACAGTTGAGGAAACTGAGGCAAAAAGGCTAAGTGACTTGCCCAGGGTCACTCAGCTAATAACTGTCCAAGGCCATGTTTGAACTCAGGTCTTCCAGACGACCAACAGTACTCTGTCTACTATGGCGCTCCCTAGCAGCCTGGGCCATCTCCAGCTGTCCTGATGAATATCAGGCCACTGGATCCAGATGACACAAGAGAAGAAAGTGAGGTTGGTGACCTTGCACAGCCCTCCCTCACTCAAATCAAAGTCAACTGCAAGTCATGTCATCATCTTGATGTTATGGTCCTCTTCGAGAACGAAGGACAAACCTAGCTGCTAATGCACCTGAATAAGTCAGACGAATTAGGAGGATATCCAAATTAAGGCCAGACAAGATGAGGGCCAAAAAGCTGTAAAGTAGGAACAACATTTAGTAACTGATTTGGATATATAGGGGGGAAGAAGAGTTAGAAAGCTGAGATGACAGGCGCTAACCTCCAAGTAACCAGGCTCACATCTTCAGGGATGAAAAGAACTCTATTTGTTGCCTCTTTAGCTTTCTCCCATTTCACTGGTAGACTCTAGCATACTTTCAATTTAAAACATCTTCAGCTCCTCATTAACAACTCACCTGAAAAACCTAGTCTGTTGTTAAATTTCATTGTTTCTAGGTTCATACCACTTCATAGACATACCCTTCTCTCCACTCATACAGCTAACATCGTGGTTCCATACTGGCCTCTTGTTGACCCATGTCTGGGTTTTAATTGGGTTGTCCCTGCCTCAAGTCTTTCACCACTAATCCCTCCTTCCACTTAGCTGCCAAAAGTATTTCCCTGATGTGTAATTCTGACCTTGTTGCTCCCCTTAAACTTCAGGGACTCTCTGTTATCTCCAGGACCAAATATAAAATCCTCCTTCAAAGGTGGTGAAGTGGACAGAGCACTGGGCCTGGCATCAGGAAGACATCTCCGAGTTCAAATCCAGCCTCAGACACTTAACTAGTTGTGTGACCCTGGACAAGTCATTTAACCCTGTTTGCCTCGGTTTCCTCATCTGTCAAATGAACTGAAGAAGGAAGTGGCAAACCACTTTAGTATTTTTGCCAGGAAAATCCCAAATGGCGTCATGAAGAGGCTGACATGACTGAAAAAACAACCGAACAGAATGTGCCAGATACTCTGCTAAGTTCTGGGGACTCAGATAAGTACAAAAAGTAGCCTGTGTCCTTAAGGAGAGTCCATTCTAGTGGAGGAGACAAATTTGAAAATCCCTAGGTATATACAAGAGAGATGGAATAGATGAAAGTTACCTGAAAGGGAGAAGGAGTCAGTAGCTGTAAGGCCCAGAAGAGGCCTCCCACAGGAGGTGGCATTTGAGCTGAGCTTTGAAGGAAACTGGGGAAACTATGAGGTGGAGGTGGGGGGTGCAGAACATTCCAGGCATGGGGAAGGCACCTGTTCAACAGCTATTATTCCTATTTTACAGATGAAAACACCGAGGTTCAGAGAAAATTTTGTACCATCCCCATGTTCACACAGATAGGGAATGAGGGTTTGAACTGATGTCCTTCCCTCTTTGCAAGATGTCATTCCACCCCCTCCTGCTCAGTTAATGGGCTATACAAGGAGAGCTTTGTGACTGTCTCCTTCCCTCTCCCTCCCTAGGCTCTGCTAAGGATTGGAGGCAGGGCTGGGGGTGGGGGTGGGAAGAGAGAGAGAGAGAGAGAGAGAGAGAGAGAGAGAGAGAGAGAGAGAGAGATAAAGATCTAATCCAATGAGATTGTGTGTGTAAAGGGCTGTAAGAATTAAATAACACTATAGAAATGTCGACTATTTCATTATTATTAGAGGGAAGGATTTATAATAATACATACATATAATATAATAATATAAAAGTATGTCTTTTCTAGGAAGACACTTGACATGACAGCTTTCCAACTCTGGCTAAAAAGCTGGGGAGGTAAGAGAAGCAATTACACTCACTCCCAGAGCTTAGCTCCTCCTTTAGTGGGAAGCTGTCTTCCTGATCACTCTCCGTTCTTCTAATGCCTCACTGATGCTCTGAAGCCGCCAGAGGATCCAGGAACCAGTTGCCAAGGCTGAATCCCCAAGGAAAGGGAGCAATTTCTGGTCCTCTCTCCCACTCTTTCTCTTTATTCCTGGGCCCCAGCTTTGTCCCTGGGAAGGAAAGGGATAATGCCCACAAAGCACTTAATCTCCTGGCCAGAAAGCAGTAGAGAGCAAATTAGGCCCCACTCCAGTTTATCCTCTGCAATAGGGAAAAGCTGGAGAAGAGCCATCTCAGGGATTTAGGAAGCAAAGTTGGGAAGGAAAAGTAGGTCACTGGAGTTTTGAAAATGAATGAGAAGGTTCCCCCACTTCCATCTAAGACAAGATTCCTCAGAGGCTCTGTGGGTAGCCTGGGGAGGACCCACACTGGGTGGAAAAGGAATTCTGGCTAGTAATTACAGCAACCTCCTGAGCTGGTTTAATAGCTCGTCAAAGTTTATAAGATATTTTATGTCCATTAGCTCATTTGCCCCTTACAACAGCTCTCTGAAGTAGAGATATTGCAAGTATATTGTTGCCATTTTGTAAATGAGGAAACTGGAAGGCAGGATTCAAATGCAGGGTCTCTCTCGATGCCAAAGTTCTGTATTCTCTTCGATGAATCTTCAGCCTTAGAACAGAAAGCAATGTTCAGGGTGGGGCCTTCCCTACGTAGTCTCTCTTCTCAATTCAAGTCAATTTATTTACTGTCTCCAAGCCTTCAGAGCAAAGGATTGAGTAGTAAAGACATCAAGTTCTATTGTTTAGGTATAGTGGAAAAAGCAAGGGGCTGAGAATGAGGTGAGGTCTGGGTGCAAAGACTGTCAATGAAGGAGGTTGACACAGAACTAGTTGGATGATGACTTTGGGCAGGCGGACATTGACCTGTCAACATGATCACATGAGGAAGTCTCCAGGGGTCTATCTTTGGTGTTGGGTCCTACCATTTTTAGCAGTGATTTGCACAAAGGTATCTTATTCATCAAATTTATAGCTAGAAAGACTTATAGCTGACACACCGGGCAACAGGCAGGATCCAAAAAGATCTTGACCAGGTTAGAGATATGGGGACGAAGAGGATGATGAACAGGACAAAATTCAATATGGATAAATGTAAACCTTTATGGCTGAGTACAGAAAGTCAACTTTACCAGGAAGGCAGAGTTGGTAGTTGCTCTAAAAAAGATCTGGGGCTTAAATGGACTGGAACTCCAGCTCAATACTCAGACCCAAAATTTCATGCCATCTTGAGCTGCTTTAAGAGGGGACATCATTTCTAGGAACAGAGAACTGTTCCACCTTACTTTGGTCTCATTAGCTTCATCTGAAATATTGTGGTCAGTGCTGAGTGTTAGGCTGAAGGACATTGGTAACCCTGGAGAAGATACAGAGGTAACTAGAAAGGTAAAGGGTCTTGAGTCCATGTTCTAGGAGAATGGATATAAGGAACTGGGCACGTCTGGTCCGGAAAAGTGAAGGTTCAAGGGGAACATGCTGGCAGTCTGTCCTCAAGGATTTGAAGGGATTTCATAAGGAGAGGGGATTACACTTGGTCTGTTTGGCCATAGGCCAATGAGGAGTCATACATGGAAGTTACAAAGAGGCAAATTTAGACTAGAAAAACTTCCTGCCAATTACAGATGTTCAAAAGTACAATAGCCGGATTTCCTAGAGAAGTGGTAGGTTCCCCGCTCCTTGGAATTGTTAAGGCAGAGCCTGGATGACCAGGAGTGGGATATGTTCTAGTGAGGAGTTTTGACATATATGGGTTGGACTAAGTCAATGGTTTCCAAAATCAGGGGGAGGGAGGAAGCTTCCTGGGATGCCAAGATATGACTCCAAAGGGTAAATGATCATGCAATTGAAGGGTAGGAAAATAGGTCCCACTATAGGCAGTCAGTTGTGGGATTTACTTCAATGTACACCTTTACCCAACATTTTCCTAACCTCTGTCTTGCTTGGTACTGCCCCCTTCAGGGTAGTCATAACTTAGACACACACACACACACACACACACACACACACACACACACACACACACACACACACACGCACACACTTTCTCTGTCTCTCTGCCTCTCTGTCTCTGTCTGTCTCTGTCTGTCTCCGTCTTTCTCCATCTCTCTCTCTCTCTCTCTCTCTCTCTCTCTCTCTCTCTCTCTCTCTCTCTCTCTCTCTCTGTTTGTCTGTCTGTCTGTCTCTCTTGCTCTCTCTCTCTCTCTCTCTCCCCAACATTTACCTTCTGCTGCCAAATCTGACTTTTTGGCAGGTATCCTTCGGAAGGTGGGCTCTGTAGGTCTGAATCCATCTACCTTTTCATTTTAAAAGTGAAACAAATCGCAAAAGGTGAATGGGCATGATTGGATTGTGATCCATGGCCAGAAGTCTTATTCCATTATCTTTTCCCCAAGACCCATCTGTCTCCTGAATGTCTCTGAGGCAAAAACACCATCAACTTTCCATATAAAACAGTCATCTAGGTTTGGAACCTTAGTGTTATCCTCATCTTCTTGCTTTCACTCACTCCCCCTACCGAAGCAGTTACCAAATCTTGCCATTTTATTCTCTATGACATCTTTCACATCTCTCCCCTTTTCTCTGCTTTCACTGCCACGTACTTCCCAAGTTCAGGACTTAAGCTTATGTTGACTATTGCAGTGATTTCCCCAGTAGTCTCCTTGCCTCATGTATTTTTCTATTTTTTGTTTTCCTAAAGTATGTCTGGCTATGTCACCCAACCCTACCCCAACTCAATAAACTCCAGTAGGGCTGACTTTTAGCTCCAGAATCAAATATAAAGCTTCTTTCCATCTAGCCCCTTCCTATCTTTGTAGAATTCTTACACTTTTTTCTCCTCCACAAATTCTAACTAAAAGGATTTATTTTCTTTTCCTCACACATGACACTTGATCTCCCAACTTCCTGGCTATCCCCCTCTGCCTGGAGTACCCTCCTCCCTCACCTCTGCCTCTTAGAGACCTTCCCTCAGGTCTCAGCTCATTATTTCCCCATCTGTCAGATACCTTTCCCAATGCTCCCAGATCATAGAGCCTTCTCCTGTGAACTTTCCTTTACCTCTCATCTCCTCATTGTGTGTGTGTGTAAACACATCTTTATATACAGTTATTTACATGTCGTCTACCTCGTTAGAATATGAACTTCATAAGGGCAGAGATTATTTGTTGTCTTTCTTTGTGTTTTTTGTATGATATTTGGCACAGTGCCTAGCACAGAGTAAACATTTAATAAAATTTTATTGATTTATTAATTGATTACTTAAAAAAAGAAAGAAAGCAATTCACCTGCTTGGCCAGCCACATCAGTGAAGTTAACTGAATAATTAATTACTGACAATTATTATTTACAAGCCCACCCTTTCCCCCAGGGCATGTACACAGGAATTTTTCAGAAATAAGGAAACATATTCATTCACATTGCTCTCAGAAACAAAAAATATATATTTTAAAAATTGTTAGTAAATAAAGTTTAAAATTTGTAAAAGATATTGTTTATTTCATTTTTATCTTTAATTTCTATTTTGGGTATGTTTAAAATAATAGTACTATATCATTTACAAATAAGTACATGCTCAAAAATTTTGGCACTGATAAGATATGTGATCCAAGACTATTGCCTTGATGACTAACTTTCAAATTCTGTGATTCTGTGAAATCCCATGTCTGACACTTACTAGCCATGTGACCCCATGGGTTGCCCTCTCTGAACCTATTTTCTTATGTGTAAAATAGGGACCTTTGGAGGATCAGATGAAAGAATATATGTAAAGTAGTTTGTAAAGTTTAATGTGCTATATAAATGAGTTATTTAACCTGATGATCCCCTTCTTTTCCTCTTGTCTATCCAAATTCTACATATTTTTAAAAGTCCTAAATGCTGTTCCTTCCCTGATCTAAAATGACCCAGCTAAAAATTACCTCTCCCCTTTCTGAACTCTAATAGCATTTAATGTCCATACTGCCTACTTGGCATTTATAATATGCTGCCTGCATATCTACTTGTATCTATCTTATGCTTCTTCTCCTCAGAATCCCTACCTCCCTCCATCTTCTCCTCCTTTGGTCCAACCTTAGAAGATGAGGTGGCCTCTCCTCCTTTTCACAAATCTCTAGAAAAATCTGACTCCTGCCTCTGTCTTCTAACTTCTTGGCTCTTTAGAATCTGTGTTCCAACTTGTATGAACTGATAAGGATGAAATGAGCAGAACCAGGAGAACAATGTATACAATAAATTGTAGCGTTGTACAATGTTGTACAACAACAATGTTGCACAATGTTGTAAAGACAAACAACTGTAAAAGACTTTACTCTGCTCAATGCAGTGACTAGTCACAATTTTGGATAACTCATGATGAAGTATAATACCACCAACTGACTACAGTAATCAATTGCCAAATCTTGTTGATTACAGCTCCTAGATATCTGTCTCATTTGTCCCTTCTTGACACTGGTTCAGTCACCAGCCCTTGTCATCACCTCTTGTGTGAACTTTAGCAGTCCGCATGAAAAGAATCAGTGTCTAACTGATATCCCTGAGTCCAATTAATTCTTTCTACAATCCAGAGAGCTGCCAAAAGAATATTCCTAATATTTAGTGCCTACTATGTCGCTCCTCTGCTCAAGAAGGTAAAGAGCAAACTATACATGCTCTCTGGTATTAGTCATACAAGGCAAGCCACCAAACCCACCACTTTTCCAAACTTCTCAATATTTGTCCAGGTCCAAGGTTCATGACCTTGACATTATCCTGGAGTTCACTCTCCCTCATTCCATCTATCCAAGCCAGCTGCCAAATCTTTGTATTTCTATCTTTACAACATTTCTCACATCCAAACCCTTCACTGCACAGCCACCCTCTATGTTCAGGCCTTCTCTATCTCTTAGATTATTTCACCAGCCTCTTAATGCTTCTCCCTCCCTGCCTCTCTCCACTGCAGTCTGACTTATACTCTGTGGCCAAAGTACTTTCCTTAAGTGCAGATTTGACCTCATGATCCCTCTTCTCAATCAGCACCACTGTATTCTTGTTGCTTCTGGGACCAAATGTGACTGTTTGACTTTTAAAGCCCTTTACAACCTGGCCTACAATTTACCTTGTTATCCTCTGCTCTTCCTCCCATACTCTGCAATCCATGTTCTACACACACACACACACACACACATGCATACACATGCACACACACATGCATGCGTGCACACATACACACACACACACACACAATGGGTGCCTTTGTGCTGGCCAGTCCCCTGCCTGGAATGGATGCCAGGCTTAACTTTGCTTCATACAGTTGCAGTTTAAACATGATGCTTTCCTGGTCCCTCTGATTATTGCCCTTGCTCCCAAACTCCCTTCTATTTAACTACTATTGCTAGTATGCTCTGGTCCTCTCTCTCTCTCTCTCAGAGACAAGCTGACCACATCTATACCCCTCAGGAGTCTCTGAGAGCTTTGGGGCATTCTCTTCTTTAAGGCTCAAGCTCCCATTGGCTGTGTTGCCTCCCATGTGAGGGGTCAATGACTAGTGCCCAAGATCCATTAACTTTAACAAATTAGCTTTTACAAAGAGATACTTCTTTACTTCATACTTCAAGCAAGAGCAAAATTACAAATATTTCTTTCAGCACCTTGGACAGGCATATACTCTCTCCTGTACCACTGGTGGGGAACAGGGAGGGGAAGAGGAGATGAATAGGATCACAACTTTTTTCAATTCCTCCTTAGCATTGGTCCCACCAAGTTCATGTCCAGATGGGGTGTGACTGCTGGACAAGTTCTCATCTCAGCTTTCAGTGGCCTGGATCCAGAAGGTCACTCCCTGCTCCTTGAGGCATCAATGAGAAGTTGGCTACAAAACCCAGTTTGGATTCTGTGACTCATTCCCCTGACCTTTCAAAATTCCCAAGGTTGGAGACTCCCCTCCCTTCCCCTAGAATGGAAAAGAACAAATGCAGAGGCCAAGGACTGAAGCTAGGGTCACATGGATTCAGTGAGAAGTCCTCAAAACCTCTTCCCTTCATAATGGTCTCCCAGTGGAGTCAAAGAGGTAACCAAAGCTGACAGCCTTTCTGTAGATGTCCCCAGTTGTAGCTACACAGCCAGATGGAAAAAGAAAAACCAAATTCCTTCCCATTGTGTGGTTCACAAAAGGGAACTGGGGACAATATGCTAGGCAGGCTTCCTGGTCCCCAAGGCACTTTCTTTCTCTGTATGCCATCCTGATTCTTCTGGAAGCATGCTTCCCAACTGTTTCCACATGGAGAAGACGTATCAGTTGAACAACCTAATGGGATCTGTGTGGAATTTAGATCCTGGTTACACTATGTTGTAGTTATTTCTATTTATTCATTTGATTTACGCAGCATATATTTTTATATGTATTTGTCCCACCCATTAGGATGAAAGGTCTTGGCAATTATGAGTTTTCATTCTTTGTGCTTGTGTCCCTAGCATCTAACAAAGTGCCTAATACATAACAGGTGCATAACAATTGCTCCTGATTGACTGATAGATAAGAGAACAGGTGACTAACAGAAAGTAATACTGAAAGACTTCAGAACTCTGATCAATGCACTATCCAAGCATGATTTCAGAAGAAGAAAAACAAAGCATTCTTCCTCTGCCTCTCAGGGGAGAGATCGGTGAGTCAGCAAGAATTTCAATGTTTCCTCATACACTGTGCCAATCCCTGGGGATACAGAGAAAGGCAAAAACAGGGACCCTGCCCTCAATGAGCTCATGTTTTAATCTGGGGAGACAATATGCAAACAACTACGTTCAGAGAAGACAGATGCAGTGTAAATGGAAGGCAATCTCAGAGGGAAGGGACTGGAGACAGGAAGGAAGGCATGAGGAAAGGCTTCTCATAGAAGGCTAGCTTTGAGCTAGATCTTGAAGGAAGTCAGAGGAGCCAGAGAGCAGAGGTGAGGAGGACAAACTTTCCAGGCATGAGTAATGAATGGAAAGCCAGGGCAAAGGCAAAGGTGGGAGGCGTGCTATGTGAAACAGCTAATTGTGTTTGTCCTTTGTTTTTGGAGAAGACCATGACATCAGAGAAATGATGACATGACTTGCACTTGACTTTGTTTTAAGTGAGGGAGGGCTGTGCGGGTCACCAGACTCACTTTCCCCTCCTGAACCATCTAGATTCAGTGACCACATATTCATCAGGATGACTGGAGATGGCCCAGGATGCGCTGGGAGACCTTGGCCTTTTTAGAATAGGCCTTTTCATGTACTCCCTTAGAGGGAGGTAATGCCCATTGAGTGAATAGACCTCTTTAAGAAGTAATCAGAGAATGGCTCTTTTAATGAGCAGAAGAAAAAAAATAACTAAATCAAACTGGGAAAGAAAGAGAAACTGTTACTATTGATAATCACTCTAAGCCAGCCATTAAGTGGAACTTGGGCAGGGACCTATTGTTGTCCAACCTATGGGCTTCAGAGTGCACTAGGTTTAAGGTTTTGGGAATGACAAGAAAGGAAGGAAGGAAATAAGGAAAGGAGGACATCTAGCCGGTAAACCCCAAAGGAAAGGGAGAAGTAGACAAAAGGGAGAGGATGAGCTGGGACTAACTGGATCCCCACTCAGGCATCTCGGTCTGCTCACAGGTTGTGTTCATCCTTCATTTTTGAAGAAGACCATGCCATCAGAGAAAGGATGACATGACTTACACTTGACTTTGTTTTGAATGGGGGAGGGCTGTGCAAGGTCACCAGCCTCACTTTCTCCTCCTGAAACAGCTAGTAGATGACTGGAGAAGGCAGAGAGTCTGGAGACAGAAGTGAGTGTGAGAAGATGAGAAGAAGGGGCCAGACTACGGAGAAAGATCCTTAAATGTCAGACAGGAAGAAAGTTGTCATCTGGAGGCAAGGAACAAGACCTGCATCAGGCATGGTCAATGAATTGATTATTTCAAGTTGATTTATTTTGTATAATTATATTTACTTATGATGAGGGAGGGATTACGTGTGGAGTAAGTTAAGATGAGGTAACAGAAAAGTAAAATGAGTATCAATCAATTTTAAAATATACAGAGGAAAATAAAAAGGGTCAAAGAAACAGGTCAATTTTGTTTAATTTACTTTTTTAAAGCCACACAAAAGAAGTTTCTCATCTTAGGTACAATTCTTTTTGTTTGTTCGTTTTCATGTATTTGAATGAGTTTGCTGCTGGTTGAGGTCACAATAAAAAAGAAAATATTCCAGAAAAAAAACTAATAATTTACCCAACTTCCAAAGTAAGAAGCTGTAGTGGCTCCCCATGTCTTCATGATAAAATAAAAAAATTTTTGTGCCATTAAAGGCTCCTTAACTCTGGTTCCAGACTCTTTCTAAGCTGTTGACATATTATTCCCCTCATCCACTCTGCATTCCAGTCAAACTGGTCAACTTGCTGTTCTATATAATCTCCCGCCTCTATGCCTTTGCCCAAGATATCCCTGATGCTTGGAATGCTTTTCCTACCCCTTTACCTCTTGGATCCCCTAGCTTCCATTTCCTTCAAGTGCCCTTCCACAAATCCTCCATTTGTTAGTCCTACCCACTCAAATAACTATGTATTTATACCATATATACCCTGCATTTACTTATCTCTAAACATGTTGTTGTACAAGGCAGCTAGATAGCTTAGTGGATAGAGCACTGATCTTGGAATCCAGAAGACCTGAGTTCAAATTCAGCTTTAAGTGACCCTGGGCAATCACTTAGCCTTTGTTTACCTTAATCCACTGTGGAAGGAAATGGCAAACTACTCCAGTATCTTTGCCAAGAAAACCTTATGGGCCATATGATCATGGGTCATGAGGAGTCAGACATGACTGAACAATAACATAAACATGTTGTACCCCCTAAAATGTCATCTCTTTGATATTTGAGGAGAGGGACTGTTTCATCTCTGCATTTGGATCTGTGGTGACTGCCACACAGGAAATGCTTTTAAATTCTAGTTTGATTACACAGATTCATAGAAACATATTTGGAAGCAATCTCACACTCCTTCTAGTCCAACTCATGCCTTGTGCCAAATGATCCATCCCAAAGGATCAGTTATCTGGTCTCTTGTTTAAAAACACCCAGTTTTCAAGGATGGAGCTGGGGTGGGTGAGAGTGTGGAGCCCTTTGAGCCAGTGGTCACCCCATTCCACTTTGGATAACTATAATTGCTAGAATTTTTTCCTTACGTTGCCCATAAGTCAGTCTTTCAGCAACCTCCCCATACTGCTACTACTTTTGACCTCTAGGATCAGGCAGAACAAATCGAATTTGCCATCCTGTACATGATAGTCTTTCAGTTATCCTGTCTGTCCCCTGCTAAGTCTTCTTTGCTCCAGGCTAAATGTCCCCAGTTTCTTCATATGATCTCCAGTAACTCCTGACCCCCTCTCTTCTCATTATGCCATTCTACCTTTTTACTGTATGAGTGATGCCATATTGTCATTTTGTTGGACTTCCCTCAATGTAAGCTACTCAAGGGCGTGGACCATTTTGTTTCTTTCTTTGAATCTCCAGCATTCACTCTGGTGCCTTGTACATGGGTGGTACTTAATAAATATTTTTTAAATTAAACTGAAGGGTATTTTAATGTATTCCCCTCAGGGTTCTGTGGAATATGATTGTGCTACTTTCATTTCCCCAAGGAGACATAAGTTTCTATTTAAAAAAAAAGTTTTAATTTCCAAAATCCTTTGCATGTGGGAAGGAGAGAAAAGGTCCAGTTGCTTCATAAGAACTTCAAGAACTGGCTGAAAATTTCACATTCCCCTTTATCAGAGTTGGGGGACCTCTCCATCATACCCCATCCCTAATCACTTCAGACCCAAGAAAGGAAGAAAAGAGGAGGAAAAGGTAAGGACAACCCCACCACCAAATCCCAATTTCTGTTTCCCTCTAATTACTTCCCTACTAATGGAAGTTTCACAGGCCCTTTCAGCCTCCACCTACTTGGTTCCCCACCTTGATCATAGGACCAGAAGCAATTAAAGGGTACTAGATCTGAGTTAGAATTTTGAATCTGGTGCTGAATATCTGTGTGACCTTGGGTGAGTCACTTAACCTTGGTTACCTCATCTGTTAAATATATGGGTTAGGTTAGATAACCTCTAAGACCCCTTCCAATTCTACATCTATGGAATCATGCCCTAGAACTGGAAGAATCCTGAGAAGCTCATCTAGCTCACCTCCTTCATTTTACAGATAATGAAACTGAGACCCTGAGGCCATGTGACCTGCCCTCAAAGTCATACAGCTAATACTTGGCAAAGCTAGAATTTGAACCCAGTATTACTGAACCCCATTTTCCTCATTATACCATGCTCTGCCTTGTTATTATACAAATTATATCATGTTGTCATTTTTTTATCTTGCTTTGGACTGAGTCATTTACTTCCCTGAATAAAGTTGTTTGGGTTTTTTCTCTTAACCAGAGAAGTTAAATGCAAAGCCCCAAGATCTATCTACCTTCTGGAAAATGCTGAAATGCAAGAGCAGGAGATCCCACCTAGATCTTACCTGGTGTGATTACTGGTTTGCCACCAAAAAATACTGACCTCCATAGAATACCTGAGGATTTCCTATCTCCTTGTATGGACCCAGAGCTACTAGGGTGCAGGCAGACATGACCGCCCTTGGCCTCAGGCTTGATTGGCTCATATCACCTGGAAGCCAATGGGTTAAGGTTAGGGATCTCAAGTCAAGCCTCCTTGAGATTTGCCTAAATAGACAGCAGAGAAAGGGATGTAAGTCTCCATCCCCTAAGCCCTCTACCCTCCTGGTCTTTGTGTGTTGGTGAGCAGGGGCTGGCAACTCTTGAATGATGGGACCAATCTGGAGTTTTGCAGAACAAGGCTTTCAATAGCACCAAACTGAAACTGGGATGGGTATATATGTGACCCGACCAGGAATGAACATATTGAGATGAGGGTCTTTTCAGGAGCCTTCTATTAGGATCAAGGAGCTCTTAAGCTGTTGTAGTCTAGTGTGATGGATTTGGAGTCAGTACCTGGGTTCGAATCCTGACTCTGCTACTTATTACTTGTGACACCTTGGATACAAGTTACTTATTGTCTCTAGGTGTCAATTTCTTTATTTTTGAAAATGAGGGACTTGGACTAGATGATGCTAATAGCTCTAGCATGTATGTAGCGCATTAAGGTTTGCCAAGCACTTACATATATGCTCTCATTTGGTTCTTACAACAATCCTGAGAGGGATGTTCTTATTACTGAAGCTGAGAAAGGTCAAACGACTTCTTCAGGGGGTCACATCCAGTGTTAAGTGAGGATCTGAACTCAGGTCTTCCTGACTCCAGCTTGGGCACACTATCCACTATGGCACCTAACTTAGATCATTTCCAAGGTCTGTTCCAGGTCTGGTTTCTGTTAGCGTTCTTGTCTCCAGACCAGCATTGATTATGAGAGCTGTAGGTTAGGACCCTGTGGAAGTGAGGGCCACAATCTGAATACTTAATGAGTAGCCAAGCCTCACACACACACCCTCTTCCCTCTCCCCACTTATTAGGTCTCAGAAAAATCAGATGTATAGTAGGATCAAGGAGGCACCTAGGAACTTTAGCTCCAGACTGAAGGGTTGGGAAGGACGTAGTGATACGAAGCCAGAGGAACCCTCTCCCCCCAACCCAGTGCCCCCCAGGGCAGTGAATATTGCTTATGTTCCTCCAGTGCAGAGGCTCCAGAGAATGTCCACTCTTCTCTCTAGCACAGAAAATCAGTTCTCTACAAACCATCCCAGCGAATGGACTATTGATAAGTAATTAATTTTTGTTGATTGCACTGATCCAGGTAGGCCCATCCTCATTAGCATTTTCCCTGAGCACACTCTCGCTGCTATTCCTGCCTTCCTTTTTCCATTCTTTCACCCGATAAGAAAAAGGAAATAGTTTAGGGGAGTCAGATGTAATGTCAGGAAACAGGCCCTTCCCCTCCTTTGCTCTGGGGACATGGAAAGAGCACACAGCAAGTTGTACTTACTCCACAGCTATCATCCTCTTTAGCAACCCTGGACCAATCTGTTTTGGGGGATGAGGGATACAGCCTCCTTCCCCCTGCTAAGCAGAGCCTTTGTACTTCTTGGCTAAGTCTGAGGAAGGATTCACGAAATGGAGCCAGGGAGGCTCCCAGGGGTACTCCTGTTTGTCAGTGGAAAATGCTGAGTTCACTGTCCTGACCCTGGGGAGCTGGTTGTGGGCCCCAGACACATTCCTGTCCATCCCTAATAGGGAATTTATTTTCAGTTTTTGTTGTCTTGTCCCACTCAGGACAGGACAGAGCAAGGCTGAGGTCAGAACTTGACACAGCCAAGCCACAGTCCAGCTAAGTGGGGGACTGTGTTCTCTTTTTCTCATCTTTACTACAGCACCTGGCACCTCTCTCAGGAAAATGAGGCATAGAGCAGGTCAAGATCACACACGGAGGAAACCAGAGCTGGCATGCAAACCCAGGGTCTTTGCCTCTTTCTTTGTGCCACTTAGCCTCTCCCTTCCTCTCCCAGATCTCAGGCTCTTGCCCTCAGTAGGCTGCATGTCACCCTCACACTTCCAGTCAAAGCAGTTCCAGGAATAGAGGCCTTAGGGCAGAAATCTCCTTGGAATCTGGCCCACAGGTACACTAGACAGCAAGTGCCCTCAGCAGGTGGTCATAGTCTGCATACCTCAGGCATCCTGGGCTAGACACATCTTTGAGCCAGACAGCCCCAGTCCTGGGTCAGACAGATGCCACAGACAGGGCATGGACCAGATGCTCCAGCTCTTAAGGTTAGGGTTGGAAGGAAACGATCTTTAGTACAAATATAGATCCTTTTTTTAATGAAACCAGAACAGACAGAGACGGGACAGAGGGAGGGGTGTTAGAGATGTGGGACAGCATCCAGTTCTGGTACGAGGGTTCCCAAGCTTTGTGGAACTCAGGGATCCCACAAGAGAGTCAGGAACTTTAAGGAGAAGGGGCCTGGGAGACAAGAGGGCTTGCAAGCCCTTGCTTTGGAGAGGTCTCTGCAGCTGCCTCCCCTGCAAATGAAGCCCCAGTTGGAGCTGTCCGTGGGGAGCTGAGGGACTAAGGAGCTCCACAGAACTTGGGGATTCCTGCTCTCCCCTCTAAGTGGACATCAAGGAGAGGGACATGGGACGCAGGGATTCCCCTTCTCCCATGAGTGCTCGGAGCTCTGGGAGGTGGTCCTTCACACCCTTTCCTTGGCTAGAGGAAGGCAGGGAGAAGATGAGCAGCTCCTTTAGACCAGAAAGACCTAGTACCAAGTAGGGAAAAGGAAGGGCTGGACCCAAGGAAGGAAATTTGGTCTTTGTAGTTCCAGCCTCAACATGGTACTTTGCACATAGTAGGTGTTTAATCCAGTCATTGGACTGACCTGAAATAGATCTCGGGCTTCTCCTTAGAGTGGGCTGTGAGGGTTAGGCTCTCTCCTTGGAGAGCTAAGCCAAGGGCCCCAGGATACAGGCAAGGGCCAGTGCTGCAGCCAACAGTGCTGGAGCTGGGGCTGGGGCAGGGGAGGCAGGAGATGAAGACCGTTGCAGGGTCTCCTGGTTGGTCTCCTCACTGGACACACCTCTGACACTGCTTGGGGGGAAGGGCCGAGAGCTGCACAGGTCATGTAGGTTGCCTGGGTATTGGACCTTGCGGGATTCTTCTGTCAGTGATGCCCAGATGGCAGTTGCCTCCTGTGGGCAGTTGGCCAGGACCCCATTGGCACAGGTCTGAAAGTTTTCCCATGACCTGGAAGGAGATGAGAAGGGTCAGGAGTGAGTCATGCCAGAAGGACTGGAGGTGTGAGGCAAGGGCAACAGTTACTATATTATATACATGACAGAGTGACAAACAGAAGTTAAGAGTCAGAGACATGGCAGAAATTAGGTCAGCTGGGGATGAGGCTAGGGTAGAAGTGAGGCTTGGGAATAGGGGAAGCACCTGAAGACAAAGTGGAGAATGGAATGACGGAGGATGGAGGTAGAGATGGAATCAGCAGTGAGGGACTCTTGTCCAGGACCTTGGATCTCACCTGCAGATGGACTCAAGTTCAGGGGGTGGGAGGTCAGTCCCTTTGTCAGACTGCCCACTCTGGACCATACTGTTCCCAAGGTTGATCAGACAGTCAGCAAAGCCCTTGTAAATAGTATCACATCTGTTAGAGGTGGCAGCAGTCCCAGGACCCGGGGCCAGGACTGCAGAAAGAGAAAGGAAAGAGGCATAAAGCTGGGCACACACCCTCAACTCCTGGGGGAACCAGCCCTGTTTACCAGAGCAACAGCTCAGCCCGAGGGATGCAACTCAGCTAGAGTCCGTGGCAGCATCACTGGTGACTTGCTGAGCGAAGTAGTTTCACAAACCCCTGGGTCCCCCTCTCAATGCAACAAACATTAATCACTTGCTATGTGCATTGTACTGGGAGTGCTAGGGTAGATATGAAGATAAAATTGAGCAGTCTCTTCTTTCTCCTTTCAAGGAGCTGACAAAAAAATGGATGAACCCCAGTGCAACATGTACACACACACACACACACACACACACACACACACACACACACAAATAATAAGGAAAGCTTGATGGAGGCAACGCAGAGATCCAACAAGCTTTAAGAAAGAGAACTATGGAATTGGATTGCAGATAGAAACAGACCATTTTCTTTTGTATTATATTTTGTTTTGTTTTATGGTTTCTCCCATTCATTTTCATTCTTCTATGCAACATGCACTTAATAGGAAGGTATGTGTAGAATCTATATAAGACTGTATGCCATCTCAGAGAGGGAGTGGGGAGGGAGGGGGGAATGAGGAGGAGGGAGTGGAAAAAAATCTAAGATATATGGTAGTGATTGTTGAACATTGAAAACAAATAAAATTATTCAATTAAAAAAAAAGAAAATTTTAGGGGGAAATCCCTTTCAGTTGGGGGAAGTAGTTCCACAGTAGTGGAAGACAGAGGCACCTAAGTTGGGATCTGAAGGAAAAGGATTTTAATAGGGGACGAAGTGGAAGTGGATTTTAGGGAATTGGGGCAGTCTCCCATGATGGGCCCCTAAAACTTACCATTCAGGCTATGTGACTGAGGACTGTCTGGGAGAGTAAGGGGAAGGACATTTCTTTGTGATTCCACTTCTCAAGCTGTCAGACTTGGGGGAGAGAAGGGTGGCAAAAACAGTACCCAGTCATCCTACTATCTCTTCTTAACGTCTGTTCCTGCTCTTTGTAGTAAGTCTGAGTTCTTCCCCAGCTAACTAAGGGAATGTGGTCCAGAGGCCCAGGAGGAGACTTAGGGGCAACTTCTGCCTAAGAAATCAGTTTGAATCTGTTCCAGGGACACAGTTCACAACCCTCCCACCTTCAGGCACCCATGTAGTGGTTTGGGGCAGGACAGGATACCCCCTACATGGGCTCCAAACCTGAGTGTTGATGATTTCCGGGCAAAGAATACATTTAGACTTGGGAGTAGGGAGAAGACCACCACTTCCTCAGAGGAACACAGAACCCTTGTCTGAAGTCAGCCAGGCCTCTCTCCCTGCTGTCCTTCCTCCCCTCGCCCTGCCCCCCCCCACCAGGTCATCTGGCTTGCTGGTTAAAGACAGGCTACAGCTCTACACACTCCTCATTCATGCCCTTTTCACATTTTTAAAATTATTATTAATTTGTTTTTAGTTTTCAATAATCACTTCCAACCCCTTTCCTCCCCAAGATGGCATGCAATCTTATATGGGTTCTACATATACATTCTTATTAAACACATTTTCACATTAGTCATGTTGCACAGAACAAAACAAAACGCAAGAGAAAATGGTCTGCTTCATTCTGCGTGACAACTCTATAGTTCTTTTTCTGGATGTGGATGGCATTTTGCATCGAGTCCTTTGGGAATGTTTTAGGTCCTTGCATTGCTGTGAGCTCTTAAAGGGGTCTGTTCAGCTCCATAGCAAGCAACCACTGGGGTTCCCCAGAGCACAAGCTGGCTAGATCCTTTTTTCTGAGCCTTCTAACTTAGAATCTATTCCTGACCCTGCTCAGGAGTACCGTGGCTGAATTCTTTGAAGTCACTGTAGGGACTGAGCTGGGAAGGGTCATTATGGCCATCTGTGGCCAGAAATGGATAGAAACCTGGGGGTGCAGTTCACCACAAAACTTACTCCTGGCCAAGCTTGGTTCCAGAGGAGATATGAGACATACCTCCCTTCCTGCTTTACAGTAGTGGAAGACGAGGGGCCTTGAACATTGCATATACTGTCGAGCTCTTTAATGTGCTGATTAGTTTTGAACTCTCTCCTTACAAGGAATTGCTAACTGGGGCAGGGGAGAAGAGGGATATTGGGAAGTGAAGGTGATGTTAAAGCAAAAGGTAGCAATAAAAACTATTTTTGAAAATTGCACTCCCTAACCCCTGGGGTTACCTCCTCCAACTCTATCCCCACACAAGCGACCAGTCCCCAAAGCTTCAGTCCTCCCCCTAACCCTCTTCTCTCCAGATTGCCAGTCAATGTGGGGAAAGGGGGAGGGAGAAATGGTGGAGAGAAGGTGGGGGTGTGCCTTTGGGCCTGGGTCATGTAGTTGGGGAGGGTATAGGCTCCTCCTGAAGTAGGAGAATGCCACCTTCCTCAGTTCTTAGCAATCAGCCCAGGCTCTAGACTGGGGAGCAGGAGACTGGTCATAGGTGATGATGGAATGTATAACACTGGTATGAAGCCATAGTAAAAAAGCAGATCCAGGATCCTCTTCCCTCGAACATCTTTTAAGCAGTCCCATCTCCCTGAGACACACCCCAGTGAGATTCCTGAACTTTGGCAGGGAGGGGATGGGCAGGGACCACCTAGGGAACTGTGAAGGCTAAGACTGTGGGATACAGGATCATAAAACCACAGATTTAGAGCTAGAAGAGACCTTCCAAAGAGGCTGTGACTTGCTGAACATCACACGGTGGCATATTTGGGATTTAAATTCCATTCCAGCACTCTTTTCAAACGCGGCCAGAAAAATTTCTGGGTAAGATATATGATCAGGGGAGTTGGGGAGTGCCCAGACCTGTCCTATCCCCACCTCCCTAAGGTCAAGTCGAGCACCAGGGGACAAGAAAGAGGAACCCCCTTCCTCAATGCTCACACTTGTTTCCCCAGGACTTACTGAGCTGCAGTAGCAAGAACCCCAGGAAGGGGAGTGGTCTCCAACAACAGCGGCGGCGGCGGCAGCAGGAGCGCATCATACCGGCCACGGGAGCGCCGGGAGCCCGCTCCCACCTCAATCCCAGCGGCTCCAAAGCCCGAGTGCAGAGCCGGCGAACTGGGGCTAGGGCAGCAGCTCGGCCCCGCCCCTCCCTTCCCCAGCCCCGCCCCCTGCTCCTCCCCGCTCCACGCCCCCTTCCACCTTTCCCTTCCCCAGCTAGCTCCAAGGAGCCTTCCCTCTGGGTCTCTGCTTCTGCCAGTCTATTTCCCAAAGTAATGGAGTTGTGGACCCAGGCAGCCTCAGCACCACCCCAAGATACCAGTACTGCTGCTCCACCCCGCCAGGGATGTCAATGGGGAGGGGGACCCCCAACCCCATAGATAACAATACTGTCCCCACGGGATGCCCATTCTGCTCCCCTCCTCCCCCAGACCCACTCCTGGCCCCACACGATGTCAATTTTGCTGCCCCCCCCCAGCCCCACAGATTATCAATGTACCTCCCCTCCCCCCAGGTGTGTCAATTCTGTTCCCCCCACCCCGGCCCCACAGATGTCAATATTGTCTCCCACCTGCTGGCCTCCACTGACAATCAATTCTGCCCCCCTCTGGCAGGACAGGATGTTTCCGCCGGCCCATCATTCCATCTCCATAGGATGTCAATGCCACCACCCCCCTTGTCCACAGAAAACTGAGAGCCTTAAATTAAGTGCAGGGGAGCTCAACATGGGCATGAGGATTTGCTAGAAAATCAGAGACAGGAGCAGGGGGTGGCTGCCCCAGCAGATTGGAAAATAGGGCAAAGGTGCCCTAGGTTCACCCTGCTGCTAACTAGCAGACACCAGATACAAGAGGCTGGCCACGCACATCAAGAGGACGACCACACACATCAAGAAGACCAAATTCTCTTATGAAAAGAAAGATATGTCTTCTAAACATCTCCCAGGAAGTGCTAGTGTTCCAAATGGTGTATGTACACTAGCAGGTTCAGCTGGGGTAGGGGGTAGTGTGGAAAACAAAGGGAAGGAAGATCCAAGTCCAAGATAGTAGAGGAGAGAGAAGGGAGGGTGGAGATAGCACTTTAGTAACACTGGCTCTGGGAGAGCTCCAGGTCCCTTCCTACCTCAGTTAGCTCTTTAAGAAACCTGTGTTTGGCCTATAGGGCTAAAGCATAGCAAGGAGAGAAACAGGACATTCTAGCACAGGTTTTATCTAAAAAGCATTTAATTGAATTTTTGTTCAATGTTTCTCAAAAACAGAAAGATCCAAATTGGAGGTAAAAAGGAACGTGTAAAATTCAACTCAAGTTATAATAGTTGAATCTGGAAACATGCTCCCTAATTGATGGAGCCTGGAGCGGGGGGCATGCCCAGATTCCCCAGCCTCCCTAGTCAGAGCTGGAAACCACAGCCCCTTCAGCATGAAGAGTCAATCTGAGGGAAAAGGAGGGAGACCTCTTCTGCTCCAGAGGCATCACCAGAGCTGATCCCCCAAGGTCAGTTATGGTCCTCTGACAGACAAGGGGCAAGGAGGGGCTGGCAAAGTTCTGGCTTTGGACTTTTCTTTATCAACAAGTCCCCAAGGCCTGGAGTCATCATAGTTAAGTACTACAACCCCTCCTTCCTCCTCTTCTGGGTCACCTAAGGTGCCTGTGTCCACCTAGTTGAGGCCAGGGACAGCCAGGCCCTGCAGCATGATGGTGAGACGCCGGGCGGACTTGCTGAGTGAGTTGTGGGGCTCAGCCTGTAGGAACTGAAATAGCTTCTGCCGCACCTGGGCCATGACTGAGCCCATATGGTCCCTGGTGATGGGGTCACTATGGTCCAGATGCATCACAGCTTCCTCCAAGTAGCTATGGGTGAAGAAGAGAGGCTGGAGTCAGAGGTAAGGAAGGCTCCACTTGGCAGCTTGTGGCCTCTGGGATCTCCTATGTTTGATGAAGGGAGTATTCTAACCTTCTGTGAGCTGTCAGGTCCCCTGTGCTGCGGACAGGGGAGGTGGAAGTCCACAGGCACATTAACCTTTGCTACAGATTCCCTAGTTGGTTCCTGGGGCAAGGTGAGGAGCACAGTCCACTGTGTTCCTGATGGAGTGCCCTGCTACGCCCACACTGACCTGAATTTGAGCTCTGTGCGGGTTCCCAGGTCGGAGGAGAGCTGCTGGATGAGGGAAAGCAGGACAGGCTGGGACAGGGGACAAGGTGGCTGGCCAAATACCTGCTGTGGGTCTACAGTCTCACACACAAAGAGCACCAGGTTCAGGTCAGCTGCTGTCAGGGCCTGAGGAGACAGGGTGGATGGTGAGAAGAGATGAGGGGAAAAATTCTGAGAGGACACATGAAGGAAGACATTCGAGGGCAGAACACTGGAATAGGAATAAAGGATCAGGGAGTATCTGGAGATGAGGGAGAGCAGGGAGGTGGTGAAAGAGGCAGGTAAAGCAGTGAGTGGAGAGGCAGAAGTGAGGAGAAAGGGAACTGAGTTAACAAGGGAGAAGAAAGAGGGAGGGCAGGGATGTGTGCGCACACACAGGAGAGGATACAGGACCAGGAAAGTGCTGAGGCTCCGAGCTAGCACAGGTCTGCCTGCTCCCCCTGCTGGCACACTGCAGCACAGTCTCCAGCCAGGAACATACCTGTTGGAAAGCCTGGTTGAGGTGGCCCTGCTGGAGCATCTGCAAGATATGTGCCTGCTGGGCCTGGCAGTCAAGGTGGGCAGCTGGGATGGGTGTGCCAGCAGCAGAGCGCATTGCTTGCATGATGCTGGAAGTGACTGCCGCCTGCTGCTCCTTCATGGCCAGGCTTACCTCCCCCTTGATGATGCGCTGAACCTGAGAGAGGATCGACTCCTGCATGCTGGGTGAGGAGAAGACAGGCGGAAAATGAAGGCATAGACTCAGGCTACTTACAGTGACCCATAGAATGTCAGCATGAACAGCCTTTAATACTGTTCAGTTTGTATGCCCAAAGGGCTATACAAATGTGCATTTCCTTTGACCCCACAAGAACACTTCTAGGACTGTATCCCAATAAGATAATGCAAATGGGAAAAGGATCCACATGTACAAAAATGTTTATAGCAGCTCTTTTTGTGATGGCAAAGAATTGGAAATTGAGGGGATGCCCATCCATTGGGGAATGGCTGAACAAATGGTGGCATATAAATATAATGGAATACTATTGTGCTATAAGTAATGATGAGCAGGTAGACTTCAGGAAAACCTGGAAAGACTTGCATGAACTGATGCTGAGTGAAGCGACCAGAACTAGGAGAACACTGTATGACAATGTTGTAACATTGTAACACGACAGCAACAGTATTCGATGACCAACTCTGACAGACTTTTCTCAGCAATGCAATGATCTAAAACAATTCCAAAAGACTCAAGATGGAAAATGCTGTCTACATGTGGAGAAGGAATTATGGGACCTGAATGCAGATCGAAGCATATTGTTTATCCTTTCTTTTTTTTGTTTCTTCTTTCTTGTGATTTCTCCCATTGGTTCTAATTCTTCTTTATATATTACGTGCCGTCTTGGGGTAGTTGGAGGGGAGAGATGGGGAGAAAACTTGGAACTCATAATCTTATGGAAGTGAATTTTGAAAATTAAAAAAAAAAAGACTGTCCAGTACAAATTTCAATTGCACAAAATTAAAAAGTTTTTATGTAAACAAAATCAATGCAACTGAAAATTGAAGGGAAAGTTTGGAAAAAAATCTTTGCAACAAGTTTCTCTCATAAAGGTCTCATTTCCAAGATGTATAAAGAACAGATTCAAATTTTTAAGAATAAGAGCCTTTCCCCAATGATAAAAGGTAAAATGGAATAATAAAAATAAGAATTTTTTGGAGCAAAAAATCTAAATTATTAACAGCAAAATGAAAAAACTGCTCCAGATCACTAATAATTAGAGAAACCTCCATCAAAATAACTGAGAGGTTCTACCTCATACCCATCAGATTGTCAAAAATAATTAAGAAAAAAAGAAAATGACAAATACTAGTGGGACGATAGGAGAATAGGCATATTAATGAATGCAATGTTGACAAAAAGTTACTAAGTGATGCGAAGTCTTCGATTCAGAGACGCCAGGCTTACAACCCAAAGAGATCAAAGAAAAAAGAAAAGGATTCATCTGTACGAAAATATTTATAGCAGCTCTTTTTGTGGAATTGGAAACTGAGGGGATGCCCACCAACTGGGGAATGGCTGAACAAGCTCTGGTTACACAGATGTGATGGAATACTATTGTGCTATAAGAAATGATATGAACTAACAAAAGCATAAAGACAAATAACTCTCACAAACTTAAGACTTCTGGCCAATGAAAAGACCCAGCACAGTTCCAGAGGATCACTGAAGAACTATGCTAGATGTAGAAAGAAAAATACACTTTCGGATATGGTTAATGTAAGTAATCTGTTTTGTTTGACTATATGTATTTGTTCAAGAATTTTGGATTTTGGATTTTTTTTTTTAAACTGGAGGCCAAGGTAGAGGTAGGAGGAAAAGAAATTAAATGCTTTGTGTAGAACCCATATAAGACTGCATGTCATCTTGGGGAGGGAGAAGAGAGGGAGAGGGAAAAAATTTAGAATTTATGAAAGTGATTGTTGAAAACTGAAAACAAATTAATAAATCTGGAACAAAACCAAAAAAAAAGAAACAAGAAAAATTAAATGCTTGTTAAATGAGAAAAAAATAAGAGTTAAAAAGATTTAGCCTAAACTTCTCATTTTACAAGGGAAAGGGGGAAAGGGAAGGAGAATTTATTAAGTGATTAATTTACTATGTACCATGCACTGTGCTAATAAGCACTTTATGAATATTATCTCACTTGATCTTTACAACAACTTAGGGAAGTAGGTGCTATTAATATCCTCATTTTATAGTTAAGGAAACTGAGGCAGCCAGAGGTTAAGTGACTTGCCCAGGTTCATACAGGTAGTAAGCAGCTGAGGATGAATTTGAATTTAGGGTCTCCTTGACTCCAGACCCAGTGCTCCAACCAGTGGGTCACTATCTGCCTCTGGAAACCTAAGAAAACTGAGACCCAGAGAGGGGACATGGCAAGTGCCCAAAATGATCCAGAGTTGGTAGAGGAACAAATGCAAATTTTGCTTCCTATCATGCACAACAGACCCCTGGGCTGGCCCCTCCCCTGGTGCCCAGGATCTATAGACTAGCTGAGTGACTTTGGGCAAATTCTTCTACTTGCAGGTCCCCTCAGGCCCCATCTAGACCTCATTCTTTGCACCATGCCTGTGGGTCACTGAACAATACAACCTTAGAGCCCCCTTCTCCTCCTCTGTGGGGGCTCCTGTCCCTGACTCACTTGCTCACAGCAATGTGGAGCTGGTGCTGGACCTCGGCCCGTACACTGCTGCTCACAGTGGCTGCCATCTGCTCTGTGGCACTCTGCAAGGTGCCCACCAACCCTCGAAGCTGCACCAGCACTGGCTCTCGCGCTTCCTGCTCTCTCACCTTCCGACTCTTCATGTGGTTCTCTAACTGCTGCAGGTCTGAAATTGAAGAGGACAAGAAGGATGGAGAGGGAGTTTGGTTATCACCAAGACGCCAGACTACGAGGACACAGATTCTGAATGGGGCACCATGACTGAAGGTGAAAGGGTCCAGGAGCTGCCCCGCAGAGCAGAGGGGCAGGCTTGGCAGGGAAGGTGAGGCCTTCACTCACATTCCTGGGTCCCCAGCTTGAAGCTGTCATTGATCTGCTGGAACATGGCCTGGCAGCTCTTCTCAAAAGTGGGCAGCACTATGCTCTGGAAGGCCTCTCGGTAGGCTGCCTGCATGGGCCCCTGTAGCGTGTCTGCTGCCGCACGGGCAATTGTGTCAGTCAAATTCTGGTGAAAGTGATGAAGAGCAAGCGGCAGCACATGAATTATTCTATGAGGAGAAACAAGCTCCCGACCTCCACCTGCAGATTCACTGGATGTTCTAAGAACCCCTGGGACAGGCTCCACACCTTGGACTTGACCAGCTTGGTGACATTCTCCTTGAGGGTGCCTTCTACTGCTGTCAGCTTGGCTGCCACAGTGCTGCTCAGCTGGCTCGTCACTGGTTCCAAGCTTTTGGAGACGCCTGTGCCAGAGCAGAAACAGCAAAGGGATAGTGTGGGCTGGGGCACTGGACTGAGCTGGTAGGCTAGGCAGGAAAAGAGGGGCTCCAGGGTTGCTAAGTTCTTTTGCCCCTATACCTCCCTCTTTGATGCCCACAAACACCATTGTACTCACACTGAGGAATCGTTTTCTTCATCTCCTCTCTAACCGTGCGCTCCAGCCGGCCTGCCACAGCTGAGGACAGAGCCTGAGACAACTGCTGTGACAAGTGTTCCTGCAGCTGTCCGCTGCGCTGCTGCCCCTCAGCCAGGGCCCGCTCTAACCGTCTCTCTAAATTGCTGGCTAAGGATCTGAGTAGGCCCAACAGTGGCCAAGCAACTTCCAAGCAACTTCCACCACCATCCCTCCACATGCCTCTAGTAGAGACTGTGGAAGAAGCCCACAGGGTCTCCTAAAACATTCTAAGCAAGCATGAGCTTTAAGCCTTTGGACATTCCCCAAATAACCCAGGGCTGTATGTAATGCACAGATAATTGTTCCCATTTTACAAAGGAGAAGAACTGAGGTGCAGAGAATCAAAATGACTCGCCTTGAGTGTCACAGCTGGGAGCCAAAGCTAAGTATCCAGAGTGCACATCCAAGCTCTTTCTTTGCCATGACCACACTGGCAGTTCCTAGAAGAAGCCCCTCACCTGGCACCTGCAAGTATGCAGACAGATGACCCCTTCCACTGGCCCCAAAGCCTAGAGCCTGCCCCAAGGATACGCTCGTGTTCTTGTCGAGACTCCAGGACTCTTTCCACATGGCCCATGATGGAGCTCTGCACGGAGTCCAGCTGGTCTGTCAGTCGCTGTAGTAGCTCGGCATGACTCTGCCGCAGCTCAGCAAGCTCCCGCTGCTGCCCTCGAACCAGGGCCAACCACTCTTCAGGAGGTTCTGCTGCCTGGTATGGGGACATGCATATCACCCTAGGATGAAGGTACCAGGCCCTCTTCTTCCTGCTTTGCTTCAGGCATGACCCAGAATGTCTCTGAATCCTGCCCTGCTTGGAAGGCAGCCTTCTGAGATGTCCCGGGGAGAGAGAAGTCTTGGTCTGAGGAGCTACCCAGATAGGCAGGGAAGGAGAGAAAAAGACCTAGGGAGAGGAATGCCTGGGGGAACTCTGAGCTCACCTGGTGTTCTACCAGCCAGGGGCCTTGCGCCAAATCCCTGCAACAAGAAAAGAGTCTGATGAGACCTGATCACAGGGGACCTCCAGGAGGTGGAAACCAGGGAAAAGTAGGGAAGAGGCCAGGGCAATGGCCAATGACCCCACCCGGCTGCCCTATGGCTCCACCTACCCATCATCCTTCTTGCCCTTTCTCTTCAGCTTAGGTGAGGCCCTGGGAGACCCCTTGGTTTTCCAGTCCTTCACTGGCAGTCGTGGGGCTGTTGCCTTGGCGACAAAGCCACCTGAGGTTGAGGCCAAGCTGGCCACCTCATCATCATGGTCACTGTTGAGGTAGGAGAAGGCAATTAACACCACCCTCTTCTGCACCTCCTTGTTCACACTGCCCAACATCACCCACAGAAAAGATGGATATGGTCACCACAGAGGCGAGTCAAGACACAGCAGCCCAGGGGCCCTGAGCTAGGTCACTGTAGGGATGGCCAGGGAGAGGGCGAGTGGTGGGGGAGAGGGTGGCACCTCTGTTCAGCACTGGCATCTTGACTGTCCTGTTGCAGCAGATGGTAGGCATGTCTGTGGTAGGAAGAGCCTTTGTGCTTCTCTTGAACGTCATCCCTGGGACTGTGTGGGAAGTTGAGGGGGAGGGAGGACATGTTTAAAAAGGCCAGAGAGCAAAGGATCACCCCACGCCCCTCCTACACCTGTGGAGCTAGAGGGGAGGGAGACAGGGCAGAGCAGGCAGGACCTTACCTGTCGGCCAGGCTGTTGCGGGTTTCCCGGGTGATATCAGGGGCGGCAGGCCAGGCCTTGCTGTCTGCAGCGCCGGACTCCTGGCTCAATGCTGTCTCCAGCAGGGAAGGTGTGCTCCGCTTCTCGCCCTCCCCAGGACTCCCATCCAGGCTGTGCTGGGGGCCATGCTCGGGGCCGGGCCGGGGCCGGGGAGACAGCAGGTGGAGGGCCGAGGCAGCAGATGCCATGCTGTCAGGCTCAAGGCCCTCTGGAGCGGTGGTGCCAAACCCTCGGGGGAGAGCCTCTGAGGCAATCTCAGGGATGTCCTGGGATAGGGCTGTGGAGGCTGAGGAGATGACGTCGGGGGAGCGGGCCCGGGTCGGAGAGGCCTGTGGCACCACTAGGGGCTCTACCTCCTGCAGCTCCAGGGACAGTGATGAGTTCCCTTGTGGGACCTGCTCAAAGAGCTCCCACTTAACCACTGCCCGTCTCCCTCCTGACCCCCATTCATTCCACTTCCCAGAAGGTGCTCACCCACCTGGCTGGGCCCCTTGGTAGCTAGTTTATCAGAGAGGCCTGGTATGAGGACGCTGTGGCCACGGGGACTAGCCTGAAGGCTGCTACTGCTACTGCTCAGGGTCAGACTGCTGTCTAGCTGCAGCTTGGGGCTCAGAGTCAGCTCCTCAGGTGGCCTGGGTTAGGGGAAAAAGGCTGATGCTGTAGAGAAGTCCTCTAACCCTTAACTCTTGATCCCTTAATGGCCTTTTGCAAGTCTGGGATCCTCCTTCTTACCTGGGCATGGTCGTGTCTGTGGCCGAGGTGGTATTCAAGGATGTCACAGCTGTTAAAGAACTCCCACTGCTTCCAGGGGACACTGTGATCTACAGGGAAACGACATGAGGAGGGTGGCACAGCTGACCTGACAACCCACAGGCCAAGAAGGGTCCAGAGCTCTGTAACCTTGGACAAGTTACTCATCTTTCCTGGGTCTGAGTCTCTTTACCCTTGTGATGAAGGCAGCCCCTCCCTCTACCCAGGCTATACCTGCTGCAGAGAGGCACTCGGAGTCATGAAGGCATCAGGAGTCATAAGCTTGGGCTTGGCCTCATTAGTCAGGCTGAGAAAGTCGGAAGGGACAGGCAGGTCAGCAATGCGCCGAAGGTCAGGCTGAGAGCCCTGGCCAGAACCCTGGCCAGAGGCCAGACTCTCTGAGTTCAGTTCTGGCAGGTGCTCTCCAAACCCTGAGGGAGGAAAAGAGCATCCCTGAGACTTGACCCCTTTAGAGAAAGACAGAAAACAAAGTTGGACCCCTTCCCCTTTTGCTCTGCCATAAGGATTCTGAGCCCCACCACTCACCAAAGTCTTCTCGGGCCGAGTGGGAAGGGAGTGGGGCCACCACATCAGGGCTCTGCTGGGGTTGGAAGCGTATCTGGACATCCTGCAGGGCCCTGTGTCAGGGAAAGAAAACTCAGTGCTCCTCTACATGAGCCTCTGGGCTCACAAAGACCCCAGGTGCTGGGGGGCTCACAGTCCCTCAGCTGAGATGGACCCAAAGGTTACTGGGGGGAAAGGCTTACTTGGTGTGGACACAGAAGAGCTTGATAAGGACACCAGCTGCTGACTCCACTGCCCCAGCACCATGGGAACCCTCTGTAAAGACAGCGACATGGCCTCAGGGGCAGCCCCTTTTCCCCTCCCATTTCTGTGGCTCCCAGAGCCGAGTTGGAGCAATTGATTTGCCTCAGTGGGAGTGGGAGGGTGGGGGAGAACAGGAGGGGTAATATGTTAAATTAGTCTCACCTGTACTCAAACTATCACCCTCCTCCTCAGCTGGGAGAACCTCAGTGTGCCGAAGTCGACAGCGGCTCACCACCTGGATGCCAAAGCTCAGCACTGGGTGAGTGAGCAGGAACTCAGAAATGGAGCTGAAGTAGGCCCTACCCTCCTCCTGGTTCTGCAGCAGCTCCATCACATACAGCACCTGTGCATGGGATCCAAGGGAGGGCTCAGACTGTGTTAGATCCATCTAACTCTTGGGTAAGCCCTATCTTCCACAGCTATCTCCTACCTTTCTCTGGACATCACTGAGGATCAGGTATTCAGCTGAAAGGTCCAGGCAGGCCTTGAGGCTGGGAGGCACACTCACTGAGCTAAATATGTCTGGACAAAAGCTAAGGGGATACAGAGGAGACAGGCATTAGTGCAAAGGGAGCCTCCAGAATGGCACCTTTTCCCTGCCTCTGGCCCAGACCTCACTCACCGGATGGTCTGCAAGCAGGTCCATGACACTGTGCACCACATCTTCAGCTCCCGGTTCTGGTCAGCTCCTGTGATGAGGAACCTCCAGAAGGGGACTCTGCGAAACAAGGAGGAGCTTGGGGGTGGGGTGGGGGAGTGGGCATGGGCTCGTGGGGCCTTATTTGCCATTCCCCACCTGCCCTCCTCCACTGGTGATCTCTCCCTCTCCTCTGCTCCATGGGGCTCACTCTACGACCACCCTCCCCCACTCACCCCCAATATTCCTGACCTGAACCTTCTGGGGGGCCCCAAAGTAAAGGGAGAGGGAGGGGGCAGGCTCACTCAGGGTCTTGTTTCTTGTGGTTGTCACAGAACAGGAGGCAGGACAGAGGCCTGCCATCATGAGGTTTCCATTCATGAAGACATCTGCAATGAAAATCGTGGGAAGATGGTCCTGGTACACAGGTTGTCATCAGCACCACAGAAGTTGACGTACCCAGCCTGAAGCCAGTCTCTAATACCAATCCACTTCCATCTCCCCAGACTTGCCTTACCTTGGCTCATCTTGGCCCTCTATATAGATCTGCCAGAACTTAACAAAGCCATCATGACTTGCAGTGGCTAAAACAGTCCCATCGGGGGAGAGAGCTCCTTCACTCAGGCACTAGGAGGAAAAAGACCCAACCACTTACTATCCAACCCCAGGAACCAAGAGGAGAAGGGAATAATCAACAGTCATCATCAGCATAGATTCTGCACTGTGCTGGACACGCAGCACCAGGAGACACATTACAGCATAGAAGAAAAACATGTATTTCATGGATCGTTTGTTAGGACAGAATCTGGACATACACATGTAGACATGTATGCATAACCAACAATAAATTCTGAGAGGAGAATGCCTGCAGTTGGGATGAGTAATTAGGAGTCCCAGGTTCTTCCTGGGTGAGGCATCATTTTCATATTCTCCTTAAAGACATTTTACTCTAATGAGGTACAGATTATGTTTTTAAAGTGTGCTCCCTTTAAGAGGCCAAGGGCAGAGCTGAAATTCAACACTTTTCTTAATAACTTAAATGACATATGGATAAAGGCGTGACTATCAAACTTACTGAAGGAAAAAACTACAGCCCACACCCTGGAAGACAAGTCAGGATCCAAACTAATCTCTGTAGTCTCAAAAACCAATCTGACTTTAATAAGATTAAATTTTAAAGGGATGCATGTAAAATACCACACTTGGGTTTTAGGAATCAAGCACACAGATATGGGAGACATGGTTAGACAACAGTTCCTGTGGAAAAAACTGGATCAGTAGTGAGGGGTGGAAGGATCCCAAGTCCAATGAGCAAGTGTCCTGAAGGAGATGTAAGCACTCTCTTGAACACTGTTCTGGTCAGAGCACTGATAGTGTTATGGTCACTGAATTCTGGAAGGACTCTTAGAGTTGCTCATTTCTAACAGTTTCCTATTTTTGAATTCCAACCATATAATACAATGTTATAATACAATGTCTGAAACATGGCAAACACTTCAGTGCTTGGTGATCAATAGAATGGACTCCTGCACAGGTAAAAGTCATACCACACGACCTCGGAAAATCTACATTTCTAAAACTACCTGGCATTTCTGGGCTCTGTTCCCAACATGTGGGTTTGTTGGTCCATGACTGAATAAAGGTGACAGAGGCTCTGTACCTCCCAGCTCCCCTGGAAAAGGGTCCCAACTGCTCACCGTGCTATGGCCCTTCACCACAATGAAGCCTTCCTTGATGTGGTTGACATCCACAGGCCAGGAGCTGTTGTTAGCTCGGAGGATGTCCAGATCCCACACCTCAGCCTAAGCAAAGGAAGAATGAGGTGAACCATCAGAGAAAAGGGAAGCTTCAAGCCTAGAAGCCAGGGATGGCTAGAACATCCTGTAGGTTGTTTCAGAGAACTCCAAGGCTGTCAGCCTGGTATGAGAGAGAGGAGAGAGGTAAGAAGGGAGAGAGACATGGAGAAGGATAAGAAGAGGGAAAGAGAGGGGGAAGGGATAGACAAAGAATGGGGAAAGAAGAGGAAAAGAAAGAGACAGAGACAGAGACAGAGAGACACTGGTTCTATACACAAGCACTAGCTCTCCAGCTCTGGAGTGACAGGGTGGGGCAAGAAAGATTATGGTCACTGAGACAAGTCCTGAAGTTCCCAAATCCAGCAGAAAAAATAAAACAATCATTTGGGTTTCCTGATACCTAAACAACAGAATTGGAAAGAGGCAATTAGATGTGCTTGGCCGCTGGGAATTTCTAAGAAAGGCTGCTTTAGTCTTTTACTAATCCCTTCATGCTGATAGGGGGTTCTTCCTCATCAGCAAATCTTCTCTCTCCCCCTCTCCCTACCCCAGCTGGCCTATAGGCTCCTCCCAGTCCTTGCCCCTTACCCTGTCTTCATGTAGCAGGGCCAGAGTCTGGCTGCCCTCCTCACTGCTTTCCTCATTCTCCTCTGGGATATAAGGACACCAGATGATCCTTCGAAAGTGATTCAATGGTGTGCCCTCTGAACGCTTAATGTTCACCACAATCTCCTCTCTGGAACAAAGCTAAGGGCCTGGCAGGTTCCTGGCTTTCCCCTTCCCTAACTCCTCTGAAGAGGTCTGAGCCCCTGGTTGTTCCCACCACCTTCAACACTAAGCCCAACAGGCAGAACCCAGGAGGGTGGGAGCTCCCCAGAGAGCGATAGCACATTATGAAGGAATCCTGCCGAGTGCCCCCAGCAGACCCCCACCCACCCAAGGAAGGATACTGGATCTTGTTGTTCTCCATGGCCAGCCGCCACACAAAAAGGCTGCCTGACTCATCCAGGCAGGCCAACTGCGGGGAGTTGAGGTGAGCGAAGGCCAAGTCAGCCACGCTTCCCGTGAAGCCCTTCAGCAGCGTTCGCTCTGCTGTGCTGACGCTGATCACCCGCACCATGGCCGAGCCATTGCTGGCACCTACGGACATCAAAGGGCGTAACTCCTGGCCAGGCCCCACAAGCACCCTCCAATGCTCCCCCAGCACAGGGCCCAAAGATGAATGGCACCAGTCACAGCCTGCTTCCGACCTCCCTCTGTCTAACTCCCAACTCTGCAGGTCCCCAGCAAACACCCCACAGTCTTGTGAAGAGCCATCCCTCTGACCCAACCACAGGGCTCTAGTCTGCCCACTCACCAATGATCCCCTGCCCCTGCCATCCCAGACAATTCCTCCACTGTGTCCTAAAAGGTCAGAGCTGGGATGGGGGGACAGAGCTTGGGTGTTTCCTGCAGTCAATTGCTTTTCTCATACTAAGGAATCTGCTTTGGGCAAGCAACAGCCTTACTTCCCAGGCAGGGGAAATTAAAGTCTCAGAGGGGGTTGCTTAGGGGCCTAGGGCCTAAGAAAAGAGTCCAAGTGACCTGCCTCAGTGCTGCCAGATCCCAGGAGAACCTGGTAAGAAGGCTGGGGAAAATTCTTGCTAAGAAAGTCTCTGGTCCCAAGGAGCAGCAGCTCACCTCTGATGGCATATGCCAAAAAGGAATTAGACACAGCGATCAGGTTGCCATAATAGTATTTCTGTTCCCAGTCGTACTTGGCCACTGGCTGGATTTTTACCTGAGATCAAGAGTGAAAAATGTCCCAGGTCCTGAATAGTGACCTCCACAGAACTCATTTTCAGGCCACATCTCCCTCCCTCAATTCCACAAAGAAAACAGCGGCCCTCCCAGGCTCCAATCTTTGCCTCACTCCTCCTGTCTGCCTCTCCATGGCCACAAGGGCCCTGCAGGTTTCCAACATGTCCAAAGAGGTCAGAGGCAGGATGGAGGGAACAGAGGCTGACCAAATCCTGGGGAGGCTTTGGCCCTTCAACACCCCTACAGGGCCCTTTAATCCTGCAGAAGGGAAAGGAGATACCTCAAGTGAGAACCCAGGCACCCATCACCACTCAGGTTTCTTCACCTGAGGTTAGGCCTAGAGAAGAAGGGAAAGAGAGACAGGGAATGGCACTAGGGATGACCCAACAGGTGAGCCCCTCAGAAAAGATGGGAGAGCAGATAATGTTGGAAAGAGAGGGGCAGGTACGTGGTGCAGTGAATAGAGCACCAGTCTTGGGAGTCATGAGGATCTGAGTTCAAATCTGGCCTCAGACACCTGACACTTACTAGTTGTATGACCTTGGGCAAGTTACTTAACCCCAAATGCCTTGCCTTCCCCCTCAAAAAAAAAAAAAAAAGATGGAAAAGAAAGACTGGTGACACCATTCCAGCAGTTCTTACAGGAGGCGACCCAGTTGCCTCCGATACCCCCCAAGTCCCCCTCCTCAGTCCCTTTAGGGCTAAATGTCGCCGTTTTGTACCTTGTTGCTCCCCCGAGCCTTGCTAGAGATGTTGGAGTCACTGCTAGCCACTATTTCCACCTCCTTTGCTGAAATGCCAATGCAAGTGGAGCTGTCATCTCCAGAAAGGCATCTGGATAGGGAAAGACAAAGGAGAAGCCCATAGTTCTGTCTTGGACACCAAAACTCTCCAGTGTGTAGGGACATCTGTGAAGGGGGCTGAAGGCTTCCACCAAGAAAAGGAAGGCCAACCACTTAGCCTACCTCCCAGCTCTCCTCCCACCACCTGCAGGACCAGCTGCACTTGGGCTGGCCTCAAGGACTGCCCTAACTATTCCCCATTCCTCAGTGTGCCCTATATTCATTCACAACCCTACAGAGAAGGGGAGAAGGAGTCAGAGTTGACACATATCATCAATCCTACCGCCCGAATTTTACAGCTGAGGACAGAGAGTATGTGGACTTGGGCCATTAATGACAGAGCAGTAACTATAAGCTAGGTCTGATGCTCTAACTTACACTTGTGAAGTATTTTAAAGGGTTACAATGTACTTTTCCCAAAACAACCCTATTTTAGGCAGTACAAGTATTATTAACCCTATTCAGAGAAGAGGTAAGTGGCTCAAAGCAGTGGGGTAAAAACAGCTCCCACCTCCCAGGGCTGCTGTGAGAACTGAATGAGATAATATGGGTAAAGCACTCAGCACAGCACTGGCATACAGTAAGCGCCACGTAAATGCTGGCTATTCGTACATTTCTAGCATGCCATTAGTCATTCCATACTTGTATGGGACGGGTGCGGGGGTAGTTTACATATAAGGGATCTACTAGACAAAAGCTGTCCAGCAAACGCTGGCCCCAATACAAACAGCCCTCTTAAAAGGAGCTCTCTCTGAAAGAAAACAAACCCTGGCAAATGCCACTCTGGTCTTACTATGATGGCTAATGACGTCAGCATGCTACCAGAGGTCATGCTTAGGTTTTTATCCAAGTCAGACTTGGATAAGGGGAAAGGGGAAAGGTAGCCTAGATTTGGGTCCATATTGTACCCAAATTCTAGTTTGCACTAAATCCTAATATTCCTCCTAATTTTGTTGAAATACAAATGAAAATTTTAAACCTATGTTGATGCTATATTTTGTCCCCTCAATGCAGATAAGTGAATTCTCAAAGGATCCTACAGTTCAGATACAATTTAACTCTGTAATGAGGTTGTCATGTAACATAGTATAGTATAGCTGTCTGTAATGGTGTCACAGTCAACTACTGTCAGTTCCAAGAGGGAAAGAGAGTATTTCTTATCTAAGCTCGGTACACTCCACAGTGCCTAACCTAGGGCTCTGGACAAGGTATATGTTCCATCAATGTTTTTTGCATTGTGCTCCAATTCTGCATGGCCCAAAGCACTTACATGACCTGCTTCTCCTCCAGGCTGGCCAAGGGTGCTACACGGTGACTTGGTTTGGATAGTACAGTTGCATCACCAGAAGAAAGGGGGTCTGGCACCAAAAGTCCATTTAGATCTCCATTGTAGGAGCTGGATGTCCGCTGGCTTTCTGTGCCTGAGCCTAACGCCAGAGGAAAAGGAAGATATTGTTTGTCTCTTAACTGTTCTGAGTCCTAACCATCTCTGCCCCTCCCACCTGGATGCTTTGGTTCATGCTGCTTCCCTCTGTCCCCTACTTCAATCCCACCACCCTTTGAGAGCCAGCTGAAATGCCATCCCTTCCACAAAGCCCTTCCTCAGCCCCAAGTGATCTTGGGTCCTCTAAATCCCTATCGTGCTTCTTGTCTGTCCCACCACTCTCACTTTCCTGCCTGTGTTCTCATTTAGCTTTTCATGTAGTAATCTCTCCCTAAGGATTCTGTATGCTCCTTGAGGGCAGGGACAATGTCTCATACTCAGGATTACAAATGAGAGCAAACATTGAGAGATGTATGGGACAACAGAGATTATCTAACCCAACTCTCTTATTTTACACATAAAGAAAATGAATTTGCTCAAGGTTATATGATTTGCCCTTGGTCACACAGATTGTAAATGGCTCAGCTAAGATTCGAACCCAGGTCTTCTAACTCCAAATCCAGCACACAATTTTTACAATATGAGCTTTAAGCCTTCCCAGGAACACCTGTCTGGCACACAGTAGGCACTTGGAAAATATTTATCTATGTCAATTTAAAAAAGACTATGACAAGTAGACAAGTAACTGCTGTACTGGCTCCCTTGATAGATACTTGACCAAGTTAGTTATACTGTTGTTTTACTTTTCTTTAAGGACCACCCCGGAGGGGGGCAGCTATGGGTCTGAGGGCCTGGCTTTCTCCCCAACTGGGTTACCTGTTGCTGTGCTCTCCTTTCACAACTCTCCCTCCTAACATGTAAAACAAAAACAAAACCCCCAGCTCTCATGGAAATAGCATGAAGAAGGTTACCATGACTGAGAGAGTTCAAAAGAACTTAATTCTAGAACTAGAACAAGTTCTAGAACTAGAGTTCAGGAAGAAATCAGGAATGAATGTAGACAGGGAACAGAATGAGTTTCCTTGGGATAACACACAGGACCCAGTGAATGAGCAGCTCTGTGGCTGGCTATGGAAATGCACACACATGCATGGAAACTCTTGGGTAATTTGCCATGGCTGTTTCGTAGACATTAACCATCTCCAATAGCTCAGAGCCAGGTCAGGGACCCAGGGTGCCCAGGAGGCATTAGGCACCTGTTCACCTCATTTCAAAGGATAGAAGAAAAGGAAGTAAATGTCACCTATTTTCATGAATGGAGAATAACCCTAACCAGAATACTGCTTAGAACTTAACTGCAAAATGAAAGGGAAAAAAGCCTCAAAAGACAATAGGAGCCCTGAAGAGAAAGTCCTTGGCAGTAGGAGAGCGATTAAAGGTCGCTACTTCTAATTTCTTCTGTAGCAGAAAAGATAAAAAGGTCATACAGGATTTTGAGGGGATATGAGACTGGCTCCTCTGAAATCTTACTTGTGAACTCCTTTCATACAGTTGGAAGAAATGTTTACAGAGGGGCCTGTTGCTCTAACAACTGCCTGCCCCACACACCCAAACACCCAAACACAAAAGTTGGTTCCTTCTACAGAAACTCAAGTCTACCCACTGCAGGTAGTACCCAGGATAAACAACAGCCTACAGAGATGCAGGGGAGCCAGATCTGGGCTCTACAAAACCACCACAGGTATCAGCAGTACCCTATGTGAAAGCCAACCTACAATAACTAAGAAAAGTAAATCAAGCAAACTGAATGGGAGTGAGAGGGCTTCTGCTGGGCATTTTGTAGATCCTTCAGATAAGTAAAACCTTGGACCCCCTAGCAGAAAAGGAAAAAAAATACCTAACTAATCAAGAGGTGAAGCCAAAGCCAGACTTGTCAGCAATGCCTTCAGTGCTACTCAGGAGGAGTAGAGATACTAGAGATCCAAGCAGGTTCATCTCCAGGACTGCCTGGTCCCCCCACTAAGGCAAGGAAGAAATGCTCAACAGAGATCATCGGAGGGTATTAAGTGAGAAATGAGTATACTAAGTTAGCTGGTAGAGGAAGCGGGAAGACCCCGTGCCTAAGGTCCCTGCCTGACAAATAAAAGGGATTATTAGGCCTGACAGTGATTTCTGTCTGTGCCCTTCTAATCAGCTGGTCTGCAGAACCTGGAACAGTTTGCCCTTCATGCTTTGGCCACCTCCTGGTTAAAACTCAAGACTAATCTGTACAGTCTACCATCTCCCTTCCTCCATCTGCCTCAGTTGGCCTACATGAAACACAGGAGTGTTGTCTGTGGCTCCACAGGAAGAAATGAACACTTAAAGGGGATGGGAGGAGGGGGAGAGAGGAGAGAAAGGAGATGAAAAACTCCAGTTCAGTCTGCTTATCCATTTTTGGCTTCCCTGAACAGGCTGTCTTTTCAAAAAGGGAGAATGGGGGTGGAGATGGAATGGAATGCCTGCTAAGGACCACTAGGCCTTATGCTGCATAACCAACTCACATCAGATGTTCATACACAAAGTGGGTGAAGGATCCATATAGCTAGTTGCTCCAACATAAGGATGAAGCAGTATGGCCTAGAGCTGACCCTCAGAGGCCCAAGGATTATATGGACACAAGACAAACCTCTGAATAGCAGTGAGAAAGGAAAAGGCAGCAAAGGAATAAACTCCCCCAAGCTCCAAGGGCATCTATGACTCAGGAACTGCAAACTACTCAATAAAAGGTAACACTCCTCCTTTCCTCCACCTCCCCATAATGAATGAGAAGATCCTTTCAGTCTCCAGTGTTTTGCACACTGTAGGGACTTAATAAATGCTCTTTTATTCCATGTCATTGCATTCCCAGAGATGAGATGACTGGGATCAACTCTAGAAGGAGGCTGAGGAGACTGGAAGAAAAAACTAAGAGTTAGAGTCAAAAAGGCACCTTAAGAGATCATCTAATCCAGTACATTCATTTTTTAACAGATGAGAAACCCAGAGCCCGATTTTACAAATTTGTAGTATAACAGGAACTCATAGGCAGACGATGTTTTAATGTTGACAAAAGGCTTTTAATATCTATATATGACATTTCATCGTCTCCTCACCACTTTGGGAGGTAACTGGTTTGAGAAGTATCGTCCCCCTCCCCTTCTTCACGACTAGCAGGGATCTTAAGATCCCCAAGACACCCTCCTGGAGGGGGAGGGGGGCGGCGGGGTGTGTGGAAAGGGCCCTGGAATCCCCCAGCAGACCGGGGGGCTCGCTCCTGGAGGGCAGGCACGTCTCTCGGCCCTTCCTCGTATCCCCAGCCCTCGGCCCGGCGCCGGGCACACGGAGGGTGCTTCATCAAGGCTTACTGACCACGGCCTGGGAAGGCCCGGGCTGGCACCCTGGCCGGGTGACCTTGGCCTGGTCACTTGGCCGGGAGGGCCTCTGCTTCCCCACAGGTAAGACGGGACTTGGTCACATGGTCTCCAGGGTCCGGCCCCCCGGGGGCCGGCCTCGCCCCGCCCCTCCCCCCGGCCCGCGCCCCCTGACCTCCGGGCGGCCGGTCCAGCTTCAGGATGTCCCGCAGATGCTGCGTGGCGTCCTCGATGTCGATGCTGGTGCAGGAAGAGGCCATGGGGCCGGGCTGCGGGGCCTCGGCTCCGCGAGGGCGTCACCGACACCGTCACCGTCCGCTTCCTCCTCCTGCTTCACGTCCTCCCCACCGGGCCGGGCCGGGCCGGGCCGGACCGGGCCACGGGACCGCCGGCACTCCTCCTCCTCCCCCTCCTCTCCCCTCCGCAGCGGCGGCGCCGGCCAAGGCGGCTCCGTCCGTCCCCTCGCTCGCTAGCTCGCTCCCTCGGCGCTCCCTCCGCCCCGCCAACCCCACCAACCGCCTCCACTTCCGGTCCGCCGCGCGCCGTGCTCCCCCCACCGCCCTCGGAGCCCGCGCAGCCCCACGAAGGTTCCGGGCTGCGCAGGTTCCGGCTCCGCCGGGGTCCTGGGGAAGACGAGGACGGCGCTTGTTTCTCCCTCTCTCCTCTCAGAGAAGGCGCAGCCTCAGTCAAGTTAAAATGGCCCACCGCGGCATGACCGGGCCAGAAGGGTCCTTCAAGGGGCTCAAGGACACCCGGCTTGTCCAGGGGGAACAGCGTTGCCCTCGGGTTGGAGTCCTGGCCATGCTGACCTGCCCCTGCGATGTTGGGAGGCCACTTTTTCTCTGGACCTCAGTTTCCTCATCTGCAGGACTGGTGGTCACTGAATGGGGTCCTTGCCATGGCTTCTGGACAGAAAACGATCCCTCGGCTCAACCGCGGCAGTCCTGTCTGTCTCATGAAGGCCAGGGCAAAGGTTAGCCCTGGACCAACGGCTGACCCCCCAAATCGGAATGGTGTCTTTTAAAAGATCCCAAGACTGAGGGAAATCGCAAATCCTTGAGGCTCCTGGTAAAGAGCAGGGTGGAGAGCGCTGGATTTGGAATCAGAAGCTCTAGATCAGTCAATAATGCCATTTATTTGCTCGTTGTAGGTTCTCAATAAATGCTTTTTCCTGCCCCTTTATATGGCACTATAAGATTTACAAAGGATTTTCCTACAAGAGGTGCAAGGTTTTCATATATGAGGAAACCGAGTTTCTAAAGGTAAACTCCCAAGTTTGCCAAGGGCCTCGTGGAGAACCGAGGAGGTGCCAGATCCTTTCGACTTACAGTTCCAGTCCTCTTTCCATTAATAACACGCAGTCTGTCATTCTGAGGCTTACATCACTGTCCCTCCCCATACGAACTCTAATGAGATTGTCTTTCCACACATCAATACAGGACAGAAAGACAGACCAGACCCATTGACAGTCACAGGCATTAATAACCACCCATCCAATCTAATCTCTTATTTTACTTATGGGTAACCTGAGGGGCGAAAGGGAAAAATGACTAGCCCGCCCATGGTCACACAAGTGGACGAGCTAAATGTCAAACCCTGATCTCCGGGGTTTCTCCTACAATTAGAATCACAGAATATTCGAGAGTTTAGAGAGACCTTAGTTTCTAATCCAAAACTCTCATTTTATAGGTGAAGGCCCTGAGGCTTCAAGGAGAGAGGTGACTTGCTCCAGGTTATGTGGTTAGTAACCCTACAGACTGAAACTCAAATCCTTGGATTCCAAATTCAATACCCTTTCCACTATGCCCGGTAGCTGTCAAAAGACAGATGCCTACAGGGAGTTTTACCTAATCATCCAAGCCCCCAGGCCTGAGAAAGGGAAATTGTAGGGATTAGTCCAGGAAGCAGAAGTAGCGCAATCCCAGTTTCTACTAGCTAAAGAGTCTTTCTCAAATGTCCAAGAAGCTTTACATTATGCAGTCTGGCACAAGAAGCATTTGGGGGAAAAAATGAACCCAGAATAAACTCTGGACTCAGGAGATTACAGGGATTGGGACTTGGTTCTTTGGAGATAATCTGAGCTTCTCTAGCGAGAAAGTATTGCACTGGGCATTTAGAGGTTTAGCATCAATTCCTAGCAGCACCGTAGTTCTTTGCTACCTTCTCTGAAAAGTGGGGTGGTCAACTCGTCATTCCCAAGTCTATAGAAAGGACAAGGGATCCAGAAAACTCAAAATCAAAGATAAAGGACCACGAGGCTCTTGGAACCCTGCACTGATACATACTGGTCACAGTACATGCCTGACAAAGGAGGCCACCATGAAGGGGACTCAAGTCTCCAAAGAGGGGCCTGCCTGGAATGAAATTTCCTAGGGATAAGGAGAGGCTCTTAGGTAGCCCAGGTTTTGGGCTTCCACCGACATCTCTTCTCCCAGGTTTGGATATTCCTCTGTCTTATCAAGTAAAATAATTTTGTTTAAATTAAAAACCCAACTCTTTATTGGTGACACTTTTCAGGCACAAGCATATCGTTGCAGCTCTCATATATAGTTTATCATGATTGTACTGGGTCAGTGGAAAGTAACTAGGCATCTGATTTATCCTCTCTGTCAAACAGTATCTTACAGCCATGACTTCTTCCAGAAGCATCTTTGTATCGAAGTATATAGCATGTCTGTTCCCACAACTCAAGAAACTTACCCTAGAAAAGGTGGCAAGTCCACAACCAAACATAGAAGGAAAACCATGTTATAAATATGTACAACTTAGTTTTACATCACAGGCAGAAAACTCTGGCCCCTGCAGGCATCAGGCATTTCAAAGCAGGGATTAGTGGTTCATTTCAGTAAGGTTACCCTCACCTCCCCAGAGTTGGGAGATGTGAGTGTGGGGAAGAAGCAAGCCAGTTGGCGTCACTGTACAAAAAGCCAGCTCAACGCTAGTTTCTGACAATGCTGCAACTGCTGGTGCACTGAGAACTCACTACTTTAAGTTGGGCCTGAAAGGTCCTTTGAGAGGCAGCGTCCTGTTGTGGAAAGATGGTTGATTTGCTAGTTCTCGCCTAGGCTCTTCCATTGGCTATCTGCCCAGGCTGACCTTAGCTAAGCAAGCAATTTCACCTCTGAAAAATGAGAGAACTGAACAAGATGACCTGAGGGCCCCTATAGTTTTAACACTGTATATAAAATGGGAGACCAGCTCAAGTCCTGAGGTGGAGAAAGGAATTGAGTTTGAGTTTGGTCCTAATAAAAGGTCCTGCCACCCTTGCTTGCCTTTCCATACTCCTAGTTTGGCAAGGGACTCACCACTGAAACATTAGACTATTTACCTATTTAGACTGTTTTCTGGGGGGACGTTCTTAGAGAACAGAAGCACAGAGGGAACTCAATTTGTATCCTCTAGTCCATCAGACTTAAGGAAAATAGATTTAGGACTGTCTGGGTTATGTGGTGGTGCCGGAGAGGAAAATGGATAGAAATTAACCTAGCAGAGTGGTGTGTGCATGCAGGAATTTCAGAAGTATGAAGGGGCTTTCTCCTCTCTCCCATGTCTTCAATACAAAGCTAGATACCAACAAAGTAATCAAGGTCCTGTTGTCTAATGGCATATGATTGTGTCTCACTGGATAAGAGAGCAAATTCCCACAAGTTACCTCACTGCCCCCCCCCCCCCCCTTTCCTCTCCTAAATCAATCCTGTGTTGGTCTTCCTACAACGTAGTCTATTTGTTGCAGTATCCTGGGTACACATTAACAGTGCAACTGGCAAGGAACAGGATCATGTGTAGCTTGGAAAAAAAACCCCACCAAATCTCCACATGGGCTTTCTTCCTTCACCCAGATCCAAATTAGAATGGAAAAGGAATTTTTAATGAATCACTAAGATAAAGAAGCAAAAAACATCTTTGTAAGCCAAGCCCTGGAAAAGCCAAGGCACCTTAGAGATCCCTGGGGGGCAAAAGGAGATTTATTGGACTTTCAAACTAGGCCCCAGGACAGGGCATTACTGGAGTCAGTACAGAGAACACTGGCTGGCAAAAATCAAAGAGGTTTGTATGAGAGTGGAATTATATCCCCAGATTCACTATGGGAAAGTGAAGCAGTCCTCTGCCCGGTAGGATGCCCCCAGAGGCCAAAGCTGCTTTCTGGGAGGATCAACCTTTCCAACAGTAATCCTTATCCCTATTCTTTCTGATCCTTTGACCTTTCAGATGAATGCTGCTTCCATGGTCACATTCTAGAGAGACAACTCAGTTGCTTTAAGAACCTACTTCTGCAGAGGACAGCAGCTCTGGAGGAGGTATCCCCATTCTGTCCCTTTTAATCCAGAACAGGAGCTAACCTTCCCCAGATTCTCTTACACACCCAATGAGATTCCATAAACAGTTAAAGCCAAAGAGAAACTACCAGAGTCCTTCCTGTCAGGCTCTGACAGAACCCACTGGGCAGCATGGCCACACATCAGCCTTCCTGGCACTAAGATCCTTGAGTTTGGGAGAATAATGTGCAAAGACAGATGCTCAGATTGAAGGAGATGGAACCTGATGGAAACAGTAGAGAGAGGCTGGAAAGGGCACATTTGTGGGAGCAGTTGAGTATTCCTGAAGGTACAAGATAAAGGAAGAGACCTCTACTCAAACCAGAAACTCACCCTGCCTCTGCCATGCTGACACCTCAAACAAGGGTGCACACTTTAATCCTTCCACTCCATGAGGAGTGTCCAAGCCTTGGGGATAGGTGTTTCTGGTCTCCAAGAAGACAGAAGGAATATTCCTTCAGAAATTCTCAGGCTCCAATGCATCAGGAAGAAGCAAAGCAGAGGGAAGCTGAGTGCTACAGAGGTTTTCTTTTTGTGAACATTGTTTAGGGGAAAATTAAAGACAAAAACAAAATTAGAGTATGACCTACTGAATTGTTTATACCCTAAATAATCAACTAGTTAAACTAATTAAAACAATGTAAACTGTTAAGAAAATTTTCATGGTTTTATTGTATAATGAGGCATTGGAACATCTGAACAAATCAAGATCTGGGCTGCACACGCAGCTGCTGCTTTCTCCTTCGTTTCTTTGGGTTACTAGAGCAACTTGTCAGTACATTAAAAAAAAAAAAAGACAACCTTTTGCATTACTTAGTCTTTCTAAGGCATGCGCTGGTACAACACAAACTTCTCCTGTCAGATGCAGCTAGTCTAACGTCCAAACATCATGCACAACACACTCAAACAGTGATGCTACCGCCACCACGGCAGCGTCCACCCGCCGCGGCCTTGCAGGCTTGTGTATGATATTTGGAGTGCTCTGAGGGGGGTGGGGAGAGGAAGTGTGAATAATATCAGGAAGAGGAGAGAGAAGGAAACAGCGTGGGCGCCTTGGGAAGAGGAGGCTCAGCCGAAGTTGTGCAGAGCTAGCCTGAACATGTCATTGGTGCACACCCAAGCATCATTGATGTTCTTTAATAGAAATATCTGGTGGAATCCCATGATGGGGTCTTCATCAGCCTGTGAGGAGAAAGGAAAGACACACCTTTGAACAATGCGGTAAGTGAGGCAAAATCAGAACCAGCCAGCTAGAGGTTTTTAGAACAAACAACACAACTATGCCACGCTGCCTTCAGGCAATAGAAAGGTCATTCAGTGGATTTAGAGTCCAAAGATGGGCAGTACTACTTAATACCTACATACCCATGGTTAAGACACTTCTACTCTGGGCTTCAGCTTTCAAAGCTGTAAAACAAGGGTCTAGTCCACATGTTTTCTCAGGTCCCTTTCTAGCTCTAAAGCCTAGGATCACATTAAATAAGAAATTTAAGGCTATGTTAAAAGGGGCATACCCCACAATTCCAGTGCCTAAACCTCCAGGATACTCCTCTGAGAGTTTGGGCCATTTAACACCTGGCCTTCTGTTTCCTTGAGAGCACATTAACCACCACCAACCAGCAGGCAAGGTTATCTGTGAGGATTAGAGACAGCTCCTTGGAAGGAGAGCTTTTCAATCAGACTTAGTCCAGATGCTGGCTCCAGCTAGAATCACTTAGAACAAGCAGAGACTGTAAATCCCTGCAGGATCACGGGAGGGAGGGTCTGAAATTTACCAACCACTGGCCCTGAATCCAAAGTAGCCTATTCCCTACGGCAGCATGGACTATTATTAGACATAGGGAACCACACCCCTTGGAAAAGCAACACAGAAGCATCAGATAAGAAAACAAGAGGCCAGAAGCAACATGCACTGACTGGGCAGCTTGGGGTGTTCCCTCCAGATATATCTGGGGAAACAGGACCAGCCTCTGGGGAAAAGGGCAGGGAGAAGATAAGTACGACCAGTGTAAGAGAATAGCCAGCAAACAGGTCCTTTACAGCCCTCTGGCAGAACAGGCGGGGAAAAAAAGAGACTCCGATTTTCCAGATGGTATAAAGAATGCCCTTTGCACAGGCCCCCTGGCCCTCTTATTCCTTTCAGGTATCCTAAGTAACATATGCTCCCTGTGTATTCCGAGTGATCCTAATAAAGTTCAGACACAGCCTCCAAACATCTCAGGTCAAGTAGTAGGCAGGTGGTCTGCATGGGCACATCCCCTACCCCAACTCTCAGACATATGCCTGGCCCTGCTGCCCCAGGCACAGAAAACCCAGACAGTGTCCATGCAGCTCAGAGCAAGTGCCAATGTGGAAGGGGATGGGAAGGAACAGTCTTTCCATTTCATGTCTGGGGTTTTTTTGTCTGTTTGTTTGGCTTAGGGATGGAAGCAGCTCTCTGACCTAAGGGAGGGTGGCTTGTCACTGCTATGTGGTATCAGAGTGAAACGCATGAAGGTTCACTGTGCACAATTAGCAACTTTGCTTTAAGACTAGAGTTTGATGTGAGCACAAAATGAGAGACAAATCTCTCATAGAAACTGCTCTGGGAGATCTCTCGGGAGACTGAGGGCAATGGTGCCAACTGGAAAGACTGATCAGGAAACCCTTTCCAGCTAAGAAGGGACAGAACAGGGGAAGGTCTGGGCTGGAAAAAGAAGCCAAGCAGGAACTGATGAACAAGCCATTGAAAAGCGGTCAGCTAGCAAGGCTGATGTTGATACATAAGGACATACGTGTGTGAAGAGCTAAACTCATCAACAAGATCCCTTGTTGGAGGGCAGAAACAGAAGGGACAGAAGCAAGGCTTTGTCTGTTTCTTCTTCACATTACTTGCTCAAACTGAGACGCCCCCAGAGAAGCCAAATACTGATCATCTCACTCTGAGATATCACTTTTAAGGTTTACAAAGCACTTTCCTCACCTTGGTCCTATGAGGTAGGGAATGTAATTTTATCAGTCCTACTTTACAGATGATAAACTAGACAGAGGTTAAATAACTTGCCCAAAGTCACAGAGATATGAAATAAGAGACAGAGACTGGACCATGGCCTTCTGCCATCAGACCCAAAGCTCTATGAGCTGTGCCAGGACTGTTCCAGCCACAGAGGTGCAACCCCCTCTCCCCAAGCTATGCCAATGCTTCTACACAAGAGAACTCTGCCAGTCTGCCCATGGCTCTGATGTCCCTTGGGGTTTGCCGTAGCTTTCTACAAGGGTCCACAGGTGGAATTCCACTTGAACTTCTTGGATATTTCTTCTCCTTTAAGATGGTCTGCACTATTCATTTTGTCCTGATTTCACCTAAATTAACTATTTTGAGGTGGTGGAAAAACATGAGGTACTCAAGGACCCCATTAGGACAGGAGGTGGAATATGTGATTAGACAACAGAACTTATGAAAAAGTTCTGGGGATTTTAGTAGAGAACAAATTTAATGAATCAATGGTGTGACATAGCAGCCAAAACCCCGCCCTTATCCAATGTCAGATTGGATGGAGAAACATAATATCCAGGATGAGAGAGTTAAGAGTCCCACTGTCCTCTGCCCTGATCAGACCATAGTTTGGACACATTCTAGGAAGGACAGTGACAAGCTGGAGTGAGTCTAGAGGAGAGGGGACCAGGATAGAGAATCAATTAGAGACAGAGTCCTCTAAGGATTAGTTGCAGGGAATGGGCATGTTAAGCATAAAGAAGAGAAGGTGGAGGAAGGGAGAGGGGAGGTAGTGGAAGGGGAGGATGAGAGCTGTCTTCAAGTATCTGAGGAGTTGTTTTCATGTGGAAGAGATATCAGAATTGCTCTCCTTGGTCCTGCGGACAAACTAGGAGCTGAGGGAAGACGTGGCAGAGAGGTTGATGTCAACTCTAAGTATAAGGGAAAACTTCCTCCCCATGAGAACTCTCCAAAATCAGAAGGGGCTGTCTCTAACTGGAGGTCTTCAAATGGAGGCTGGATGACCGCCTGGAGAGGACATGGTAAAAGGGGGTGAAGTAGGAGTCAGAGCAAAGAGCCACTGTGGTCCCTTCCAACTCCGTGCATCTGTGATTCTGAATGACACCCTCCAGCCTAGCTCCCCAATGCTCAGTAGGGATGTGGGTCTGCTCTACTCAGCCAAGACACCAAGGGCAGCTGTGAAGATAGGGTGTAGAGAGGGAGACATGCCCCACAGCAAGCTTTAGAGAAAGTCTGATAAGATCCCCCCCAAGTGGCAGCTGCTCATTCTATGTACCTCTGAAGCAGGAAACAATGGAGGGCAGGAGACAGAATAACCCTTCTGCCTGTTATCCACAGGCAGCAGCAAGATGTAGTAGAAAGAGCGCTGGACTGGAGTCAGGAGAGACCTGGATTCGAATCCTACCTCCGACACTTACTTGCGATGTGACTATGGGCAAGTCACTTAACCTCTCTGAGCCTCAGTTTTCTTCATCTGTAAAATGGGGATAACAACACCTGTAGTACCGACCTCCCAGGGTTGTTGTGAAGGTCAATGAGATATTGGGCATAAAGTGCCCTAAAGGGCCAGAATGGCGGCTCTCATTATGCATTATATTGAAAAGGAAAGTTCCCATCTGCTGTCAAGGTGGCCCCCTCACCTTGAGCTGCCCCACCACCATACTGAGTATACAGCTGTCAGGGGTGGGCTGGTGGTCCTGAGCTGTGATGCTGTGCTGTATTTTCTGAAATGGAAGGCTCTGAAAGAGAAAAGGAGGCAAATGTGAGCCTGCAACTAGAAGCAGTCATCTCAGATCCCTGAGAAAGAAGGCAGACAGAGATGGGGCTCCTACTTACAGACAATTTCTCCACGATGGCTGCTTTGCCTTGGAATTGCTGCCCTTCCCATGTAAGGCAAGATGCATCAATCTGAAAGAAGAAAATAAGTCAGAAAAATCTAGTATTAGGGTGGAGACCAAGGCCTCAGGACTGGTGACTGAGGAAGCGCAATCTCCCCACCACAGTCCCTTTAAGACTTAGTCTAATTTTTCTTCTCCAATGGAATCATAAAGGAAGGTGAGCTGTACCGCCACACACTGGCACATTAGTCACTACCTGGGAAAAGAAGAGATTGCCTTAGCCAAGCCCCACAGAAGCCTGAGCCAGCCTTGCTTTACCCCTGAGCCTGCTGTATGCTCCATGTACTCACCAGCACTCTAGCCTATGGCCTCCCACCAGACATCCCAACTCAATTACCAACAAGTTCTGAGCATCGTTTCGGGTCTATGGTAGTAGCCTTTTTTATCTATCCATTTCACACTCCTTATTAAACCTCTCTCATAGATAGGGAGCATTCAAACCAGTGTAAAAGAAAGCTGTCTGGAGCTTTCCCATTCTTAACTTTTTTCTAATTTCACTGAGATAACCATGTTTGGGGAACATTCCAGTACTGAACAAAGAGAGACTCTGCACAATTATAAGAGCAATGGAAGACAAAATTCTCACAGAAATGCTAACTTAATTACATAGTCTATAAATATTTTGGTGCTTTGCCAATTCAAATGTGACGTAGTCAACAGAATTTTTAAAAAATCATATTGGATCATAGATTGAAATTGCACAGGCTGCGACGTTCTTGCTTCACCCTCTCATTTTACATATAGATGAAGAATTTGGGGTCAGGTCTTGCGGCCACAAATCCAGGGCTCTTATCATTGTCAAAGTTGTGCTTTGCCAATTCTCCTGGCCCCATAAAGGGGTATTGCTCTGTTGGTGAAACTGCTGGTTTGCCATCAAGCTTGAATGTCATTTATACCACATCCAGTCCCCAAGCTCTTTCCCAAGACCAACAATAGAAACAGTTTTTAATTTTATTTACAAGGCACTTTCTTTCTTCGCATCAATCCTAGAGGAGCAAGAAGTTTGGAACTTGGAAAACATTTCTCCACAGAAACAATGTTATAACTGGCAATTAGGTTCCCAGACTACCCACAAAGAAGTTCATCTAACCCATGATGCCCCTGAAGTATACTACTACTAGTATTTCATTGAGCCATAAGTTATAACATTGTTTCCATGGGAAAATGCATGAAGTTTTTTCTAGCAGAGTGTGTAAGAGGTCTTGTAAGTTACACAGGGTAAGGGCTTAATAAATGTTGAACTAGGGACACACTGCATGTCTGAAGCATCTGGGGGACTGGTAAAGAGGCAGAATCCCTGGTGTAAATGTTTACTTCTTTTTATTACATAAGTTACATTAAAAAAGGGACTTCCTCGGTACCACTTTACATTTCTGTAAGAGAAACCTCTCTAGATTAATTGCCCTGCAAGTGTTCTAAACTGCAACAAAGGGCCAAGTGAGGTCAGAAACAGGTCTTTCTATTTAGGCTGTTTCTCCATCAAGTACAGAAGTAACTAGGAAGCTCGAAAATAGTGTGAAAAAATCAAATTAAAACAACTACAAGTCACAGAATCACACATTTGGAAGGGATATTAATTCAATCCTCTCCTTCTGCAGATGGAGAAAAACAGCCCCAAGGACTTTCTCAAAATCACAGAGCTTGACTGATTAAGTGACAACACCAAGAACAGAACTGTCTTCTCACACTCCAATCCCTCTGGTAAAACTGATTAAAACTATTCTATCTGCTTCACTGAATACTGGAACTTCTACTAGGGAGGGGCCAAAGGCTAACTCAACCCCCACCTTGTCCCAACCCCAATTATCCCACTCCCCAGGCACTTACATATATTGCTCCTAATTGAGTTCTGTCATTATCAAATAACTGGTAGTAATGTTGCACAAAGCTGGATCCAATCTGCTCCCAAATCGGCTTGTCTCCCATTCTGGATCTTCACTTAGCAGCAAAAACTGCAAAAGCAGCAAGACAGAGACAGCATTGGTACCAACAGCCAGGCACAAAAGTTTGAAAAGCTTGCCCCCTCTGACTCTGGGCTCCTCTGCTCTCTCCCATAATCCTCTCTTCAGACTACACCAGGTATAGAGCAGCCCACTCCAGGTCCAATACCAGGGTGGCCCCAGGATAGTCCCTTTCGAAGGTTTTGCTAATCATACACATGGTGATTTACATGAGTGAAAATACATATAGTCATGGAGCATTTGTTGGGGAATAATATTTTGGACTGGGGCAGGAAGAGGAGGAAAGGGCACACAACCAGAAAACATCTCCCACTAGTGATGGTCTTATAATTCAGGGGGACCCTGGGTTTCCTAGGATATCCTCATCAGAACTAGAGGCCATCTAGGCAACTGCAAGGGTAGCTTCTAATATTTTGGTTATAGGACTATCTCATACAGCAACCAGAGCCTTCACTGATACTAACATTCAAAGCCAGTCCACCCAAGGGCTGTGATTAAAAGCAACCCTATTCACCAAGCTAGCAGAGGCCCTGTGACCTAGCCCTCTCCTGCTGTGAGAAACCCTACGATCATTTTTCAGGGAGAGATAGGTGAGAAGGTTCTCTGCCCAAGGCCTCTACAGGAGAAGCAGTCTCTTCTACCCTTACTTTCACAAGGAAGAACAAAAATCTCTAGGAGCATTAACCAACCTTCACCCAGAATGAGGGAGGCCTTAGGGAAAGGCCTGCAGTCTGCTCTGCCATCTCGGCTATTCTGAGGTAAGTTTCCTTGTCAAACAGGTTATAGACCATTCCTTGTAGTTCTGGCTGGAGTAACTTTCTTATCCTGTCATGCCTCAGAGGGAGGATAAGGGGATTATGTTAATGTCCCTATAAACAGTGGAACTTCAATGCTAATAGGCAACAGAAGAGCAGGACTGTCCACCCATGCTGAGTCACAATAACTGGTTACACTGGCAGCAACAGTCATCAAGATGAAAATACAATCGGTAAATCACAGGTATAAAAAGCTGGGGAGTGGTTAAAAAAACAGATGGGGGTGGGTACTCAGGTCTCCATTTCCCCAACTAGCAGACAGAATGCAGGAGTGAAGATGAAGAGAGGCTTTTTCCATGAACTTCTATGTAAGGCTGAGGGAAGGAGGGGGCAGGGAAGGAAGGAAAAGGTCTGGACACTTCTTTTTATATTCATTTGTACATGATAAATATGATTTCTAGAAAAAGACCCCCCTTTTTATATAGCTGCTGGATGGAGTGCCTCAACTTGGGGCCAAGCAGGGCTGGGCTGGGGAGAGTAAAAGGTGGATCTCCTTGTTGTCTGCCCGACTGCAAAAACTTCAGATGGATTCATTTCAGGGCCAGCCAGGGACGAGGGCCTGGACCAGGGTGAGGCCAGGGTATTTAGCTTAGCCCTGGTCATCCCTGGGTCCCAAGTCCTAGACCCAGCAACCACTTGATGTGAACTTCAAGTTGCTTGAGAGGAGATTGGTCTTTCTGGCTCCTGGACAAAGAACGCAACACTTTCCAGCTCACATGATGCAAGGTACAGATGCCACCTGCAGCGTGGGGAATCCCAAAGACCACCTGGCCTAGGGTTTTCTTCTGTGAAAATGCTGGCTAACACAAGGCAAGTTTCCTCCAAGTGCTGAAGGGAACAGAGGATGCAGCACAGCAAAGGTTATTCTCCTATACACCGTAGTGCTGCTCACTGCAGAGGCCACATGAGGGAGCTGGCTGCATTCTACACAGACAAACAGGGACTTAAATAGAGAAGGAACATCAAGAGATAATCTAGTCCAGCCTCCTCATTTTACAGTTGTAGAAACTAAGGCACAGAGACCTGTCTTAAAATCACATTGGGAATAAACAGCAGAGTCCAGATTTCAGCCTGGAGTCTTCAATTCCAGATGCTTTCCCACTGAACCAAGTTCTCAAACTGCCTCCCCCCCCCCCAAGTAGCTGAGGGTTAGTTAGGAGGACAGTTTTATTTTTAGCCAACATAAAAATACTTCACCATGCTGGCTGTTCTAAAAATAGAGCCTACATGGTTAGATGACTAATAAACCTATATCTAGGAAGTCTAAAACTAGCTGCCACTGAAGGAGAACTGAAGTAGGACTGGGTAAGCTTTGTTTTAGCTAGCCCAAGGTGAGCCTTAGCTAACTGGCTGTTTAAGAAGAAGGAAAAGGCTTAAGATTTATTCAGTTGATTGCTATAGGCCACTGAAGGCCAAGCCCTATCTCCCCTGATCTGACCAGCTTTCAAAAACACTGAGTAGCAGCACTGAGTGCCAAGCCACCCATGGGCAGCTACAATGAAATGCCAAGCCATTGGGCAAACACTATGGACTGAGGCACTTCCAATTCAAAGTGGGCACAGCTCAGTCTGCACTGGCAGCCACGCCTCCCAGGCCCAAAGGGCAGACATATGAGGGTTTGGGGGGGATGTCTTTCAGACCATAAGTGATCAGCTGCTTTCAAATCTACCCCCCACCCCTTTCCATCCCATCCTCTCCTGAGGGAGGTAAAGCCACACTCTTCAGGTTCCACACTCACTAAAAAGCCCCCTGGTGGGTTCCATGCCAGGCATCCTGACTTAAATTCTGTGCTTTCTGCACATATCCTGCACTGCTTCTCCTCAACCCTTTCCTATTCTGGACTGGAGAAGGCCCTCTGCTGTGGCTCCTTTCAAGCCTGTTTCTCCCTCCCATACTAGGTGCTATAGAAATGTTTATCCCCTCCCCCTCCACAAGCTAGTCCCCAGGAATCAAACCTGAATGCTACTGAATCTGACTAAACTATAATTGAGAAATGTTTAACAAAATAAATAAATATAATACAACTTGGATGATGTTAATTCGTGTTTTTCTGAGTCAATATGCAGCTGCAGAAATCCATCTCTACTGGATTCTGACACCACTGGTTTAGTCTGCCTACTGAAGCATGGCAAAAACTCAGCTTCACCTCCAGCTTGCTCCAATTCCTTCCTGCCGAGAACTCTAAACTGAGGGAGGTCCCCGGAAGACTGACGCTGCTCTCTACCCAGCGGCACAGCTCCTCACCACTGTAACTATGTCCCTCCAAGACTCATGAAATGATAAACACATGCATATGACTTTCTGAGGAGCATCTATGACAATCACCGGCAGCATCTCAAAGAGAAGGACTACTTTTCAAAGTGCACTAACTTGGGAAAAGAGGGTGGAGGAAAATCCAAAGGCAATCCTTGATCATTTAAAAGCAATTCACTTTAGACTGCACTGGGTTGTGTGAGGTGACAGTTCGGATCTGAACTGGAGCTCAGCCAAGGCAACGCTGTGGGGTGGAGCTGGGTAGCACCACCTGTATCACGCCCAAAGGAGCCTTTTTTTAAACTTCACCTGAATTATAGTCACCAAGGAAACATTCAGACAGTGAAGATCCCAGAGAAGAGTTGACAGAATAACAAGAACTGTACAAGTAGAGAAAAGTCTAAAAATCTAATAGATAACAAAGTCCAGGAATAAATCTATCAGCTATTGTGCCAAGTAATGGGAATGGGACCAGATGCAAATGGCTCACTATAAAAAAGGGGCCAGTGTCCAGCCAAAGCAGCTCTTGTAGGTTAAAAACAACCAGTGATTTCTTTTTTTTAATCTTATTTAATTATGCAGAGAATATATATTGTACTGTAGCAGTTCCATAGTTACATTTGTATGATGTGACACAACAGATGTGAATGTTCATCACTGCTTGACTGTTAATAAAGTTGTTTAGATATAAAAAAACTTACTTAAAACTTTTATAGGTTTTTTTTTAAATATAAGACACCAAAGCACAATTACATCAATACAGAATGGGGATTATAGCTTCTAACTTTTCTAGGAAGGTCATACAATTGTCTATAGCCTCAAGCAGCATGTGAACAGAACGAGTCTGCCACAGATGTTTTCAAAGGCCTGGTCTTTTTAGAAGGTTCTCTACAATTTTGAGACAATAAGGAAAACCCATACTTATTCAGGCTAAACGATCTTCCAAAGCATCATAGAAGTTTAGCTTCTGTTAGCAAAACCTGGATTTATCTCTTTAGGGATAAGGCATTTGTTAATAATCACCTATGGAGGAGAGAAATAGGCCTGATCAATCCAGATGTCTGGGTAAGTCTATGCAATTATTTCAAGAAAATAAATGAATTGGACAAGAAGGAAGATGGACTTCCAAATGAGAAAGACAGGCTGGAAGAGCCCGTGCTGCTGATGGTACCCAGGACAGTCCACCTCCTCAGTGGGAAAGCACAGATGTCAACTTTCACAATGGTTTTCAGCTCCCTTACTTAGATGGTATGAAGTGGTAACCTTCTCTGCTTGAAGTGGGGAGGAGAGGAAAAAGAAGCTTTCCTTATTAATATGTTTAATCTGTAAAGAGTCCCTAGGAACAACCAAAGAATAGGGTAAGATCTCAAATCCAAACCAATCAGCCAGAGAACTGTTTCAGAAGCTTTAAAAGACATGATCTCATTGCATCTTAAAACCTTCAAAGTCACAAAGTCTAGTCAAATTACACAGCAAAAAACACATCCAGCCCTTGGTCTGATCAGAGAGGAAGAAATAGGAAGGCATTCAATCCAATTCCATTTTCCCAAATGATAGGCAGGATCTACAAAAACCGCAGATAAGATTACAGGCCAAGTCTAGCAATGCAGTTAAGAACGTATAGAAACAAAACTCAAAATTAAGAGATAGGTTTTCTAAAACCAAAATCCAAAGAAAACAGAAAAGCCAGGTCTTTGGAGACATTCAAAATCAACCACGTCCCTTTAGTATTCTACCACTCCAAAAAAAGGAAAAACTCTATGCTTGTTGACTGATTTAGTGACCATTAAGTCAGAGAACAAAAATCTGCCTATCTGGGACAAAAGTGCGGCCTTACTGTATCCATCAAGCTGCCAGAATAGGCTGATGCTCACCAGGCTTCCTCCTGCAGGACTGCTAAGTATTTTCCCACTTCCAGAAATACCAACAAGCAAAACATGAAACAGACACAAAAACTGATATAAACCTCATATAGATGGCAAAGTGGTAAGTCTAGACTGAATAACAATTGATCAACCAACCAATTTTTTAAAAGCCTATTTTGAGCAATATTCCTAGCCCTATTATACAACACTGAAATTCGAAAGGCGGAGAAAAGTGTTAATACTAGATGTCTACAGTGGCCTGAGTCACGAGCAGTATGGTGTACTCTAGCGCTTACTAAACTGTAGGTCTCCACGCTATATGGGGTTTCAAAGCACTGAAGGGGATGTGAGTGGGAAAAATGGTGTAAAATATTTAGAGCAGCTCTCTTTGTGGTGGCCAAGAACTGGAAATCAAGGGGACGCCCATCAATTGGGGAATGGCTGAACAAGCTGTGGTATATGAATGTAATGGAATATTATTGTGCTATAGGAAATGATGAACAGGTTCCCCAATTGATAAATGGTCAAAGTATATGAACAGGCAGTTTTCAGAGGAAGAAATTAAAGATATGTATAGTCACATGAAAAAATGCTCTAAATCACTATTGATTAGAGAGATGCAAATCAAAACAACTCTGAGATACCACATCACACCTATCAGATTGGCTAACATGACAAAACAGGAAGATGATAAATGTTGGAGAAGATGTGGGAGAGCTGGAACACTAATTCACTGTTGGTGGAGCTGTGAGCTGATCCAACCATTCTGGAAAGCAATCTGGAACTATGCCCAAAGGGCTACAAAAATGTGCATACTCTTTGACCCAGCAATACTGCTTCTAGGACTATATCCCAAAGAGATCATAAAAATGGGAAAGTGTTCCACATGTACAAAAATATTTCTAGCGGCAATCTTTGTGGTGGCCAAAAACTGGAAATCGAGGGGATGCCTATCAATTGGAGAATGCCAGAATATATTATGGTATATGAATGTAATGGAATACTATTGTGCTATAAGAAACGATGAACAGGAGGACTTTATAGGGGCCTGGAAAGACTTATATGATCTGACGCTGAGCAAATGGAGCAGAACCAGGAGAACTTTGTACATAGCAACAACAACAGTGTGCGAGGATTTTTTCTGATAGACTTAGAACTTCATTGCAATGCAAGGACTTAAAAAATTCCCAATGGTCACCTTTCAAGGCAAAATGCCTTCCACATCCAGAGAAAGAACTATGGAATTCAACTGTAGAACGTAACAGATCATTTTCTTTAGTATTACATTTTGGTTTGTTATATGATTTCTACCATTCATTTTAATTCTTCTATGCAACATGACTATGGTGAAAATGTATTTAATAGAAATGTATGTGTAGAACCTATATAAAATTGTATTCAGTCTCAGGGAGGAAGGGCGGAAGGAGGAGGAGGGAGGGAAAAAAATCTAAGTTATATGGTTGTGATTGTAGAACACTGAAAATAAATTAAAAAAAAAAAAAGAAATGATGAACAGGGACTTCAGAGGGACCTGGAAGGACTTATATGAACAGATGCTGAGTGAAAGGAGAAGAACCAGGAGAACTTTATACACAGCAACAACCACAGTATGGGAGGAATTTTTCTGGTAGACTTCGCCCTTCACAGCAATGCAAGGACCTAAAAAATTCCCAGTGGACTCCTGAGGCAAAATGCCTTCCATATCCAGAGAAAGAACTATGGAATTGGATTGCAGAATGAAGCAGACCATTTTCTCTTGGGTTATGTTTTGGTTTGTTTTATGGTTTCTCCCATTCATTTTAATTCTTCTATGCAGCATGACTAAGGTGAAAATGTATTTAATAAGAATGTATGTGTAGGATCTATATAAGACTGCATGCCATTGGGGTGGGGGGGGGGGAGGAGAGAGAGGGAAGGGGAAAAAAAAATCTAAGATATATGGAACTGATTGTAGAAAACTGAAAACAAATAAAATAATTTAAAAAAAAAAAGAAGAAGCCCTGGTGTATATCAGTCCTGAGCTGAATTTTGATTGCAGAAAACTGAAAACAAATAATGATCTCTAAGGTCCTAAGCTGGATGGTAAAGTTGATAGAGCACCAGGTCTGGGGTCAGGAAGGACTTGAGGTCATACACAGCCCCAGATACCCGCTATGTGACCTTGGACAAGTCACTTAACCCTATTTGCCTCAGTTTCCTCATCTGTCAAATGAGCTACAGAAAGAAATGGCAAACCCCTCCAGTGTTTTTGCCAGGAAAATACTAAATGGGGTCACAGTCACACACGACTGAAATGACTCAACAACACGATGCTTCCCAATTATTCTAAATGTATTTACACTCTTACAATAATTTCACTTACTTATCTCCCCCTCAGATTTCACAGAAACCTTTGTACCTTTCCTAAGTACTTATGCATTATATTACTTATTTCATAGGATTACATATAGATTTATAGATGGAACAGGCCATCTGAGATTATCTAGTCCAACACCATTATATTACAGACGAGGAAGCTGGGGCCTAAAGAACTAAAGCGACTTGCCCAAGATAATAGAAATATCAAGGAACAATGAATGGACCCCCATGCATATTTTCTCTTAAGTTTATATTTTCCTAGCACCTGGCAAAGCACTCAATTCAACCCTTAAGAATGAGAAAGAACTCCCAGATTAGATCCTAGCAGAACCCTACCAATTTGAGCTTGTTTTGGTGGTTCCTGGTTGAGAGTGGGGTACAAGGATGGACAGCCATACTGCCTGTACAAAGACCCAACACAGAAAACAATCTTAAGAGTTGGAAGAGTCCTTGGAGGTCTAGCCCACTTTCCCAACCAACACAGGAATTACCTATACCAGTGGTGTCAAAGTACGGGCCACATACTGACTTAGAAAACCATATATTAATGTTACGTAGGTTGCATTTTTCTTTATTTTGTTAAATATTTCCCAATCACATTTTAATCGAGCTCCAGAGCATGCACTTGGGAGTTAGTTCAGCAGGCTTTGCCACTTGAGAATCTGACATTTCTTCTCTGCACAACGTCCCTTATAGAGGGTCATCTAGCCAGAGACAGGATGTTCACCACCTCATGCGTGACCTCATATAGCAATCCTCTCTATTCTTGTTTTGATTGTTAGCAGATTCTTCCAGGATCTGGGAATTACTGAGGTGATATCCACAAGGCCCACGGAGCTACTCCAATGAAAAGACACAAAAAACTGAAAGCTCAATCCCTACCTCAGACCAAGAAATGGGGAATTACAGAGATTCTCACATCTCACTTCAATTGAGTGTCTGTCTGTCCAAGGAGTCCAGTCTGCGGCCTCTACTGCTTTATGACATCCAGCTCCATTCAGGTCGCTGATGGGCAGGGGTGAGGGACACAATCCCAAAGTCCGGCTATTCCCGTGGAGCTTCTACCACAAGTTGAACTGGGACCAAGCAGGGCTTCCTCCCCACAATGGTGCAAGCTCATTCAGAGAGCTACATTTAATTCCATATTAGACAAGATAGTGGTCCTAGGAATTACACCAGAAAGTATAAAACAAACACATATGTATAACCTGCAACTTTGTAACAGCTGGGTTCATTATACAGCCATGGACTGGTCCTGTCTCTCATTAGGCCTGGCTTCAATTACTGTTGTTATTGTTTAGATATTTTCAGTCGTGCCTGACTCTTGGTGACCCCTTTTGGATTTGTTTTTTTTTTTTTAGCAAAGATAATGGAGTGATTTGTCATTTCCTTCTCCAGCTCATTTTACAGTTGAGGAACCTGAGATAGGGTGAAGTGATTTGCCCAGGGTCACCTGCCTCGTAAAAGTGCCCAAGGCCAGATTTAAACTCAGGAAGATGAGACTCTGACTCTAGGCCTGGCACTCTACCCACTGTACCACCTAGAAGCCGTTAAAAAATGGAAAGGAAGCTAGAACGAGTCCCAGTGGGGCATACCAAAGTATACGAGACAACACACATAAACAAAAATCACTTTTGCTTGGTTTTAGAATGAATTGCTTATATGTAAACCTCTACCTCTCCTGTGCTGAGGCTGGTAAAGTCTGTATCCCCAGGTCACCTGATGAGTGACGGTGAAGGAAGGTAGTTCAGAAGCATTCTGGTGATAGAGGGAAGCTGAGCTGGGGTGATTTTGTGATCAGTCTTCCCATACAGTGTGGTTAAATGGAGGTGATGTAAAAACAAAATCCACAGGAAGGATTTTTTAAAAAGGGACAGTCAAAGATAATTTGTTTCATGGACAAACAGTCCATATGTTGCATCCTCAAAAACTGCCTCTACTGGCCACGAGGAACATGAGAATTACTGAGGCAAGTTTATTAACGGTGCGGCTGCCTCAAAGTAAACAGGCTGAGCTCCCATTACTGGAGTTCTTTCCTCAAAGACTAGATGACCCCTTGTTATGGCAAGAATTCCAGCTCAGATATGGTTTGGGGGAGGGCAGAGGTTCTAGAGCTGGAAGAGACCTTTGCAATCACCTCGTCCAACTCCTTCATTTTAAGGATTTGGAAACTGAGGCCCAAAGAGCAGGAGTGATTTGCCCAAAGTCACACAGGTAGTTAGCAGCCATGCTGGGAAATGCAGCTGAGCCCTGTTATTCTATTGATGTCCTTGCTACTAGACCAAGCTGCAGATACTCCCAAAATAGATAAAATAGGTAATCCAGTGCCCTCTGAATTTCTGTAGGGAAAAAAGAGATAACAGAAATTCCAAGTTTAAGCCCTGCTCAAGTCACCAAACATAAAAAAGAATCTCTGCCTGCCCAAAGCTAAGGTCAAGCTCCTGATTCTACTTGGTCTGCATATATCTAGAACCAGAATTTCCAAACCAGAGATTCTTACTCTTTTTTGGGTCATGGACCTCTGCTCAGATTAATGCTTAGATTAACTCAGATTAATTTCAGTTAGAGCTGTGTGAAAATAAAGATGCAGCTTTTTTTTTTTCAACCCACACAAGTTCACAGAGTCCCTGAAATAAATCCATGGATATAATGCATGTATTTTTGGATATCCATGGATCCCAAGTTAATGATCTGGCTACTCAGTTTTAATCTTCACTCAATCTGAGGGTACAGAAGGCATCTGCTTTTTTCAACACTCATTTCTTCTCCTTTCACCTTACCTACAGAAACCACAATTACAGCAGCAGCGTGACTCAGTAGGCAACATAAGAAACTATGAGTTCAGTTCCTGAAGGAGTGAGGCTTAGCATTTGTCTATAAAGTGGGGTTTTCCCCACTGCACTAGGTCAGAGAACACTCTACTAATCAATGGAGCTAGCCAGCCTACAAATCCCTCATCAGTAGCAAATAGGCACTTGGGGAAACACTGAAGGTGTATCCACTGAAGGTGGCTATTAAGAAAGATAGAAATAGCAAAACCCAAGATTAGTCCAGAATAGGAGGAGAAAGAGATGAAAGGACAAAAGATAAGAGCAGGGTAAAAAGCTAACCTTTCCAGTTACAACGAGAAAGCAGTGGAGAGAAAAAACAAACAGCTGCAAATTTGAAAGTGGATGTCTAAACCTAACAAACCAGAAAAAAGAGAGATGAAAATGTCTTGACTTTCTAATAATTATAGCAGTTTAAAATGACTGAGGATGACAGTCCACTTCTTAGTTCTCCAACCTCAGGCCTCCATATGGCCAATGTGAAGTAGCCCCAGGATTGACCATGGCACCCAGCACTTACTAAATGCTTGTTGATCAGACTGAAAACAGAATCTCAAGCCTAGTCCTCCTACCCCCCCAGGCTTTGAATCAAGAGAATCCTGGAGGTAAAAGGGGCTAGAAAGATCACCCAGACCAATCGAAACAGGGTCAGAAACACTAAGAGCCTTGCCAGAGTCACACAATGAGTCGGTAGTACAGCAAGCACAAGGATCCAGACTGGCTTCTTCCACTACTGTCAGGCTATCTTTCCTACACTCATTTTTAACCTGGATGTCATCCTGGACAGGTCAGACCCAATTTAATTTCTTTTCTATCAAAGAACAAAAACAGAAAAGAAATACGAACACTTCTCTCTCCTACCTAAGCTAAAAAGAATGGATCCTGAGGACTTCTCTTGGCTTAATTCCATACATACCAACTTGCAGCATTCTTCCCCTGAGAGAAAACCTGGGGCTAGCATTGATCTTCAACCCATTCCCATACCAATGGGACCAAAACTGACCATCAAACACTCACTGAGCTCCATCCTTCCAGCTGAGAGCTGGGAAAGGCCATTTGGGGGAGGACTTCCTGCCTCGCTGGGAAGAAAGCATGGTGGTAAAAAAGGGAAGGGAATAAGCATTTATTAAGTACCTACTATATGCCAGGCACTATGCTAAACACTTTAAGAATATTATCTCACTGGATCCTCACAACCCTGAGAAGTAGGTGCTATTATTATTATTACTACCCCCATTTTACAGCTGAGGAAACTGAGGCAGACAAAAGTTAAGTAATTTGCCAGGGTCACACAGCTAATGAGCATCTGAGATAGGATTTGAACTCAGGTCTTCTTACCTGAGTACTCTGTCCACTGAACCACCTAGCTTACCTAATGGTAAAAGAAGCTGCTCTACAAATCTGAGCCACAAAGGATTCCCAGGGAACACCAGATTTGAGACTTCAATTCCTACATCCTTGACAGGGAATTTTAACTTACTCTATCCCAAAGCCTGAATAAAATCATGTGGTCATTGTTATGAAATCTAGAGGTCCTGGAATTTAGATATCAGAGGATCACAGAACTAGGAGCTGGAAGGGTCATCTACTCTCACAGTTCTTAACCAAGAGTTCATGAACTTTTAAAAAATATTCTGATAATTTTATTTCAATTTAATCTTTTTTTAAATAACCCTGTGTTTTATTTGATGTATTTCGAAGCACTACTGTGAGAAGGGGTCTATAGTCTTCACCAGGCTGCCAAAGGCATTCAGGACACACACAAAGTTAAGACATCTTGACCTAATCCAACTGTCATCCTACAGAGAAGCCGACAGAGCAGAAGAGATTCTCCCCCAAGTCACAGGCCAAGAAGCAGAGAAGGGATTCCAACCCAGGTCCTCTGACTCCAAATCTTGTGTGCTTTTCACTGTACCACACTCTCTGGTTTACTCCTGACAGGATGAGACCAAGCAAATTGCTCTGTGGATGTCCAAACATTCTAGATGGCTAGGTAGGGTGGCAGATAAAATATGGATGGTATGGCACATGGAGTCAGGAAGACCCGAGTTCAAATTCTGCCTCTGACACTGACTAGCTATATGATACTGGGCAAGTCACTTCTGTGCCTCAGTTTCCTCATCTGTAAAATGAGGATAATAATAGCATCTTCCTCCCAGGATTTTTGTGAGTATCAAATCATCTAGCATATGTAAAGTGCTGTGCAAATGTGAAAAGTGTTAACAGTGTGAGCTATGACTATTACCTCACTGGGGCTAGAAAGCCTCAATAACCAATCCATGAAGAGGCTTAGTAACCAAAAACCATTTCATCTAGTGAAACACTGAGAAGAAAGTCTACCTTTAAGTGGAAAGCTAACATAAACACTGACTCATAAGAAGGTTCTATGTCATATATATCATATCCCAAAGGGGATGATTTGGCATGGGTCTGAGAAAACTGCTTTCAGCACCAATGGATCCTGGTAACACTTACTCCTGCCATCTTCTAATTTCAGGCACCCATATGTGGACAGGAGTCCTATGTCCGGTCTCTTACACGAGACTCCTCAATGGCTGTTGCATGGCACACATGTTAGCTTCTTTGGAAAACAAGCAGTATTGGCTGATACTGCCTTCCTAGCCCAGAGAATGAGCTTAACTTACTGTCTTGTTTAGAGAAGGGGCAATTGAGAAGTTAGGGATAAAAGAAGTTCCCACTGAACTTCTAATAGTTTCCTTTCTCAGTCTCCTGCCTTAAGTATTGATTAGATAGATCATACACCCCCAAGCCCCAAGTCAAACTTAGAAACAATCCAAGTCTTTTCGGCCTTTTTGACACCTCTGAATTTTAGACCATTCTCCAAGGTGGTAGGAGGGAAAAAAAATCATTGTAACTACAGTAAAACTGTACTGGCTGGGACTGATACCAAGGAAAAATAATACACAAAGCAAAAACTGATAGAAACATTCTTCTACAGAATTCACAGCACTTCACACTGTCTCCTCAGATAACACAGCCTTCCTATGGCCATTCTTATTTAGTAGATGAATTAAACTGAGGCAGAAAAGTGGAATGACTTAGTCATACATAATGAGCCATGTGGAATCAGCTCTACACAACCAATTCTTTCCCCTAGACTGACCTAGTCTGTAGTAGCAACACAAAAGGCTTTCCATTAAGTGCTTACCTTTTTAGGGGTGGTATTAATTTCAATCAGATCAACTCCAATCTATGCCAGAGGAGTCATTATACTATAAGAAGTAGAAATAAGTAGATTTTGTAATGGTAAACAGATAGGACCATACAACAAATGATAATAAGGCAATGACTAAAGTCAGTTACCACATCAAGAGTGATGATGAGCAAGAGTGGCCAGGCCTAGCTCTTCAAGCTAATCTTGTAAATAAGGATACTCGTCCATGCCCAGAGTAACAAATCTGACCAATCCTTGAGAACTGGCCCTGTGTATAAGGAACTTATGGTATAACAGATTTAGAGCTATAAGGGATTATGCATATGAACTCATTTTGTAAATGAGAAAACTGAGTTCCAGAAGTGATTTGCCCAAAGCCAGTCACACAAATAGTTAAGTAGCAGCTTCAGGACTGGAACACAAGTCCTCTACCTTTAAATATAGTATTCTTCTTCCCATACCATGGAAGCTTTGGGTTGTTTTTTTTTTTTCCAAATTAAGTGTAGAAACTACCGTGGTTTCTAAGGCTACATAAGAGATACTAATGAAATTAAAGGGGCTAAATACTTGAGTGCCTATTATTGTCACCTCCTGGTTTTAGCTGAACCAAGCTGCCTCCTAGGCCTCCTTCACTACAGAACTCAGGGCTACTATGAAGAAAGAGACGAACAATCCGGGTGCCCTGGCGGGTGAACTTTAGAAGAACCAAGCATTGAAACTCAGTCACCAACCAATAAGCCCAAGGAGGGGAAACCATCGCTTCAATTCATCCATCAGATCACAGTGGAGAAAGGGATGCAAAAGATCACCAGAGTGTGATGTCCATACGCCTTCACAGTTACTATGTTTTTGCCCCATAAACCGGATAACTACCAACTGGGAACAGGGTTCTGCATTTAAGACCTAATGGATAGATTAGTGAGGGTTAGAGTCAAAGATCCAGTTCAATCCCATAAGCATTTATTAAGCACCTATTATGTATGAACAAAGCAAAGCGAATAGAGCACTAGATCTGCAGTTAGGAAGATCTGAGTTCAAATCTGAACTCAGACACTTACTAGCTATGTGACCCTGGACAAGTCATTTCACCTTGTTTGCCTCAGTTTCCTTATCTATCAAATGAGCTAGAGAAGGAAATGGCAAACCAATGTAGTATCTTTTCCAAAAAACCCCAAAAAGGGGTCACAACGAGCTGGACAAGACTGAAACCACTGAGCAACAACAGTTAACAATGAGCAAGGCACTAAGCTAGACAGGCTCCAGGGATCTTACTTCAAAATGAAAAAACCATGATACCGGCAAAGGTTTTTTAAAAAAATGGGATGCTGGCTAAATAGTAATGTTACAGGCAGGAAGAGCGAAGTCAGAGGGAAAAGCAGACTGCAGGGGAAAGATAAGCATCTAGCATCTGAGTTCTGGAAAGCCTGATCCCGAATCAGGTTATCGAGGTCCTAGTCCTACCCCGCTACTAACCAACCTTGGAAAAGTTCTAACTAAAATGAGAGGGGTCTCTAGATGATCTCTAAAGTGCCTTCCAGGTTTAATTACTATGATCTGCCCTCAAATCCCAGCTCTGCACCCTCAACTGTATGACTTCACCTCTCCAGGGTCTATAAAATTAGGGAGTTGGCCTAGAAGATGTCTGAAGCTCCTTCCAGCTCTACAGCCTATGAAACTCCCATAGAACCTGGGTCCCAATCTTGGCTCTGCTTCTCCATTAAATTTTGGAGTCTGAGAAGTTGGGCTTGAGTCTCAGCTCTGACCTGTGTGACCTTGGGTCAAGTCTGTTTCTCTGGGACTCAGTTTCCTCACCTGCAAAATGAGGGGATTGAATGAGAAGATGGTTTCCTATTATTAGGAGGTGGTCTCTTACGGCTCTTAAGCGCTATAATTAATGCTGGGCTCCTAGTCCGAAGCCTGCAAGCACACGCACACGACCAGAGGCAGGATGAAAGGGAAGCCCCCGTCCCCGTCCCCACCCCCACCCCCACCCCGGCAGGCCTAGCGGGAGCGGCGTGCGCCCAGACTGTGGGCCGGCCGAGGAAGGGCTCGACTCGTTCGGAAGGAAGATGGGACCTTTGGCCGGGTCTCCCCAGGGCCCCCCTCCCAGCCCTAGGACCCCGGCCGCCCCCGCCCTGCCCGCGTGACTTCCTTCCATCTCCCCACGACCCACCCCCGGCCCCTGGGACCTCGGCCCCTCCCCAGGCCGCAAAGGCCCAGCCTCCCCGGCAGCCTCGGAGTCTGAAGCGAGCGTCCAGCCGGGCCCCGGAGCACGAGGAGGGCGGGGGCCCCGCCAGGCCCGGCCAGCCCTGGACACAGGTCTCGAACTAGCGCCGGGGCGGGCCTGCGCCCGCCCCAGAAAAAAGAAGCAGGCAGTACCTCGGGGCCCGGCCCCGCGCGGGGGAACAGCGCGATGCACTCACCCGACTGGCTAGCACGATGGCAGCGGCGGTGGCGGCAACCGAGCGCGGTCCCGGACCGACTGTTCCCCCCCCCCACCCACCTTCCCTCTCCCGCCCCGAGCCCGCTGCACTCTGGGAAATGCAGTGCGGGCGCGCTAGACTTGAGCCAAAGGCTGCAGCAGCAAAACTACAACTCCCGGCATGCCCCGTGGCACGGCCCGAACGCACTCTCCCTGCCCAGGGGAAGTGGAGAGGGAGCCGGAAGAGGGCCCATCCCTGAGCATTGTGGGCTAGCGGAGGACCTCGGGAACTTTATGCCTTGGCGCCTTCCAGGAATCTAATCCAAACTCTTAACCTCTCGGAGAACTTGAGAACTCCCCAGCTCTGGCACCCCGTCTGGCCCCAGTCTCTGCGGGGTAATCCAAATTCTAGCCCTTTCAGGTCGCCCCATTTTAGAGGAGGAACAGCCCAGAGAGGGTCATTTTTTTCAAGTCATCCAGGCAGTAAATAGCACTTCCAGCCCATTCACATCCTCGATATTCGAAACCCACTCACTCTGCAGTCGAACCCCACCTGGAATGGTGTTCGGTGCTGGAGGGTTTGGGGGAGCTCGGCCTAAATGGGCAAAGGCCTTGGGATGATGCGTTCAGCTCGGCGCAGAGAAGGCCTGGGGGAGGAGGCGGGGGCAGATCCTGCTTCCTCTCCTGGAGTCACGTCTTGTGCAGAAGAGAGCTCAGGCTTGTCCGGATGGCTCCTACAGGGAGAGCTGGAAGCAGAGGCGGGCCTCCCTGCGAACACAAGCTTTCTAACAACTGCGGCTGCTCTTAGAAGGGAACCGGCTTCCTTGGGAAAGAGGAAGGGGCAGGGAACCGTGGCACCATGCCAAGCACTTTCTTTTACAAATGTCATCTCGGTGGACCTTGGCACAAACCCTGGGGAGAGGTGCTACTGTTATTCAAATTTTACAGTTAAGGAAACTGAGCCATAGCTAGCACCTCAAGTCAAATTTGAACTTGGGTCTTCCCGCCTCCAAGTTCTATCCACGGTCACCTAACTGCCTAGCAACTGATGAGGACAGCATCCTGGGACCCATGCAGGGATTTCAGGGAGTCCATGGACTTATGTAGGGAAACAAAAAACCAATCTCTTTTCACGAATCTCTAAAGGAAATTTAGCATTTCTTTCAGTTATTATTTTTAAAAGTTATTTAGAGGTGTCCACAGACTTTGCCAGACTGCCAAAGTGGCCCTGCATTAGGAGAATGAAACAATAATTTACTAGATTTGCTCTTCTAGTAAGTTAGGAGAGTTATGTAAGTTAGGGTAGTTTGTAAACTGGAAATAAGTGAAGTCAGATGATCACCACTTCCTAATAAGTATATAGGGCCTTTTCCACTTTTGTAAACTAGTGTAACCAGATTTAGGGAGTTTCCCTATAATCTTGACTAGGAAAGGAGATAAGCTAATAGATACCCAATGGGAGGGACTAATAACGCGTATATAATGTTAGTTCTTAGTAAAAAGAATTCTCCATCCCAGTAAAACGGAAAGAATGCAAAGGACAGCCTTTTCTCCTGAGATAATAGGAAAAACAGAATTCCTCCCATTTCCCTTCTGAGAATCAGTCATTTTTAGTGCTAGAATGTACCTCAGAGATAATTTGATCTAAATTCCTAATGTTACATACAATAGCCCACATTCATAAATCACTCCAAAGTTTACAAATGCTTTCCCCACAACTCTGTGAGGTAAATACAGTAATTCAAGTGTTATTACAGGTGAGGAAACAAGTTCAGAGGGAAGGGAGAATTTGCTCAAGGTCACTCAAGGCAGAGCAGAAAGCAGAAAAATCCCAGGTCTCCCTATTCTGAGGCCAGTGTGTGCTTTCTACTTTACCTAACTGCCTCCTAACTTTCCCTTGGTAATATCAATGTCCATGTAAGCTAGATCTTGAGGTCACAGCTATATTAAGGTTAACAGCTGTGTGGTTAATCTCCTTCCCTTGATTCAAAAGAACAAGGAGTAGTCTTATCCAGAGTTTTCCTGACTGGTGTAGGAGAGAAGACTAATCATCCCATCAGGGGTATATACATATGGAAATGACTGGGAGAAACAGACTGGACTAAGAATCTTCTACTCTTTTCCATTACCCATACAATTCCTTTCCTCTCCAAATTTCAGGAGAGGAGGACATCAGAGAGCCCAGGATTCTGTGGCACTAGACAGCTGGCTACTGGGAGTTCTTGGGTCCTAAGCTCAGTTTTCTTCCCTCTACTAGTCAGAGAAAAGGGCTGCTGGAAAAAGCAAAGCTAACAAGAAAAAAAATGGGCAAAGACATTGATCAGTCTGCGGAGGGTCAAGAGTAGCAGAGGCTCATTCGGTCCATCCCTGGGCACTTCTCCCTCCAGGAAGTTGGGGTGCCAAAGTTTTTCATAGTCACAGAGTATCAGAATTGGAAGGTACCTTGGAACATGAATATTGGAACACAAAATGTTAGATTTGAAAAGAACTAGAAGGAAAGGCAGTATTTTTACTGCAAAGAGCTAGATCTGGAGCAAGATGATATTGTGCTGTGTTTTGTTTTCTCACATTTCCTTTTGGCTCAACCTGACCCATCATGAGGAGCTACTGAGGGTAAAATAGCCCCCAAAGCCACCTTTAGAGCAGAAGTATCTCATGGGCCTACACAAAGCCAGTAGGCAAAGTGAGCCATTAAACCAATCAAAGGAGCAAAGGTGGAGAGGACAGCCTTGTAACATTTAGATACCCAGTTTGAAGAGAAAACACCAGCAGCTCTTCCTGCTTATCCATGGGGGTGGGAAATGAGATGTTAAGAGGTGGAGCCTCACAACCCACAGCAGAACAAAATAAAATATGTGTCAAATGAGGACTAATTGCCTTTGTCCACTTCCTACCCTGACTCTTTTCCCTCATCTCCCCTTTTTTGCTCACCACAAAAAAGGCAAAGGTCAACTAGTCTTAGAATAGATGGAAAGGTCCCTCTGTGGCACTAATCTGGAAGATGAGGCCAAAGCCCCACAACACAGAGTGCAGACATCATACACTGGGATGTGCTGTCACCTTTTAAGATACAGAAGGGACCTCAGAGGTCTGCTCTGCTCTACATCCTGGGCACACAGTCCAGATTCTGCTTAGAGACTTATAACGTTCTCTCCAGGCTGGGATCCCAAAGCCATGGACAGACCTATAACAGGGAAAGGGGCACAAGCCTTTTGTTCTTTAAAATGAAAAAATACAAGAAAACCAAAATACTGGAATTCAGCCTATCAAACCGAACGGCAAGAAAATCCTGAATTATCATGCACTCTCTTCTTCCAGTGAGTCACTGCTTGGCTATGTGTATGTGCACATATGATCCATAAAAAGGTTTCCCAACTAGAATTGAAAGAGCTGGGATGATGAAAGGCCAGCAAAGAGACAAAAAGAACCCAAAACAAGGTTTTAGAGTAGCCATCACAGCCCAAGAGTCCTTCACACAGGCTTCCATTCCATCCCTCACTGCACCACCCAATATTCCAAGCACCGAAGGCTGGACACATTCTACAGATCCTTTCAGGCCATTCTACAGGTTCTTTCAGATCCAGGCCTACATGTGGAGCCCAGGCTCTTCTCTGCTATAGGAAGAACGCAGGGAGATTGTCTGAACAGCCCATAAACCTGTTAAGGGCTCAACTTAGAGGATACCTCCTCACAGAAGTCTCTGATCGCTTATGAATGAGCAAAGCCACAAGTTCTGAGGACAAACCACGTTTAGGATCCCAACCAGAAAAAGAAGTCAGAGCACTGACTATTGATTAGCCCTTGGAGGTCAGTTAGCCCATCGCCCTCATTTTAGATGAGGGAACTGAGACCAAAAGAGGGGAACCAATTTGCCCCAGGTCACATAGGTAGCTAGTATGGCCAGGATTCAAAGCTACATCCTCCACAACAGAAGTCTCAAACACACAATCAGGCATCAGGGGCCAGATTAACTGGGAAATACTTAACAAAAATACACTAACACATAGTTCATATGTGGTTTTCTAAGTAAAGCTGTGGTCTCTACAGATCCTTCTATACAGATTGTTTCTACTTGAGTTTGACCCCACTGTTCTACAGTACACTGCCTCAATTTCAACCCAAGTTACTTCTCTCCAAATCCAGTGCTTTTCTCACTATACCTGACATCATGCCCTTCATTTTACGGAAGTTCGTATTTATATTTTAAGAGTTAAAATAACCAGGATCCAAAAAAAAAAAAAAAGATTTAACCCTCACTCAACTGTGACTTTCACAGTACTGATTTCTATTTTTAAGATTAGAAATGAGGGAAAGCATTCTTGGTTTCCTGTAAGTTTTTGCTTACCAAGAATAAAAATAAGAGATGTGGGACTCACATTCAGAAGGGCTACCTCAAATTTGGTGAGGATCAAAGGGGATAAAAAGATGTGACAACATTTTCGAAACAAAGTTTTATAGAAATGCAAGGAATTGCTAAAAGAATACCCTCACCCCCAAAACATGAACCTCATCCTACTAAATGCAAATCCAGTACAAATTCCAGCTCTAAGTGTGTGATTATAAATGTGTGATGAGGTCAGTTTTCTCCTCTGTTAAATGGGTTAATACTTGTACTTTACACCTCCCACACAGGACTGCAGGGAGTATTCAAATCAAGGCCTTTTCACTCTCAGACAGGGAAAGACCTAGAGCTAAGATCAGGACCACCAACCTGTCATAAAGGGCTGGAAGAAAATCTCTAAGACTTTATAAACTGCCCCAGGAGTTTCTCATTGAGCAGAGAGCCAAAAGGTCAATTCAAAGCCCTTTCAGATCCAGGCCTACATGTGGACTCCAGATTCTTCTCTGCTATAGGAAGAACACAGGAAGATTGTCTGAACAGCCCATAAACCTGTTAAGGGCCCAACTTAGAGGGTACATCCTCATAGAAGACTCTGATCTCTAATGAATAAGCAAAGCCACGAGTTCTGAGGATAAATCATGTTTAGGATCCCAACCAGTAAAAGAAGTCACAGCACTGACTATTGATTAGCTAGATAAATCACCTAAGAATAACTCATATTTTTGAGGCACTTTATGGTTTACAAACCACTTCCCTCACAACCTTGTGCAAATATTGCTAAACTGAGGCTCAGAGGGGAAGTAACTTGCTCATGGTCAAACACCTAGTGTCAGAGCTGGAGCTCTATGGCAAGCATCCTTTCCTTCCTAACTTTTACCAAGATACCTTTCCCTCTCCCTAGTGGAGCTCTGGTCTGAAATCCCCCAAAATCTAATAAGAATTCTGTTCCCAAAGCCACCAACCCTCCCAGTAGACCTCTGGCACCTTGAGGTAATATTTAGGGCCTTAGTTTAGTGACTTTTGTGGACAGATTCATCTTTCTTTGAAAATAAGAACCCCCAAACCCAAATAAAAACCTTACATTTTAATTTGCTTTGCCAAACAGGACACAGTGAAAACTTTAGTCTAATTGTACAGAAAATATAATTTTTTGTAACCAGTAGCAAACATATCACCAGGATGGTTTTTTTTGGTTTGTTTAAAAAAAAAAAACCCAAGTCCCTGGCAAATTGGGTCTACCTCAGAAAGGTTACCCAGTTCCCCCTCAAAGACAAACTGCCAGACAAGAGACAGAGAGGGGAACGTCCTGCTCACACCACCCAGGAAAAACTTAATAGATCTGACTCCAGATCATCACATCCCCCTACTGGAATCACAGTTCAAAATTGGGATAGGAAAAGGAAAACCTGAAGGGTGGAGGGACAAGAGGAAGGGGGAATAAGTATTAGATGCTTCTCGGGACCTGGGTCCCAACTCTGCCTTTATCACTACACAGAAAGGGACTGTCTCTGATCAACTCCAAAGTCAAGTTCCCCACATAGGGCTCCCCGGAGCCCGCCTCCCCGCCCACGGCTCTAAGGATGGGTTCCAAACGGCGATCTCTTTAAATCTCTTTAAATGGTCATCACAAGTCCTGATCATACCAGCTGGTATGACAAATGCACAGAACCGTGGGGGCCCCAGACACCCCAGGCCCCTGCCTCAAGAAGGTGTTTGGGTCAAGTACAGTAATGTCAGAGTCAGGATAAGAGGCCACAAGTGAGGCGCCCGAGCTCATTCCGTCTGAAGTCCAGGACGGCGGATGCCGGGCCAGGAGTCCAACAGCACAGCAAGAGGAAGAGGATGGGTCCCGTCCAGGAGTGGCAGGGGTGAGCCCTACCCCGGCAGGCGGGCCGTGACTCGGGAGTCTGGTCCAGGGGGCAGGCAGGACACGGGGGCCTTCCTCACATGCCGTGCTTCTTTCGGATAACGGCCATGGCCAGCAGCCGGTCCTTCTCGCGGAGCTCCTCCCGAAGCTTGGCCTCGGTGAGCCGCAGGTGGCGGATGCTGCCTTTCATCTCCTTCATCTTCACCTCCATCAGGGCCAGGATGTCTCGCTGCTCGTTCAGCTTCCGCAGCAGCTCTTCCTCCGTGGTGCCCGAGGACAGAGAATAGGAGTGGTCCGAGCCCGTGTCCGGGAAGCCCTCCTCGCCCACCACCACCAGCCTGGGCCCCGAGGCGGCCGCGGGAGCCGCGGGTACGCCGAGCTCTGGGGCGGGGGCCCCCTCGGCCGAGGCGAACTCCACCTGCACCGTCAGGTCGATGGGCTTCACGTCGTCCCCGGCCGGGGGCTGCGGGGGCGCGGCGGGGGCGGCGGGGCCGCTCTCCACGGCCGCCTGCAGGGTGAGCAGCACTGCGGCCGAGGCGGACACCAGGGACGCCTGCGAGGGGGCCGGAAGCGCGGCCGGCGGCGGCTGCGGCTGGGGCTGGGCCGGCTGCTGCTGCTGCTGCAGCTGCTGCTGCTGCTGCTGCCTCCGTCGGGCGGCCGCCCCCGCCGCCCCGCCGCCCCCGGGCCGCCGGGCCTTGCGCTCGTTGACGCCGCGCAGCGGGAAGATGGTGGGGACGCGCACCGTGTAAGTTTTGCGGCCGCCCTGGAAGTGGACGCTGCACAGGCGGTGGCCGGCCGTGGGCTGGAAGGTGGAGAAGCAGCCGCTGACGCCGGCCCGCGACACGTTCTTGAGCCACTGGCGCCGCAGCTCCGCGTCCTTGGGGAAGGTGTAGAAGTGCAGCGCCTTGTCCCGATGCGAGTTGTTGTAGCAGCCCGGCACGCAGCACGTGAAGCCCGGCATCGCGGCGGCCCCGGCCCTCCGACGGCCCCGGCCTCGGGCCTCGGCCGCCGCCCTGGCCGCCGCCGAAGCGCTCGGCCCGGAAAGCTCGGAGGGCCTCGGCCGAGACCCCGGCCTCGGGCTCCGCCTCGGGGCCCGGCCTCACCCCCGGGTCCGGGCCTCGGGACCCCGGGACAACCCACCGACGGGCGAGGCCTCGCCGCTGGCCCGGACCCCTACGCCCCCCACCGGCCGGGCGTCGGCGTCTCGCCCCGCCCCGAGTGGAGCCGGGCCTCTCCTAGCCTCGCTCGCTCTCCTGGGGACGCTCCCCGACGGCCCCCGCGCCGTCCACCCGCCCGCCGGCAGTCCCCGCAGCCACCAGAGCCTGTCAGTCAGTCAGTCAGTCCCGGGGCCGAGACGAAGAAGCGCCCTGGAGGTCGGACTACGCCTCCCACAATGCACCGCGTCGCGCGCTTCCGCCGTTGGCCGCATTGCTTCCGGGGTCAAAGCTGGAGGTGAGGTCAGAATGATTCGGCACTCGCCCGGGAAAAACTATCCGACTGGTGTTCCACCGGGGCGAAGCTCCAGCTCTGGCGGGCGGAACAAGAGATGTTTCTGGACGGATGAACTTAGAGTTCCTTGCGGAACGCCTTACTCCAATTGGAGAACTGCTTTTCCCACAATGCACAGCTTCCCGCGCGCCCCGCCCTCCAGTTCAGGGCGGGGGACTACAACTCTCGGCGGCCAGTGCGCGCGGCTGCGACCCCGCCTCTGCTCTGGGGAGCGCATCTTTTCGTCAACAAGCCCACGCCTCGAGGTGGCGGGCCAGTGTCCCGCCGGGGGCTGGGCGGGAATGATTCCTCGACCCAGTCCTTCCCGGGTCTTTCGCCCGCCCTCTCCCCCATCTGCAGGACTTGGAAACCATCCTGGGCCAAGTGAGGCCCAGAGGGCAGAGGCGACTCGCACTCACCCGGCCAACAAGTGACCAGCAGTTCTTAAGTCCCTGCTGCGTGCCAGACCCTGGGCCGGTCCTGCCTTGTGGTCCAGGGCCCCGCCCCCTGTCCTCGTCCATCTTCCTGCCCTTTCCCATCACTCTCCGCCCCACCCAGCTGTGGCTCCCCAAAATCATCGGGCTGTGTCTTCTGCCCCCCCCCCTCCCGGCCCATTTACCTCTTTTCTCATGGATCGTTTCAAGAGACCCTGGGGTAGGGTCGGAGGGGCGTTGGAGCCTCGGGCTGGTCAGCGTGCTAAGCCCCGAGCCTTGGCTGAATGTCCACCCTCGCCCAGAGGGAGCTTCGGTCTGGTCAGCGTGGGGAGATGGAGATGGCTACAACGCACACGCCCCGCTACAATGGTTACAAAGTAGCAGAGTCCGGGAGGACCGAGGCCGCTGGGCACGGAGTGCCCCCAGACCAGCCCTGCTCAGATGAAGACCCGTCTATCTGAACCCAAAGATAGCGAGGATACAGGGCACGGTTCCGCAGGACCAAGACCAGGTGCCGCTTGGGTCAGCCCAGCCCCTGGCTCCAGGAGACTTCCAGTCCTCCGCTCCCTATAGGAGACCCATTAGGTACTTGTGGCTGGTCTGGTTCTTTGAATTCAGTAGGAGGCTTGATTTGCGATTTTTGAAAACTGTGAGGGAGCTTAGATTTTAATTGGTGTACTGCCGTATTGACAGCTAGCTAAAAGGGGCCAGGAGAATGGGGAAGAGTTAAAGACTCATGAGATTTTCATCCAACTCTCTGTGATCTGAACACTGTGGTCTTCATTCATTCATTCATTCATTCATTCATTCATTCATTCGTTTTGGGTTTTTTTTTTAACAGTATGGAATTGCTCCTACCCCCACCAGACTGGGGCATTTGATCTTCCTTCTTCATTAAAGGACCCTTCTCCTTTGGATTCAGGCAGTCAGGTCCATACAAGATTCATTTCTGGGGTAACCCAGCCTCTAATAAGAGGATTTAGACTCTCATTTTTATTTATTTCATTAAGTATTTCTCCATTTCTTGTAAAAAAATTTAACAATTTTTAAAATTTTGAGTTCCAAATTCTCTCCTTTCTTACCCTCTTCTACCCTTTGAGAAGTCAAGCAATATCTCAAGTATACATGTGAAGCATGCAAAACACTTCCACATTAGACAAGTTTCAAAAGAAAACACACACACATGAAACCCAAGAAAAATTTTTAAAAGTATGCTTAAATTTGCACTCAGAGTTCATCAGTTCTCTCTCTGAAAATGGATGGTATTTGTAATCATGGATCTTTGGGTACCATCTTGGATCATTGTCCTGATCAGTGGCTCTCTTTTTTTAAATTAATTTTTAGTTTTCAACATTCAGTTTTGTAAGATTTTTCCGTTCTAAATTTTCTTCTTCCCTTCTCTCCTCCCCCAGACAGCATGCAATCTGATATAGGCTATACATGTACAATTATATCAAGCATATTTCCACATTAGTCACGTTGTGAAAGAAGAATCAAAACAAAAGGAAAAACCAAAAAAAAAGAGAGAAAATGGTATGCTTTGATCTGCGTTGGGGCTCTACAGTTCTTTCCCTGGATGTGGATAGCATTTTCCATCATGAGTCTTTTGAAATTGTTTTAGATCATTGCATTGTGACAAGAGCTAAATCTATCCAAGCCAGTCATTGTACAATGTTGCTGTTACTGAGTACAATGTTCTCCTCGTTCCGTTCATTTCACTCAGCATCACTTCATGTAAGTCCAGGTTTTTCTGAAGTCAGCCTGCTCATCATTTCTTATGAAACAATAATATTCCATTATCTTCACATACTACAACTTGTTCAGCCATTCATCAGTTGGTGGGCATCCTCTCAATTTCTTTTTTTTTTTTTTGAGGGGGGAAAGCAAGGCAATTGGGGTTAGGTGACTTGATCAAGGTCACACAGCTAGTAATTGTCAAGTGTCTGAGGCCAGATTTGAACTCAGGTTTTCCTGACTCCAGGACCAGTGCTGTATTCACTGTGCCACCCAGCTGCCCCTCAATTTCCAATTCTTTGCCACACAAAAAGAGCTGCTAGAAATATTTTTCTACTTGTGGGTCCTTTTCCCATTTTTATGATCTCTTTGGGATACAGACCTAGTAGTGGCATTGCTGGATCAAAGAGTATGAGCAGTTTTATAGCCCTTTGGGCATAGTTCCAAATTTCTCTCCAGAATGGTTAGATCAGTTCACAATTCCACCAACAATGCATTAGTATTCCAGTTTTCCCATTCTCCAACGTGTATCATTTTCCCATTTTGTCATGTTAGAGGCTGTCCTTTATAAAAACATTTTTTCTATTAAAATTATTTTTCCCTTCCTTCTTCCCAATTAAAAAAGAAAACCAAGTCCCTTGTAACAAAAATGTGTAGTCAAACAAAACAATTTGCCACATTGACTATATTTTAAAATGTATGCCTCATTCTGCATGTTGAGTTCATCACCTTTCATTCAGGAGGTGAATAGCGGTGGTTCTTCACTGATCCTTCCCAGTTAGAGTTGGTCATTGCATTGATTAGAGGACTCAAATCTTTCAAAGTTATTTGCCTTATAGTGTCATATGTTGTATAAATTGTTCTCCAGGTTCTGCTCATTTCCCTGTGGATCACTTTGCACAAATCTTCACAGGTGAAACTGCCTTTTATAATTTTTCCAACAATGGTATTATTAGGCTTTTTCTCACACTAGTAATCCAGAGAAAACTTGCTTTGGTGCCCGTCTATGATCTATTCAAGGTAGGGAGCAGAAAAAGTATTTCATTTACAATGTAAATCAGATATGGGACAGATTTATTTCAAATCAAAACACAACTGGAAATGTACATGTAGAACCCATATAAGACTGCATGTCGTCCTGGGGAGGGGATTTATGGAAGTGATTGTTGAAAACTGAAAACAAATTAATAAATTTGGGGAAAAAAACCCACTGGAACTGGAAGGGAAGCTTTTTCACAGGCGATGAAAAATTTACATGTTAGTTAAGCCAACAGTCATTTATTACATGTTTCACATTAAATTACATCAACAATCATTTCTTGTTTAATATGTGTCAGTAACATGATTGTTATCTAAATGGTTGTAAAGTGGAGAGATAGATAGCACAGATTCTCCAAAGATACAAACAGAAAACAAAATAAAATTTAAACCAATTACCTGAACTCAAGAAGCTCAGAGACTAATGAGTTCTGGGAATGATACTCTGAATTGTCAGGATAATTTTCATTTTAAGTGTTTCACAAAGCACCCCTCCTAAGTTCATCATGAAAATGGTTATTCACAGAGACAGAAAATTATATAGTCACAAGAAATGGGAAGCAGAGCCTGTGCCTGGTTTGGTCCCAGCCCCTCAAGATTCAGAAAAGAATCTAATGCAATTTTAAAAGAATTTTGATGAATCCGGTAGAGTCTTTGGGACCATCTCTGTCAGCCCTTCCAGAATGTTTAGAAGAGACTCCTTTAAGATATACGGTTTATTTTTTTTCCCCAAGTGTGTTGTTTATATTCTAAACCCAAAGTTAAGACCAATTCCTACATCTCCCATAATACAAATTGTTTTTCCACCCCACCACACAATTGCTCTGCATATTACATCTCATTGTGCATGCAACTTTCTTAATTTCTCCACCCTTAAAAATCCTCTTTTCCACCAATTAGTACTTTGTACTTCCCAAATAAAAGGCTCTGTGGGGACTGGAAGAAAAATTAGGAATCTTATACATATCACCTTCAGAGTGATTTCACTGGTTCCAGAAGTTGCTGCTGCTGTTGCTATTGGAGCCACAGAAACCAGGAATGTTCCTTAACCAGCCCTTGGAAATCATCTGTTCCCATTGGTCAAAGAGGTGAAGGGATCTACCTGCCCAGTGTCAAACAGTTAACTAAAACCCTGGTGGTCCCCAGATTCTTTCTCCAGCACACAACAGCATCCCCCCCTCTCCCCCAGCCAACTGAAGAAAATCAAATTCATTGGAGGGCTAGAAACTGTTTAATCAGTTAATTAACATTCAAACATAACTCTCAGAAGTCCCTAATCCCAAAGCATAGCAGAGAGTGACTGGACAATTTACCTCAAGTATTTTCATCTCAGAATTTACTCAATTTTTCTCAAAGGAGGTGGGCAGTGAGGTACAGTGAAAAGCTGTCCAAAAGAGGTCTTGGATTCAAACTGTGCCCCTGATGTTACCTGTGTGACCTTAGAACTTTTTGAGTCAGTTTCTTCAACTGCAAAATGAGGAGGATTTAACTAAATGGCATCTGAGATTCCAACTGAAGTCTTATCCAGCTTATTCTTCCCTGATTAACCCATTTAGTTCTCCTGGCTCACATACTCTGGATCATCCTTTCCTCCATCTATTTACATATCTTCTCCGTTGCCAAGTCATCACCCTGATTCAGGACCTCATTACCTCTCACCTGGACTCTTGTCATTGTCTCCTAATTGCACCTTTCAGGCTGTCTCCAAACATTCCATTCTTCACTCTGATGCCGGAACAATCTTCCAGAACTACAAGTCTGACCACATCTCTTCCCAGTTCAGAAACCTCAGTGTCTCCCCATTACCTTGAAGATAAGATATGAACTCTTCAGTTTGTCATTTAAAGTCCTCACAATCTGCTTCCAACTTACTGTGGAAAGCAGACATATATGCTCCTTGTCTCCCTTTCAATAAAATTAAAGTATTTTAAAATGATAAATTTTATATGTTTAAATTATAAACTTTATAAGTGTTTAAGAATTAACCACTTAGTTAAGAAACTGGCAATGTTCCTGGCAATGGATTAAGGTATCTCAATGGAAAATGCCTCAGTCTAGTTAAGATCCATTGCCTAGCCCCATACTCTGAAAGGAATAGGGCAATGAGAGAACTAAGTGGTCCATAGTAAGTAAAGTTCTGGACCTGGAGTCAGAAAGACCTGAGGTTGAACCCTGCCTCCATCAACTACTAGAAGTGTGATCCTGAGTAAGTCATTAGCCCCTCTTGACTCAGTTTCCTCATCTGTAAAATGGGTATAATAATAGCAGCTACCTCACAGTTGTGAGAATCAGCTGATATAATGTGTGTAAACCTTAAAACTATAGATTACTGTAAGCTATTGTTATTATCAGACTGAAGTCTCTTGAATTCACCTTAGACCAGATGGAAAGGAGAAACTTTGAAGGGAGCTGGAGATCAAAGAAAGACTTAAGAATTTTAGGAAAAGAATTCTCCCCAAAGTGATTATTGTTCTTGTTGATGAAGCAAACTGTTAAATGAACTTTTACTTTACCCTGAGCCCTGGGACCTGAGATGAGTAGATCATGGCATTTAAGGATATTTAAAGGGTCAGGAATTTGAGAGACCATCAACACTGATGTTGAAGTCCTCCAGTATATAAGGGCAGAAGAAGAAGGTAGACCATATTCTGAACTCTTCAAGAAAAGGGTGAGAATGGCCTTATGGTTAGCAGCGACCATAGTTTGGATTAGGTGGACATTGTTGCTTCTGTGGATTTGAAAGGAGGAGAGAGAAGAGGGGTTCCTGAATGACAGTGATAAAGGCAGAGTCTGAAAAGGACTGAGGAGAAACAAGGAGTATTCTAATTATTCCTGCTAGGTAGCCAACTGGCCACTGGGCACAGGAGAGGGGGCAGTAAACACAAGTTAAGGAAGGATGAACTGAGCAGGGAGAATATGACCTCCACCAGATGTCCCCTACCATGGTATAGTGAATAATGTTAGACGGGGAATTCAGGAATTATACTAGCTATGTGTCTTTGGGAAAGTCACTTGACTTTTCTCAGACTCAGTTTCCTCTTCTGTAAAATGGGGTTAACAGTTTCAACCTTCCAGGGTTGTTATAAAGATCAAATGAGATAATGTATGTAAAGTGCTTAGCACAGTGCCAGGTATATAATAGTCACTATATAAATGCTAGCTATTATTATGTCAGACACCAAGAAACAAAAGGTCACCAAACTGTTGGGGGTGCAGGGTGTATGAGTGTTGTGGTGTCGCCTCAAAAGAATTTGCTCAGACATCTCTAAATCAAGTAAAAGAATTTATTCTGGGTAACACACCAAGTGGCCTCTTTCTTCAGGAAGGTCACAGCCCCTCAAGGGGGGACAGCCCCCTAATGGGAGGCAACATCCTAAGGAAGATGGCCCTGAACCAGGAGAAGCTAGGGAGCTTACAGAGGCAGATGAGGTAATCAGGTACAGGAAGGTGAAGAAACCAGGGGCCTGTAGGCATGGGGAGGTCGCACATCACTGTTCCATTGTTGAGCCCATTTGCCCAGGGAGGAGGGGCCCCTGTTAGTTTCAGTATTTCATTGACCAACCTATTTGAATCTCTTTATCTCATTGACCAGTCTATAGGGCAGAGGGGCCTGTTTTTCCTCATCATTTCCAGAAAAGCTTCAACTAATCTCATTATCTCCCCCCTCAAGAAAAAAGTACCCAAATTCATTTTGGAAAAAGGGCAAAGGTCATGCCTCCCTCATTACTACCATGTCAGTATTCAAAGCTGTCTGCCAACTCTTGCCTCATCTTATCTTCCCTCTGCTCAGCCTCTATCTCTATCTGGGGCTTTGTGGGGCCAAATTACCCCCACTGCCAACAACACATCAATATCCTTCCCAGGGTGCATTAATGTCCTCACTACTAAACAACTAACCCATACTACAAATGCAGACCTCAAAATATGCTAGGGAACTTCAGCAAGAAATTATGCTGGAACCAGACCACTATTTGGTCAGATAGACCAATAGAACAAGCTGTTATATACCTGGATATAACACTGGTACATAAAATCACAAGAACAACATTTTAAATAGACGTTGTATGCCAAATACTCATAATCTCCAAGCAGTATGGAATGAAACATAGCACCACTCTGCAGCCATTTCCCAAACTCTCCCTCCCACTAATGCCTTCAGAAGGTGGCTGTGCAGTAGGGTGCTCAAGGTTCTTGGGAAAATCCTGAGAGTCTGGGTTTGTTGCTTCAGAATCACCAGTAGTGCACTTCTCACTGATGTCAAACAGTATCAGTAAGCATTTGTTAAGCACCTACAATGTGCCAAGCACTCTGCTAAGCCCAAGCACAGAGGTAACCAAGAAAGGGCAAAAGCTTTTGAGGAGCTCACAGTCTAGTGAAGGAAACATGCATACACCTATGGACAAACAAGTTATATTCAAGATAATTTGGAAATAATCAGCAGAAGGAAGGTACTAACTTTAAGGGGGATCAGGAAAGGCTTTCTGTAGAAGGTGGAGTTTTTAGCTGGAACTTGAAGGAAGTGGAGAGTTAGGAGGAAGAATATTCCCAGCATGTCCTTGGGTGTCCACATAGAAAACTGTCTCCTAACACACCACTGGTGCAATGATGTCAAGAACAGATGATATAAAGTGTGGCATTCTTCAGGGAAGCAGTTTAAGCTCTTTATGGTTCTCCTAATCTTAAATATGTATTCATCTCTCTTAATTAGAACAAGATATGGCTCTCAAATTAAAGAGAGAATTGAACCAAAGGATCTTATAGACATTTGATAGATAACATCAAGTTACATGGCTCTACCGAGAAGCATATTAAACACCCCCTTCATCTCGTGGAATCTTTATCATTAGATTATAAGCTCCTTGAAGGCAGGGAGTGTTTTTTGAATTCTGAATTCCCAGTGCTTCACACAGTGCCTGGCGCATAGTAGGTGCTTAACAAATGTTTGATTGATATAAAAAAATCACTTAGATTCAATAAATCCCATAATGATATTTATCATCAGAATGTTAATTCCTTAAGGGCAGTGACTGTTTTTTGTCTCATTTTGTATCCCTAGTGCTCAGCATTATGTGCCTGGCACATAGTAGACAATAAATATTTGATTGATATCAAAATGTCACTTAGATTTGACAAATGACTGTAAAAGTAAGCACCCCAACATACACAGGGAGGCCTGCTATCACAGGTTTTTTGATCTTCTTTTCTAAAAGGAAAGGTAACTTTTGAGGGGTCAACAATCTCTTTAATCAAGCACATATATCATTCACTTAGTACAGGGGGAAAAGTCAGCACCCTGAACTTCAGAGAAAATACAGAGAAACAAAGATCAACCAACAGACAGGGCTTCCAGCTACCTGACCAAAAGCAATACCTGGTTGGTTGTTGTCCTTCCTTCTCAAAGAGGACCAAAATGACATCACCATAATAAAGTGAAGTTTCAGTGTGTCTAACTGTGGTTGACCAGACCAATGTGAGCTCAGAATACTCTATCACAGGTTGGACACAGATAGTCCATATGAATTTTTGGGTGGGTACTCCAAATTTGCACATCCTACCTTTACTTTGTGCTGTCTCAATTCAGCTTTGCTCATAGAGCATAGCACCCTTTTTGATGTGGGCATGCCATGCTGAGCGATCCTGTGCCAGTGTCTCCCATGTTGCACAGTCAAATCCAAAGTTCTTGAGAGAGACCTTGAGAGTGTCCTCGTATTGTTTCTTCTGGCCATCATGTGATCGCCTGTCCCATAAGAGTTCTCCATAAAATAGTCTTTTTAGCAAGTGCACATTTTGCATTTGAACAACATGACCAGCCCAATGGAGTTGTGCTTTCTGAAGCACAGTTATGAATGCTTGGCAGTTCAGCTCGAGCAAGGACTTCAGTGTCTGGTACCTTATCCTGCCAGGTGATCCTCAGAATCTTCCTAAGACAGTTCAAATGGAAGCAATTCAGTTTCCTGGCATGGCACTGGTAAACTGTCCATGTTTCATAGGTACACAACAATGAGGTCAGCACAACAGCTCTGTAGACCTTCAGTTTGGTAGTCAGTCTAATACCTCTTCTCTCCCAAACCTTTCTTTGGAGCCTCCCAAACACTGAGCTAGCTCTGGCAATGCGTGCATCAACCTCATTGTCAGTGTGTACATCCCTGGAAAGTACACTACCAAGGTTAGTGAACTTATCCATAGCATTCAAAACTTCTCCATTTGTTGTAACCTATGGTTCCATGTATGGATGGTGTGGTGGTGGCTGATGGAGCACCTGTGTTTTTTTGGTGTTAATTATTAGGTCAAAATTAGTACAGGCAGCAGAGAATTGATCCATACTTTGTTGCATCTCAGCTTCAGAGGCTGCATTGAGTGCACAGTCATCTGCAAACAGAAAATCATGCACCAGCACTCCCTCCATTTTGGTCTTGGCTTGTAGCCTTTTCAAATTGAAGAACTTACCATCAGTATGGTAGTTGACCTTGATGCTGTGTTCATCCTTGTTGAAGCATTTGACAACATAGCTGAAAATATCATGCTAAAAAGCATAGGAGCAAGCACACAGCCCTGTTTCACTCCATTAGTGACTAGTGATAATGTTTAATATAAAATTTTGGAATAATCTCTTTGCTCTCTCTGAAGCAAACTCAGAGAATGCCTCTTCCTATGTCAACAAAAGCCAGCCAAGGCTGACTTAACATTCCTTAAGAGACCTTTAACCTAAGACACTATCTTGAATAATGGGACGTTTTCCATATCTTAATATTGGTAGACATATACTATGTTATGGCATGTTAATGGTAAAGAAAATACAGATATCTTAGATCATAATTTCTATTTGAACTTTGTTTACCCTTTCCTATGTCAGCTATTTCAAATATCTGTTTAGGACAGGAAGCCTGCCAGTCACTAGTGGTGGGATTTCCTTTCTTGTCTTATGTCACTGAGACATATGTTTACCCAGCCTGGAATTGCAAGGCTCAACTGACATTGCTCTATTAATTGTCTTGTCTTACTGAATTTATGATTTGTTCAACTAAAAGAGTTCCTTTCTCACAGCAAAATGTATAAGCCAGAAGATTTCTGTACTGGGTAGCCAGAACATTTTTCTGGCTCCATAATGCATTATGTTACCATTTTCTTTAATAGGGAATTGATTAATTAGTTAATTAAATCATAAAATGTATGTATTTAGCCTGTTGCCTTTTCTTTAACCAAGTTTTCAGGTTAACACGAGGAAGGCATAAGCAATAGATACATCACAGATCAACAGACAGATAACTGTCAGATCATACATACATAGTTACCAGAGAGAGAAGCACCAACATCTTTGTTTTCAGAGGCGGGGGGTGGGGCTCCTTAGAGTCAGGAAGACCTGAGTTCAAATCCTGCCTCTGATATTTGCTAGCTATGTGACCTCAGTTTCCTTTTCTATAAAATGGGGGAAATAATAGCATCTACCTCTCAGGGCTATTGTGAGGATAAAAATGAAATAATGTTTGGAAAGGGCTTTACAAGCCATAAAGTTCTATGTAAATGCTAGCTATTATTATTATTATTAAAAAAACAGTAGAAATCACCACGTATTATAGTGTACAAATTTAGAGCTTACAAAATACCTAGCAAGAAATGACATGATGTCTAGGTTATCAGAAGCTTGCTGTCTTTAATGATTTGCCAGATGACAGAACTTCACATTACAAACAAATATCTCAAAATATCCTTGAGAACTCAACCCATAAACTGAATTGGAACTAGATCATTACCATAGACTAAACAGATCTTTATAGTTACCTGGACATAACTGATGCATAAAAACATAAGAACAATATATTTAATTTCAGTTGTGTCCAATTCTTTGTGACCTCTTTTGGGGTTTTCTTAGCAGAGATACTAGTGTGGTTTGCCATTTCCTTCTTCAGCTTATTTTACAGATGAGGAAACTGAGGCAAAAAGGATTTAAAAGACTTGCCCAGGGTCACACAGCTAGTAAGTGTTTGAGGCTGGATTTAAACTCAAGGTCTTCCTAACTCCAAGTCTAGCACTTTATCCTCTGCACCATCCAACTACCTATAATTATTTAATGGCTGTTGCCATACAAGATACTCATACTCTCCAAGCAACATGGAGGTGAAATGTAGAACCCACTCTGGGGTCACTTCCCCAACTTGGTTCAGGTTTCCAGAGGGCAGCTGACCACTTCTTTGCTTAAGGTTCTGAGGAGGATTAAGAGACCAAGTTTCCTGTACTATTGTTCACGAACTATCCCTGGTGTGCTTTGAATTCATGTCAATTTAGTCATTAAACACTTATGAAACACCTACTATATGCCAGGCATTGTGCTAAAGCACTAGAGGTATAAAAAAATAAAAAGACAATTCTTGCTCTCAAGTAACTGAAAGTAAGGTTTAAGAAGAAAGGTAAAATGGGGGTGGGGTTAGGGTAGGTCATAAAAGGTTTTGACCATGGAACAGCAGATCAGCTACACTTTAATTATCTTTTAGAAAAAGGTATTTACTAAGGCAATATAATAAGAACAGTAATTATGGAAATATTCCTCCCAAACTAGTGGCACATTTTTGCCTTGACTATGAAATGCCCCTAGGAAAAATAGGCTCAAACTTCAATCATGGCAGTGAGGCACAGGTGTAGACAGCTCATATTGCCAGAGTAGGTTCAATATTCCTGGTTAGGAGAAATCCTTTCTTGAGTCTTTAGGCAGTATTCTTCCCTGGGGCAAAGGATCAAGAGGTGAGAAGCTTGTTCTTCCCGGATGCCTATCTTTCTCCCATGCCCTTATTTGTCCATGTTTATCCTAGGTCTGTCATCTGGATAAATGGTCCCAGCTCCTGGGTCTCAGATAATATGGGAAATTGTTGGGAGGGTGACACTCCTTCAGGGGTACACTCCCTCCAGTTTTCTGTATTTTCATAAAGAGAAAAGATCTGACTTCTCCCAAGCCTGGAGCCCTCAGCCTCTTGAATAAAAATTGCTAACATTTCTTCTCCTTTTTAAAAAAAAATCCCAGGGGATTTGGTTAGCTTGTTGGGTAAGCAATCACTGTGGTCACTTCACCCTAGCCAGCTCCTGTCTTACTCTTGCTATACTTGCTATACATACTCTTTCTTCCATCCAGTGACACTGGCTTCCTAGATGTTCTTCAACCAACACACTCTATCTCTTGGCATTTTTCCCTGACTGTTCCTACCTCTTGGCTTCACTGGCATCTTTTAAGTCCTAACTAAAATCTCACATATATGTATATTTACAGAAACCCTTCTTAACTCCTCTTTATTCTAGTGCTTTCCCTCTGCTCACTATTTCCTATTTATCCTACATATAGCTTGTTTGTATATATTTATTTGCACGTTGTTTCTCCCATTAAATTACAAGCTCCTTGAGGGTAGGAATTCTTTTGCCTCTTTTTTGTATCCTGAGTGCCTAGCACATAGTGAGCATTTAATAAATATTTGATTGATTGATTCTTTCCATGTGTCCTACTGTCACAAAAACTTGCTTTGCATATATTTGTTTCTTGAGGGGACTGTCTTTTGCCTCTTTTTATATCCCCACAGTGCCTATACACAATACCTGTCACATAGTAGGCATTTGATAAATGTTTATTGATTGGTTGATAGAGATCACAGGATGTAGACAATTTTGATTACAGATTATGAAAGTCTAATATGTCTTTTCATTGACTGACTGATGTAGAAATATAGAACTCCTTCCCTTACAAAATCTTTGCAAATATAGAGGGCTCAAAAAGGACTTCAAAAATATATGAAAATAGGAGAAAAGGAAACAGTCCTTGCCCTCAAGGGGCTTACACTGTAAAATTGCAAAAGAAAGAGAAAATAAGCAGCTCAATAAAATAAACCAAAACATCAAGTGCATTTGATAGCATAGTCAAGGCTCTTCACCCATAGTCACTTACCTCTGCAAAAAAGGAAGGAATGTTCTCTTAGCTCACCTGAAGAGACAAGCTTGGTCATTAAAGTTACATAGCATTCAGTTTTGATTTTTGTTCTTTCCATTTACATTGTTTTGGTCACTGTGTATATTGTCTTCCTGATTCTGTTCCTTTCACTCTGCATCAGTTCAGCCATCTCCTCATGCTTCTCCGAAATATTCATCTTCAGCATTTCTCATAGTGTAATAATATTTCCTTACATCCAGTACCACAATTTATTCAGCCTTTTGCCAGTCACTTGGGCATCTATTTGTTTGTTATTCTTTGCTATTAAAAAAGGGCTGCTATGAATATGTAATTGATGAAACCACAGCAATAACACATTAAAATGTTTTCAGAAGCACAAATATATTCATTACCCCTTCCAAAAAAAATGAGATGTGGGAATAGGATGAGGTGCCTATCATTCCTGTTGTCCTGTCTGTGAATATAATTTAAGTGATTCAGGAGGGGATATGCTTACCCTTTCTTGGAGGCAGATCTCTAATGCTTAGTTAGTTAATTCTTAGTTCAGGTTCAGTGTTGGGATAAAACAAGGAGTTCACAAGTCATTGAACATTTAACAGAGGAAGATTACACTGTCATAACATAGCAAGAAGGTTATGGTGGTACTTAGCTCCTCTGGATATGGCCCCTCTCCTCTCCATCTAGACACACATCTGGTCAGTAGTCACCTCAGGATATGGTGTTTCTTGTATTCTTAGGTGCCCAACAATTCTGAGAGGTCCAGATTTCATATGACTTAAACTTTTTAATGTTCCTAGATAACCATGAAGTCCCATTAGGGACTTTAACCTTAGGAAAGCTGAGGCCAGTCAGGTCCCTGGGGCAGATTCATTCCATCACATACCACCTCTTTACGGCAAGGTGCTAAGGATCTTCTGGAGGGACAGTATCAAACAATAGAAACATGGGCTGCTAAGCCAGGCTGCATGTTAGCTTAGTTTTAAAATGTGATATTAATCTATATTTTTTTATATTTTCATTAATTTTGTCAAATAATTCCCATTTCATTTTAATGTGCTTCAGGATGCACTTGGGATTATTTTGGGCCACTGGGAAAAGGGGTGGGGGAGGGAGGAAGGGGAAAAAAATGAAAAATAAAACAAAAATGTGGAAGGGAATTTAAAGCCAATAATCTTAGGTCTTTCTTCTCCCCTTCAGAAGGGCCACGTCTCAAATCTGTTACTGAATAGCCCTCTTAGCATGGGCAGTATTTTAAATATATATATGCATATATATATACATTATTTGGTTAAATTTTTCCCAATTACATCTAATAATTTTTAACATTAATTTTTAGAAATTTTGAGTTCTAAATCATCTCCCCTGCCCCTTGTCTGTACCCTATCTCTTAAGAAGGCAGACAATATGGCATTAGTTATATATGTGAAGTCATGCAAAAAATATTTCCATATTAACCAGAGCTTGGGCAATATTAAGGGAAAAAGGCAGATAGAAACAAAAGTATCTAAGGGTCATAAGCCTCTTGTATACAACCTGTCCCCAGGATCAAAGTCAATGGAGGTTTTCCTTACACCACAGCCACCCATTCAGTATTCCCTGACCCACCTGCCAAAAGCTCCCCCTCCCTGAGGATTGATACAAAATCTTTTCCCCCTTACAGACCTCTATGTATGGGGCTGCCTTCTTCTTCCACAGTGGCTAAATTAGAACTCTTCCTCATCCTCATCCAGTAACTCAGAATTACCACCAATGCAACTACGGGATTCTTTCTTCCAGGTAAATACACGCCCATACAGTATAGTAGGGAGTTAATACATATTTCTTGAATTAGACAGAATGCAAAGAAATATGGAAACCCTAATGTGAAATGATGAAGAGGGGAGAAAGCAGATCTGCTTTTGTTACTTTTGTCTTTATATCCCAGTGTTTGGAATGATGCTTCCAACATGAATACTTGATTGGTTAATTAACTAAAACAACAATATACATACTGACTACAATGAAAATAATAAAGTTCCTCAATTCCATTTCACAAGAAGAGCAGCAGTGAAATCTAGGGAAATGCATAGGAAGGGGAAAAAGTTCAGAAAGGGAAATTGAAACAATTTAATTAATTGAAACAAAATAATTTCCCTACTACTTTGTTAAAGGCATATATACATATGTGCAATTTAAAAAATTTTAAAACTATAAATAACATATATGGTTTCATATACCAATGCCTTTTATTCCTGTTTATGTAAGAGAAGGACTGATTGATATTTACTTAATCAAGTGATCCAGTGACTAATCACAGGACTTAGACTAATTATGAAAAGTCTTTTTTTGTGGAAGTGTGAGGTTGCCAGACAGGAAGTCTGTTCCCTTGACTAGAGGATTTCTTCACATCCATGAATCAGTTATAAAAAGCATTTCAGGCTGGGAGGGAAACAGTTACTATTGATAATCACTCTGAAGCCAGGAGGGTTCAGAAGAGAGCTTTAGGCAGGGGGCAGGGGCCCCATGGTAACTGAGCTTCACAGTGCAGTAGGCTCAAGGTTCAGGGATGCGAAGGAAAGGGAAGAGCCTTTACTAGCCAGTAAAACCCAAGTCAACTGAGCATCTTTTGGCCATCCAAATTTACCTTCCTTTGGAGAGGAGAAGGAAGGGGAGGGGGAGACAGACAGCAGAGGAGGAGCTGAGTCTACTCACAGGGTTGTGTTCATCCTTTGCTGCCAAAGAGGACCGTGCCATCAGAGAAATGATGACATGACTTGCACTTGACTTTTGAGTGAGGGAAGGGTGAGGAAGGTCACCAGCCTCACTTCTCCTCCAGAGCCATCAATAAAGGATGAACACACAACAAAAAGCATTTATTTAACTAGAATCCAAAATTCCAGAAAATGAGACTCTAGAACTGAAAATCCAGAATTCCAGAAAGCAAAGTAAGCTTGGAGTTCTAGCTGAACCTCCTGAGAAGAAACCTTGAGTAGTGGGAGCAAAGGAAAGGCAGTGGTTTTGGCTTTGCTTGGTATCTTTCCCTCTTTGTCCCTGTTGGCTATAAAAGGAACTTGGGAGCTTTTCTCCTGGGTCCCCTTCTCTTCTCCCTCTGTATTATTTCATTTCATGATTCCATCAACTCCCATGGATTCAGTTACCATCTCTATGCTGGTGATGTTCAAATCTACCTGTCCTGGCCCAAACTCTCTGCTGATGTCTAATCTTGCATCTCCAACTGCCTTTCAGACATCTCTAACTGAATGTCCAGTAAACATCTTAAACTCAACATGTCCAAAGCAGAGCTTATTATCCTTCCTTTTCCCCTAAACCCTCCCTTGGTCCTTTGAATTGAACTGCCAAGCATTCAAACTATGCTTCAGAGAGCACAACTCCAATGAGCTGGCCACATTGTTTGAATGTAAAATGTACACTTGACAAAAAGACTATTTTATGGAGAACTCACATGGTGGTCAGAAGAAGCGATACAATGACACTCTCAAGGTTTCTCTAGAGAACTTTGGATTTGACTGTGTGATGTGGGAAATGCTGACAAAGGACTGCTCAGCATGGCGTGCCCACATCAGAAAGGGTGCTGTGCTCTATGAGCAAAGCAGAATTGAGACAGCAAAAAGTAAACATAGGATGAGCAAATTTGGAGGATCCACCCCCAAAATTCATACGGATTATCTGTCCCCAACCTGTGGTAGAGCATTCCGAGCTCATACTGGTCTGATCAGCCACAGTTGGGCACACTGAAATTTCACTTTATCATTAGTGATGTCATTTTGGTTCTCTCTGAGAACGAAGGACAACAACCAACCAAGAAGGCAATACCATTCTCCCAGCCTGTCAAGTTTGTAACCTATGAGTTGTCCTTGACTTTCCACTATCCTTCACCCCCTATATCCAAGCTGTTGCCAAGGCCTGTTGAAATTTCACCTTTGCTGCATCTCTTCAATACATTTTCTTCTCTCTTCTCATACTGCTCCCACCTTGTTGCCTCCACCTTTATCACCTACACACCTGAACTATTGCAGTAGTCTGTTGGGGGGTCAGTCTGTCTCAAGTCTCTCCCCACTCCAATCCATCCTCCATTCAGAAAACAAAGTGATTTTCCTAAAACTAAGGTCAGACCAAGTTACTGACCTACTCAATAAACTCCATTGGTTCCCTATGGCCTTCAGGATCAAATGCACAATGCTATATTCAGCATTCAGAGACCTTCATAACTTAGCCCTCTCCTACCTTTCTAATCTTCTTACACCTTAGTCCCCACCACACTCTTACATTCAGTGACCCTGGCTTTCTGGCCATTCCACAATACTCTCTCCTTACCTCCACCACAAAAATTCCTTTCTTTAGCATTCAACTTAACCACCATCTTCAGCATGAAGTTTTTCCTGATTCCTCCAACTGCTAATGCCTTTTCTCCCAACCTTCCTTGGATTCAACTACTTTGCATGTATTCATATTTATTCATTTTATACTTATGCTGTATATATATACATATATACATACATATTTGATGTCTCCTTTATTAGATGATAAGGTATATGTAAGTAGAGATTGCTTCACTTTTTGTACTTATAAGCCCATTACCTGGCACACAGTAGACTTCTAATAAATGGTTGCTGATCAATACTATGTGCAGGGCACTAAGTTAGGCATTAGGGATAGATAAAATGGGAAACACTGCCATCCTCAAAGAGATTATGTTCTACTGTGGAGAGGTTCATAACAACATGTAAACATATAAGTATGCTATATATGACTATTTGAGGCTAGAGAAAGCACTGTCAGCTGGGCAGTGGGTAAGAATCTGAGCAGGCATCATGGGGTTTGGGTTAGTTTACTTTATAGGCTGAACCTTGAAGCAAACCAGAGATTATAATTAGTGAAAAGGAAGAGTTTTCCAGACATGAAGAAACGTCTGTGAAAAGAGAAGAGCAAGTCAGTCAGTCCAGCTGAGAGTTCACGTGAAATAAGCCTGGAAATGTGTCAAGGAAAATCCTGTACTAGTTAATGTAAGAACAAGCCTAGCAGGAAATATTTTTTATTAATTTGTGGTTATTTTAATTTGAAGCATTTTTCTGTTTAGAGAAATATCCAAACTGCTGGGAGTTGCCTCATGTCTTTGAACATCTCTTTAATACAAGTCATTTTGAAGTCCCAATTTAAAGGATTCTAGCACAATATGGTAAAATTTAATTATAAGTAGGGATGCTCTGGGGCCAACTGGAACTGTTTCTCATTGTTGAATTCAGTATGAACATTTACACCTTGGGAAACAGCAAACGTAAACCAGGGCTTAATTTATTGCTTTTTGATAGTCTAAAGTAGACTTAAGTGTTGGAGAAAATATCAATAATGCAAATTAAACTTCTTAATATTTTATATTTTTCCCAATTACATGTAAGAACAGTTTTTAACATTCTTCTTTTTAAATTTTGAGCTCAAAATTCCCTTCCTTCTCCCCTTTCCTTACTCCCTTCATTGAAAAGGCAAGCAATTTGATATAGGTTATACATATATACAGTTATGCAAAACATTTGTCTCTATTAGTCATGTTATGAAAGAAAATACAGACCAAAAAACCCCCAAAACTCAACAACCTCAAAACCCAAGAAAAATTAAATTTAAAAAAAGTATGCATCAATCTTCATTCAGACTCCATCAGTTCCTTCTCTGGAGATGGATAGCATTTTTCATCATAAGTCCTTCAGAATTATCTTGGATCATATATTGCTGAAAATAGCTAAGTCTTTCATAGTTAATCATCATGCCATATTGCAACTCTTGTATATAATGTTCTCCTGGTCCTGCATCAGTTCATAAAAATCTTTCTGAGTTTTTCTGAAAGCATTCTACTCATCATTTTTTATACCACAATAGTATTCCATCACAATCATATATCACAACTAACAAGCTGATGAGCATCCTCTCAATTTCCAATTCTGCCACCACAAAGAGCGGCTATAAATATTGTGTACATAGAGGTCTTTCTCCTTTAAGTTTTTTTTTTTTTTATCTCTTTGGGACACAGATCTAGCAGTTGTATTGCTGGGTCAACGAGTACGCACAGTTTTATACTCCTTTGGGTGTAGTTCCAAATTGCTCTGCAGAATGGTTGAATCAGTTCACAGTTCCACCAACAGTGCATTAGTGTCTCAATTTTTCCACATTCTTTCCAACATTTATCCTTTTCCTTTTCTATCATATAAGCCAATCTGATAGGTGTGAGGCAATACCTCAGAATTGTTTGAATTTGCATTTCTTTAATTCCATATAACTATAGATAACTTTGATTACTTTTTCTGAAAACAACCTGTTCATATCTTATAAATTTTACTCAGTTCTCTATATATTTGAGAAAAGAGGTCTTTATCACAGCAACTTCTGTAAAAATTTTTTAGTTATGTTTATTTTCCTCCATTCTGTTTTTTCTGTTTATCCTTCTCTCTCTCTTCTTTCACCCTGTCCATGCTCAAAAGTGTTTTGCTTTTGACTACTGCCTTCCCCAATCTACCCTACAGTCTATCAGTCCCACCCCCTTTCTTTTATCCCTTTTCCTTATCCTCTTTCCAGCTCTTACTTTCCTGTAGAGTAAGACAGATTTCTATACCCAACTGAATGTGTATGTTATATTCCCTTTTTGAGTCAATTCCAATGAGCATAATGTTCAAACACTTCTCCCTACCTCCACTCTTTCTCTCCATTGTAAAAGCTCTTTCATGCCTCCTTTATGTGAGGCAATTTACCCTATTCTGCCTCTCCCTTTCCCCTTCTCCCAGTGCATTCCTCTTTTTCAATCCTTAATTTTTTTTAAGATATCATCTCATCATATTCAACTCACACTCTGTATATTCTATGTATATTCATGTATATTCTATGTATATTCCTTCTACTTGCCTTACAATGACAGAGTTCTTAGGAGTTACAAGTATCATCTTCCCATGTAGGAATATAAACAATTTAACCTTATTGAATCCATTATGGTTTCATTTTCCTGTTTACCTTTTGGTACTTCTCTTTGAATTTTGTATTTGAAAGTCAAATTTTCTATTTTAGATCTGGTCTTTTCATCAGGAATGCTTGAAAGTTCTCAGTTTCATTAAATATCCATTTTTTCCCTGAAAAATTATATTCAGTTTTTCTGGGTAGATGATTCTTGGTTGTAATCCAAGCTTCTTTGCCCTTAGAAATATCATATTCTAAACTCTCCAGTTGCTTAATGTAGAAGCTGCTAAATCTTGTGTTATCCTGACTGTGGCTCCATGATGTTTCAATTGTTTCTTTCTAGCTGCTTGCAATATTTTCTCCTTGACTTGGGAGCTCTGGAATTTGGCTATAATATTCCCAGGAGTTTTTATTTTGGGATCTCTTTTAGGGGATGATTGGTGAATTTTTTAAAGTTCTATTTTACTCTCTGGTTCTAGAATATCAGGGCAGTTTACCTTGATAATTTCTTGAAAGATGAAGTCTAGGATCTTTTATTTATTTATTTATTTGATCATGGCTTTAATTCTAAAATTATCTAACCTTTATCTGTTTTCCAGGTCAGTTGTTTTTCCACTGAGGTATTTTACATTTTCTCCCATTTTTTCATTCTTTTTATTTTGTTTGTTTCTTGACATTTTATAAAATTATTAGCTTCCACTTGTCCAATTCTAGTTTTTAAGGAACTATTTTCTTTAGTGAGCTTTCGTGCCTCCTTTTCCATTTGGTCAATTCTACTTTTTAAGTTCTTCAGTAAATTTTTGTACATGTGCTTTTCCATTTGGCTAATTCTGCTTTTTAAGACGTTCTCCTCTTTATTGGATTTTTTTCTTGCTACTTTGACCATTTGGCTTATTCTGTTTTTTTAAGGTATTAGTTTCTTCAGTATTGTTTATTGTCACCTTTACCAAGCAGTCGATTCTTTTTTTCATGATTTTCTTGCATCATTCTCATTTCTTTCACCAATTTTTCCTCCACCTCTCTTATTTGATTTTTAAAATCCATTTTTAACTCTTTCAGAAATTCTTTTTGGGCCCAAGACCAATTCATATTTTTTTTTCAGGCTTTGAATGTAGCAATTTTTACTTTGTGGTCTTCTGTGTTTGTGTTTTGTTTGTCTTTTATATTCCTTGTTACTACAGAAACTTTCTATGGTCAGGTTCTTTTTTTGTTGTTTGCTCATTTTGTAGCTGATTCCTTAACTTTTAACTTTATGTTAAAAATTAGACTCTGCTCCTTGGGTGGAGGGGACACTGTCCCAAGCTTCAGATTTTTTGTGTACCTGTTTTCAGAGCTAGTTCTGGGAGTTTGTAAGTTTTCAGTTCTTCCAAGGTAGTATGATCTAGGGACAGATGTGTTTACTATTCTCCTGACCTGTGCTCTGGTCTGTGAGTGACCTCAAGGAGTCTTTTCTTCTCCAGGATCCCTTGCTCCTCTGTGGTCCCAAGCCTTGATGTGCTAATGCTCCTCTTTACCGTGAGACTATGACCCATGACTGTGACCCAAATTATAGAATGGGCAATGCAACAGAGTCCTGCACCCAGTGCCAACAAAGGGAACTTTGTAATCTTCTTCTGACCAGTTTTCTGATTCCTTTACCATCTGTGGACTGAGATCCCCAGAAGCCATCAATTCAGTTGCCCTCTTGAAGCCTGTGCTCCACTCTCACCCCAGTGTGACAGATCTTTTTCCTACTGACCTAAGTTATTTCGGGCTGGAAAATTGTTTCACCCCTTCACTTTTGCTCCAGGTACCATAATTGCTAATTATGTCTCTGGAAAGGGATCCCAGGACACAAACATTAAACAAACAAACAAACAGAGTTCTCTATCCCTCTAAAAGTTCTATCTGGTATCTTCAATGAATCAACAAGTATCAAACAAATTCAGTTCACCCTACCAGAGGCCTTGGGGCATTCTGGAAAGAGCACTAGACCTGGATTTGGGTTCAGATCCTGATAGTAACCTTGGCCAACTAATTTTTCCTCTCTTGGCCTCAGTTTCCTCATTGGTAAACTAGGCAGTTGGACTAGATATCTAAGATACCTTCCAATTCTAGATATGTAAGGGCTTACTATAAAAAGCTACATTTTTACAGACCTTTAAAGCTAACAAAGTATTAGACATTTATTTTATTTGAAACTCATGACAATTCTCTGGAGTAAATACTGCAAATATTATCATTCCCATTTTATAGATGAAGTCATTTACCCACAGTTAGATGATACAGTACATAGAGCTTCGGGTCTAGAGTCAGGAAGACCCGTGTTCAAATCCAGCCTCAGACTCTTATTAGCTACGTGACCCTAGTGCGAGTCATTTAACCGCTGCCTGCCTCAATTTCTTCAATTGTAAGAGGAGGATAATAATAGCACCTACCTCCCAGGGTTGTTGTGAGGATCAATGAGATGATATTTGTAAAGTGACTAGAACAGTGTCGGCATATAGTAGGTACTTAATAAATGCCTTCCACATATATGTAGCAAGTGGTGGAGACTGGACAAAGTCTTTTCTTTCGATGACAAATCCAGAATTCCCACTACAACATTATACATCTTGTGCTATCCTGATCACTGAGGGAGATGGGAAGATAAATAAGACAGGCCACTAAGGAAAGTGTACACAAATAATAATAAAAGCAGGCAAGGACAAGTGCATGGAAGACACGGGAAAATGCTAGCAGAATTGGAAGAGATGACTGATAGCAGGAGAGGATCTCATTAGAATTTATGGATGCAGTATTCATTGATTAATCAACAAACATTTATTAAATGTTTATGGTGGGCCAGGTACAGAACTAAGTAACCAATCAATTAGCAAACATCTATTAAGTGCCTACTATGTGCCAGACACCGGGCTAAGGCTGGGGATACAAAAAAAGGCAAAAGACAGTCCCTGTCCTCAAGGAGCTTACAGTCTAATGAGACAACATGCAAGAGAGAGGGAGAGAAAGAGACAGAGAGAGGGAGAGAGGGAGAGACAGATAGACAGAGACAGAGAGACAGAGACAGAGAGACAGTAAGGGAGACAGAGGGAGAGACAGAGAGAGGGGGAGAGAGAGAGGGAGAGACAGAGAGACAGACAGAGAGAGACAGAAACAGACAGTGAGGGATTCAGGGACAGACAGAGGGAGAGACAGACGGAGAGACAGACAGACAGACAGAGACAGAGAGAGGGAGAGACAGATGGTGAGGGAGACGGACAGACAGAGGGAGAGACAGACAGAGACAGAGAGAGGGAGAGAGAGAGACAGAGAGAAACAGAGAGGGAGACAGAAAGAGGGAGAGAGAGACAGAGACAGACAGAGACAGAGAGAGGGAGAGAGAGAGACAGAGAGAAACAGAGAGGGAGACAGAAAGAGGGAGAGAGAGACAGAGACAGAGAGAGGGAGAGAGAGAGACAGAGAGAAACAGAGAGGGAGACAGAAAGAGGGAGAGAGAGACAGAGACAGACAGAGACAGAGAGAGGGAGAGAGAGAGACAGAGAGAAACAGAGAGGGAGACAGAAAGAGGGAGAGAGAGACAGAGACAGACAGAGACAGAGAGAGGGAGAGAGAGAGACAGAGAGAAACAGAGAGGGAGACAGAAAGAGACAGAGACAGACAGAGACAGAGAGAGGGAGGATACATAGCAGACAGTTCCTAGAGGAGAGAGCTTTGTGCAGCTCAGAGCCCCCAGAAATGCGGAGAGAAGGGGTCATGGCTGCAACATCCCCGTGTTTCTCTTCCACACCTGCTAGGAACCTCGGCAGTCCCGCCCCAGACGCCCGCGGCCGAGAACTACATTTCCCGTGGGGCTGTGCGGCTGCGCTCGCGATATTTGGCTCAAATTTAAGGCGGGCGCGGAAGCACTAGCCCGGGCGGTGGGGCTGTCTGCGCGCCCGGTACGTCTGTCTGGCCTCCCAGGTAGGCCAGCCCCAGCCTCCGCTCGCCCCCTCTTTCTGCGCTTTCTCCCTGGGTCTCACCCGGCCCCACTCGGGCTCCGCGGGCTCCATCTCCCGATGTCCCGTGAACGCCACCTCCGCCTTCCCACGGGCCTCCCACGGGCCTCCCCCAGACCAGAGGGGGAGCACCTCCCTAAGCCCCCCCCCCCCCCCCCGCAGCCCCTCCACGGTCTCCCCCGGTACCCCCCTTGGCCCACCTACGGGCCCGCAGCCTGAGGGGGCAGCTCCACCCCAGCGGGGGCCCCCTTGCCCACGGGCACCAATCGATCCCACCCACGGACTCGCGGAACGCCCCTGCTGGGCCTGCCCCACCGGAGCCCCTCAGGAGTCCCTGGTGTGCCCCCTCCCCAGGGGCCCTGTCCCACCATGGATTCCTTCCCTCTTTGCAACCGTCCTTGCCCGTGATTGTCACCCCTCCCAGAAAGGCCCCTCCCCCTCCTCATCCTGCTCTGGGGTGCCCCCCCAACTGGCCTTGCTCTGCTCCCCCTCTGCCCTGCACGGGCCCTGTCAGGGTCTAAAGGTGCTGGGGACCCCGAGATTCAAGGGGTCCTGCTTTGCCCCCCTCCAGCCTTCTTTCAGTCAGAGACAAGGTTTATTAAAAGCCGGGTTGGGATGGCGGCCATTGACCAGGCTTAAGGAATCTGAGGATCCGCGTGGGGCAAGACGGACACACCTACCGTGGTCCATGAGCTGGGTCTGGGGTCGGGCCAGGTGCAGACCACTGGGGCCACTGTGTAAAAGCTAGGGATCTGAGCGAGGGCTGGTTCTTGAATTCCTGGGAGAGCTCAGAAGCCCCACCGCACCGCTTCTTAGGGCTCTCCCCTGGGGTGGGGAAGCCTTCTCTGGGCCCTACTCTCACCATCTTGCCCCAGAGGGTACTTTGTGGCTCTAGCCTCTGCCCAGCGTCCTAGTTCCTGCCCTACCCCTTATCCCCCGGCCTCCTTTTTCCCTTCTGTCCTTAAGGCTCATCCAGTGTCCTGGTACTTCCATACTCTACATTTCATTTATTTTCCTTTAGGCCCCATCTCCACCGGATTCTCTCTGTTCTTTGTCCTTACCTGCCCCTCCCAATGAAGGAGGTTGTCTGAGAACCCTGCCAATCAAATTTGATTCTTTCCAGGTGATCCCATCCAGGTGAACAACATGGCATTTGTCCCTGACAATGAAGGGACCACTCGGACTCTGCTCCATCATGTGCTAGAGACTCAGCCTGTAAGCTCCCCGGTCTCATCTAACACTAGGTCAAGGTTGGTCTGTTTTCCCCTCAACACTGCCCCTTAGTCCAGGGTCAGGCATCAATACTTACCTTAAGGACTCTGCACAGTTTGTGGTGGTTGTGGCTTTGGGACTGGCTAAGGTCAGCGTGTAAGCACAGATGGCCCTACTGGACATTGTGAGGGATACATTTCAAAACAAAACAGAAATGGAAATCTTTCTGTATAATGATGGTGGGAGACTGGGCACAATTAGCTGCATGTGAGCATCATTTAGAATTCCCTGGGGGCTCCATGTGAAATTTAGGACAGCATGGTTTAATGGTTGTTGTTGAGTCCTGTCCACCTCTAGGTGATCCCATTTGGGTTTCCTTGGCAAAGATCCTGGGGGGGTTTGCTATTTCTTTCTCCAGTTCATTTTACAGACGAGGAAACTGAGGCAAACAGGGTGAAGTGACTTTGTCCAAGGTCACACAGCTAGTAAGTGTCTGAGGCCAAATTTGAACTCAGAAAGATAAGTAAGTCTTCCTGACTGGACCCAACACTCTGTGTACTATGGCACCACCAAGCTGCCCTATGGTCTAATGGAAAGAATGTCAGATTTGGACTCTGGAGAGACCTTTGTTGAAATGCTGCATCTGAAGTTACATTAAGTTACTACCCCACTGCGGATCAGTTTCTTTTTCTATAACGTGAGCATAATAATACCTCCTTCTACAAGGGACAATGTACTGAAAACTTTAAAAGAAATTTGTAAGTGCTAGATAAATGTGGGTAGCCTGAGCCTTCTGACCGCCCTCTTATCTTCTTTTTAAGGATATCTATCATAGTTTACCTGTCAGAGTTAATTACCATAGGACAAAGGTTTTAGATCTAGAGTGTACCTTAGGAATGACCTAGTCCAACCTTATTTTGCAGATGAAAAAATTGAAGAAAGAGGCTTGAAATGACTTGTTGAAAATCACAAGGCAATATTCTAAAGCTTTCTCCGGGTTTGCCCTGCAAAGTTTAAAAAAAATATGTTAAAGGTCTAAACTTTAGCTTGAAAGATAAAGCATTTATTAAATACCTACTCTGTGCTTGGCAGGCAAGATAATACCTACCTTCAAGGACCTTACATTCTAATTGGGGAAGACATGTAAAGGACAGCTAGAAGGAGGGGAGGCTATGTGTCCTGAAGGTAAGCCTCCTTCCTTCAGAGATAGAGGAAAAGGTCATCTATGAGAGTCCTGGAGAGTTCCAGGGGAGGTGGTATTTTTAAGAGTGTTTTTCACATACCTTTGGACATAATGTAGAACTGATCTAATTAGAATAAGGCACCTCTAGTAACAGTCCTACTTCTGGGTCTTCTTAATTACCTATATTCTTTTTCAGCAGAAGTCTTTCCACATCTACAGACCGTTCCAGCGGAAGCCGACGTGACAATTTGCGCCGGACTCTTCTGAGTAAGCAAGCAAAGGTAAACATTGGGCATTCCATTATCTACCTCTACAGTAGACTTGGAATGATAGGAAGGGGGAGAGGTGTACTATGAAACCTGGAGGTCCTCTGTTCTGGAAACTGAGGATACAGTCCCACCTTTCCTTTGTTGTTGTGTTATTTCAGTCATGTGTGACTCTTGATCAAAACTGATTTGGAATTTTCTTGGCAAAAATACTGGAGTGGTTTGCCATTTCCTTCTCCAGCTCATTTTACATTTGAGGAAAATGAGGCAAATCAGGTTAAATGACGTGCCCAGGGTCACCAGCTAGTAAATGTCTGAGGCCAGTTTGAACTGAGATTTTCCTGGCTCCAGGCCTGTCCCTCTATCCACAGGGCAACCACCTAGCTGCCCCAAGATGATGGGGACTTGGCCTGGCTAAGTAGAGTCTTCAAATCTATAAAAGTGTTGTGCTTGTATGGGACTTGGAGGAAGAAGACCTGGGTACGAATTTCTTCTCTGTCACTAGTGACAGTAGGTTTGGCTTTACTCAACTTTAAAATGAGATATGCAATACTTAGCTCATAGAATTGTCTGGGGAGAATTTTACAAACCTTAATGGTACAGAATTGAGTTGTTATTATTAGTATTGGATGAATCTTAGCCATAATTCCAGTTCAGAATGATAGGAAGAAGGGTTTCTAAAAACCAGATCCATGGGTGATGGATTACTGGGGATACTGACCCCAGGTTCTTCCTAAAATAAGTACCTTGGTATTGACATGCTTGTTTGCTCCTTATATGCCCTCTCTAGACTGCACCTGCTCAGCCAAAAAACATTGGAGCTAATGGTCAGCTCTGTGTTGAGCTCTATAACATCTTGGAAGAAGGCACACCCAGGACTCTTCTGAAGAAAATCCTGCAGACTGGTGAGCACTGTTTGAACCTCACAGCAGGAGAGGCCATACTTGGATGTACAGCTTCAGGGTGGTCCGAGCCAAGGTGTGGACAGTTGGCTCTTCAATGAAAGATCCTTGTTTTCTCTAGAGGAAGCTTGCCGCTTCCCAGAGCAGAACAACATGGGGTCAGAGGCTGCTGAAATAAAGATGGATTCCTCTTGACCCTTGCTCCTGTGCTTGAGCATCTCAGCTCCCTTCCAACAAGTGTTCTTTTTGCAGCTTCAGAAGCCTCTGTCCTGGTACCAGCGCTGGTGAATTCACAGGAGCCACAACCTGTTGAGTTACAGAAGGAAAGCAAGTGGAACAGGTCTAAGGCATTTTGAGGGTTAAAAGCTTCTAGGGAAGCCAAAGGACCAAAGGCATATGGCTGAAAGTTGGCCCAATTTCCTTTCAGCCTGGAGTTGCAGCTTCCTGAGCTGGAGCCCTCTGTGACCGTAGCTCCAAGGCTGCTGGTCCAAAGCAGGAAGAAGCGATGCCTTAGAGTGTCTGAGTTTGAACAGGAAGTAGACCAAGGACTTGCTGTTGCTTCAGGTGAGCTTTCCAGGGTCCTGACCCCTTCACTGGGCCTCCTGTGGGGCCTGTTCACTGCTGATTGCTCTACTGAACTTTGAGAATGCCTGGAACTTCCTGGGCAGCAGGTTTGAGACAATGTTTGGAGGAGACATCCACAGGGATGAATTTCCAACTGTGCCTCTTTCTCCCCCACCCCCCATCTTCCTGCACTAATAATCAGGATTTCTTCTCTGTTTCTTTTGTTTTTGGACAAAAGATCTCACTGGAGAGCAGCCAGCTTCAGCCAACAAGTCCTCTGTGACCAGGTGCCTAAAAAAATATTTATATTACCATGATGGGGAAGGGGTAGACAGAACCCAGAGACTGGAAGAAGGACAGATTATAGAATGTAGCCAGAAGCCATCCAGTAGCTATTGGAAGACAAATCTTTTTGGAGACATTGAGTTTTCCAAGGAAATAGGCCATGGCAGGGGAGAGTGCCAGCTAACACCATTGGGGGATGGATGTCCAACACAGTAGGGACTCACAGCAAACCTCCCTTTTGTCAGGTCCTTTAATCTGACCTTGGCCACACTTATGCCCCCTGAGTCTGTAAAGAGGCCTGGCTTGGCCCGAAGGCCCCCAACCCGTAAGACAATTGACATGGAAGCATTTGAAGAAAGACTGAAGGACATACCACTGACTCATCTCTCAGGTAAGGCCATCTAGCCCTGGGCTCTGAGGAGAGGGTCTAGACTTTTATCACAGAAAAAAGCAAGTATTCTTGCCTTTTCTCCTTTCCTCCCACCCTCACTACCTGGGCATTCTGGCTTCAGTGGTGTTTCAGGATCACGTTTTTTCCTTTTCAAGTCTGTTTTGATTTTCCCAAGTCATATAATTGATGTGAGAAGGAAGTGACTGAAGAGTTGTCTATTTTTATCTCCGTTTTGAAAATTCCTTGGAACAGCAAGGAAGGAGATGTTATAAGTCATGAACTTAGAGTGAAAGATAAAATCATCAAGTTATGCAGTGTCTAGTGTATTGCTTAGTGCAGCAATGGGACAACTTCTAAATTCCCTGTCCATGATAGAGGCAGTATCTTGAAACCATGAAGAAGGCAGCCTTGGACCTCCTTCACTGCTCCTTGTAGCTTGATCTCAAGGCAGAAAAGGAGCCCCCTCCCATGTACATACATCATGCCAGAGGTCACCCAGCCTTTCCATTAGTACTGACTGCAGGGTGGCTGAGGGAGTAGGCTGCCGGCAGATGAGGAACAGAGAAGTTGTGAAGAGCCTCTGAGCCCTTGGGGCTTTTCCCTAAGAGATGGCTGAGTAGGGCCTGAAGCTTTGTGGCATTAGGGTGGTTTTCAGTGTGGCTAGCCAGCTAGGGGTGAGCTCCTAAGCCAGAGACTTTATTCCAGTTCAGGAGCTCAGCCTTCTGACAGTCATCTCCTTTCCATTTCTTTCCTTCATGTCTAACTTGTCAGACTTATCACAATGCCACTCCTGTGGATGGGGATAGGATTTTCCAGGCAAGTCCTGTCTCCACAGGCTTTAGGAGAAGCTTGGTAAAGGGCCAGGAACTGAGGGCCATGACCCAGCAGGGTAATCAAAGAACAGAGAATGGTATAGGGGCCAGATTGGGACAGAGGGCTGTCATAGTCAACGTTAGCCCAAGTGTTTGGTGCTATGTGTAGCAAATTGGTGCTTTCTACTCATCCTAGGATGTGACGGTGGTGGGTGTTACCCTTAATCATTGTATGACCACATGCTTTTCTAGTCCAGGTATCTGGTTGGATATTGGAGGTGGGATAGGCCCTGAGGGATCAGGGTTATAGAGAACTCATCAATCATTTTTTATTTTCTTCTTTGGTATGTAGGTCCTGGGAAACCAACGAAGTCTGGTACAAAAAGTCGAAGTCAAAATACTTCCTTTTCTGCCAGCTCCATGTCTATTGGAACACGAACCAGACCTTGTACGGAAACACCAAGTCAAAACAGTTGCTTTTCTGCTCACTCTTTACCTGCTAGAAGCAGCATCTCCAGGGAAGCCAGAGCAAAGTCAGTTGTGGCTCATCAAGTAGAAGAGGAAGAAGAGAGATCGGTGGATGAGGAGGCAAAAGAGTCTGACGAGGACACAGAAATCCCCCAAAGGACTGGTAATATCAGGGTTCAGCCAAGACCAGTGGTAACTAGGCCAGTTCAAGTTGATTCACCTTTTCCTTATGAGGGTTTCAGAAACATACAATACTCCCAATATCATTCTGTTACACAGTGAGGGAAAAGCTACTTACATTTTTGCTGGGAACCTTTGCTTCCTGAGACTTCTGAGCAGCTTAACCTGCTTGAATGTGGGGAGTGTTGAAAGAAAAATTCCTTGGGATTAATGATCAGTATATCATTCACACATTCAAACATAGGGAAAGGGATTTTCCCATCTACCTAGGGCCTCATTGTGGAAATCCAGAGAACCATGTTGGTTTGTTGACCAGTGCTGCTAGGGGTTGGGAAGAGGCAGACTTTGAGGGGATAGCTGGGTTTCCATCTGGCCAGTGGGTGGAATCGGTCATTCCTCATCTTTTTTTTTCAGCCATCTCAGAACTTAGTGTGAAGACACCAGAATTTCTCCGGGCCAAACGATATCATTCCCTTTCACAGCCTACCTCCCCAGTACCTCCTAATACTAACACTACCCGGTAAGTATACAGTATATTGCTCTGACACACCCTTTTTCCTTGCATTATTCATCTGACAGGGAACAGGGCCCTGGAAAAACTGGTGTTCACCATCCCTAGTCCATGGTTCAGTCTCAGGGGTATTTACAGCTGTTCTCCTGCAGCTGTTCAGGGCCTCTGGCCTCCTGTCCTTCCCAGGGTTTCAGAGGCCTAGAATGCTCGCTGAATCTTACCCTTTCTGCTTCTTTTGTGTCTTCGGTTGATGGAGGGGGATATGCCTTGTTAAGGTTTCTCTTGGGGCTTAGAGATAGCTGCCTGACCCTGTCAAGGGCAGAGGGAGCAGCAGCTCTTCAGGTATTCAGGGGCTTTCCCCAACACAGGCCTGGTTCTGGATGTGTAAGGGATTTTGTTCCCAAATAGCTAACAGGTACAAAGCTACTGTGTGAGACACAAATGTGAATAGGTGCACCCTCCCAAGAAGGTTCGGGAAGTCTCAGAGAAGAGAGATGAAAGGCTTTCTGGAGGAGGCCTGCACCTGAGCAGGGGGGGCATGGGAGAGGCAGTGAGAGCAGGATGGCCAGTCTTGAACGGTCCAGTACAGCTGAAGCAAGGCTATGTGTGGGGGAATTGTGGAAGATGAAGCTGGAGACTAGGTTGGGGCCAGGTGACAAGCAGGTGTTTGGTCTGGGCCTGTTCAGTACTTACACAATTTACCTCACAGTCATTGTGGTGGAAGTGCTGTAGAAATTCAAACAGGGCATGAGGAACCTCACCCTGCCAGGTTCCGGCCAGGCTGGCAGACCCATCCTGTTTATGCTCTTCCTGATTCCTAGGTTGCCCTCCAAGCTTCCCCAGGCCAAACGTGCTCCTAAACGCCGTGCCCCAGGCCCTCAGCAACCCCGTGATCCACACAAAGCTGGCTTGAACAATTACTGCAAAGTTTTCCGCTTCTATGCCAAAATTCCTATGGAGAAGTCAGCCTCTGAGGCCCTGGTGAAGTGGTGAGCTGGCATGGGCAATGGTCAGGGCCAGGGGCCACTTTTTCTTCTTTTCCCTCACTCCTGGGAAGGGAGACTTGCATGTTTGTGGATGTCCAGTGTACAGACCTACTTCATAGTAGAGTGGACTCTGACTTTGTGTTTCTGAGCTCCTAACTCTTGCCTTACCTTTCCTCATTGTAGCTTGGACCAGTATTTCAGGACACTTTGTGATGACCTAGAGACCTTTGCTCACCATGCAGGCCGAAAAACTGTGCTGTTGGCTGACTTGGAGCTGTTGATGAGGCGGTCAGTAGGGCCTGAACCCTGGTCTTTTCTGCCTGTCACCCAACTTCAGTAATACCAGGGGTGGGGGTGGGTTAGGGTGGGCAGCAGGAGGTGGGGAAGGGTTGGAAAGATCCTCTTCCAGGGAGAGGGTCTGATGCTGAAATTTCAGAGGAATTCCTTAAATATGATATGACCATTCTCTTATCTTTTCCCCTCCATTTTCCCCACTCTAGGCAGGGCCTAGTGACCGATGATGTTCCCCTCTATGTGCTTGTGGAGAGATACCTGCCCTTGGAGTACCGGAGGCTGCTCATCCCTTGTGCAGCCAGTGGCAATTCTGTCTTCCCTGCTGGGTAGGGATGGTATCATCCCAGCTTCCCCTCTCCTCTCTAAGTAAAGGAGCCTAGGCTGGGACTCCTTAGAGGCCTCCAGGTAAGGCCTTTCCAAGAGTGGACTCTTCACATGCAATATACTGTCAGTGTCAATAAAATGTAATAAAACCACTTTAAAAAGATGCTGATGTGGCTGAGTTGGGGGCCAAAAGCAAAAGCCAACCTTTCCCCCCTCCTAGGTGGGGGACTCATTCCCTTTCAGTCTGTACAGATGCATGCAGTAGTCAGGGAGGATGATTAAGCAGCACAGTCACAGAACCTTAGAACTTGGAGTTTGGGGATCAGTCAGTCCAGCCTCTTCTGGTCTCCTGCCCATGGGCATTTTACTTGGCCTCCTGGCCTCCACAATAATCTTCCTAATGCACGGGTGTGACCCCATCATTCCTCTGCTCTAAAACCTTCAGGGGCTCCCTTTTGCATACATAAGAAATCACATCCTCTTGATCCTGGCACCTTAAGTTCTTGGGCCCTCTGGCTCAGATCCCATCAAGCAGCTGTTTTGGTTTTTGACTGACCGTCTCCCACCTGTTCCTCCAGGTGATTCTGGGTGTAGGAAGTGTGCTCTATCCCCACCTCTCCAGGAGCCTTTCTTTGCTCCAGTATCCTTCTACCTACACATGGTGTGTCCCCTACTAAGTTGAGAAACTGTGAGGGTGGGGACTGTGATTTCTGTTGATTGGACCTAGGTCATGGCCCATATTAAGAAGGTGCTTGAGCCAAGATTCAGACCTAGCTCTTTAGACTCTTCTTGCCACTTCCCACGTTGGAATCTCAGTTTTCCTTTCAGCCACCCTTATTTCTTTGTCCTTTCCTTCCCAAGCATGTCATAGATAGTCATGGAACACAAATTCTTACAAATGATATATTTGTTTGCAAAATTAAGGAATCTTTGCTTCTGTAACGGGGATGGAAGGAGGGAAGGGAAACAAGGCTGTGGCTTGGAGTGGCTTTTGACCCTCTGCCCTTGCTTCCATGGACAAAATGTAGGATTTTTACTTTGATTGGTTGGGAGAGGTTCTAGGAACCTGGCTCAAGCTCCCGAGGGCCCATGCGCTTGATGGCTGCATTCTGTAAGCGGGCTAGCAGAACTTCTTCTTCCTGGACACAATCTGGCTCCAATTCTGCTATCGGGGTCTGGAAGGCCTGGCTCACGTAGCTGTCCAGGGTTTGCTCATCCAGAGAGGGGTCAATGGACATCAGGGCCTGGCGCAGCTGTTCTGGGGTTATCTCAGCGACCCTAGCGCCAGATAAACTGACCTCAGCAGTGCTTACTTCTTCCCAGCCGTCACCAAATACTGCCCCATCAGATGGTCACTGGGAGGGAGCATATGGCATCTCCTTCCCCCAAGGAGAGGAGAGCTGTCCCAGGGGGCCCAGAGAACATCCACTCTAAAGGGGCCCTGAGTCAGGTCCTGTGGGGCACACTCGGGTATGAGTTCAGTTTACAGCCTTCAAGGAGCCTGGTTTGTCCATTGAAGGTAAGAGCAAGCACTGGACTTGAAATCAGAATTCAATAGGAAACATTTGTCAACTAGCCTGGGCAGAGCACTGGGCAAAGATCAAAAGGGTGACAAGGGTGTTTTCCTTAGGGAGCTGACATTTTGTTAATCATAGCTACTACAGATGTAGTGCCTTCAACAGAGTTCCTCACAACTGCCCTGGGAGGCAGGTGCTATTAGCCTCATTTTTACAGAGGAGGAAACTAAGGCTGAACAAAGTTTGATGCTTGCCCAGGCTCACACAACTAGTAAGTGTGTTAGGCAGGATACGAATTTGAGTGTTGTGACTGAGTCCAGAACAGTATTTCTGATGCCACCTAGTCAAATAAAAGATTGGGAGGGTTGGTGGAGGGTGATTGACCAAGGGAGAAATCTGAACCAGGTACCAGAGGAAAATTTAAGGCAGTGGAGAGCACAGGATTTTGGTCCTGTTTCTGACTCCAGTGCTGTGACCAGAGGCAAGTCACTTCTCTGAACCTTAGTTTCCTCATCTATAAATGGAGGTTCCATTTGTATTAACCACATTACAGGGATGTTGAGAGAAGAACACTTTGTAAACCCTTAAGCGCTCTATAAATGTGAACTGTTAGGTTGCTTTTCTGGATGAGGAGAAGCACAGGTGGAGCAGAGAGGTGATGATTTGGGAAATAACAGGGGAACACTCACTTGTTAGGACCAAGTTCCGTCTCCAGTTCCAGCAGATAGGCCTGCTTCTCATTCTGAGCCTGGTCCCACAGTTTATGAATGAAAGGCCCTGACGCACCCAATTCATCCTGGGAGAGGTCACAGACTGGAGTTAGGGCTCTGCAACACTTCTGGGTCTGGCTCTTTGCCAGCCACTACAGAGAATGCCCTAAACTGGAAGAAATCACTCATTCCACTTTTGGAAGAAGGAATCCTATCTATATAGGAGGCCCAGGACGAGGGAGATTGGAATGAAGATTGATCTCTCTCTTTCCTTCAGGCTTGGAGGAGGGCTCCTATGAACAAAAAGTCCTTCCTCAATGCTTAACCAAGCTTTGCCTTCTCCCAGCCCCAGCCCATCCATCTTGCTGCTGGAGTTCAGTTTGCAAGATCAGCCCAGACACCCCAGTGACAATATTTCAAACCTGGTGGCATGGGGCTGGGCTTCCTGGGGAGGGCATCCCTGGCTGCAATGATCTCCCTTGAAGGATGGGACATGGGGCAAAGACAAAGGGCCTGCTGGTGGTGTTACCTCAGTAAACAAAAGTCGGTAGTGAATGACATCTTGGGGGATGCCCTCTAACTGGACCTTTGCCAACTCCAGCAACTCCTGAATCTGTTCATCTGTCTTGAGAGGGAAGGCGTTCTTGAGCACTGTGCTGTATAGTGAGAGAAGATACCAGGCAGTGGGAGAGGAACCAACCTAACGGCTAGTTTTGATGCAACAAACAGTAAGCAGCTGCTGATTATATGCACAGAGATCCTGGCTTAGGTGTTGGTGTTACAAAGTGGAAGGTAGCCCTGCTAGCTTAAGGAGCCCAGCATGACCAGGTCTCTCTTCCCCTTGGCCATAGTTTTGGATGAAGGGTGGTGGGAGGTGTATGATAAACAATGGCAGATGGAGTGGGACTGTCCATGGTGCTGGTGTGGTAGTGATTGGCCAGATGGCCTCTTACTGATTTGTCATGGATTTTTTTTTTTTCAGTTATTTTGGTAAGCCTAGGGGTAAGCATCATTTTGGAAGCTTAGACTTTCAGACCTCTCCTCCCCTCATTCAATATGAGACTGTGCAGAATCCCCAGAGGATCCTGAGAGCAGATAGAGCACTCACAAACATGTGGCTTGCCTCAGTGCTTCCTCTTCCTATAGGGCCCTCAAGCTCCAGTGGAAGATCAGTCCAACAAATCAACCAGTATCATCAGGGGGCTCAGTGTTAGTTATTGGGGCCACTGAGACAAAAGAAGGATCCCTGTCTTCCATGAGTTTGTCTTATGGGGCTACTGTTCCTAAATTCCAATCCTGAGTGCTCAGGGGCAGGGAGGAGGATTTGGGGGGGGGGGCAGGGCAAGAGGTTGCCAGGGCCCTGGCCTTTCCAACCTGAACTGTTCTAAGGTGAGGTTTCCCTCGTTTTGGATATCACTGTTGTTCAACTCCTTCAGCAGATAGGACACGAGTTCTCTCTGGCCAACGTACACGTTTTCTTCTACCTGGGAAGAAAAACCTGGTCTGTGGCTCCAGGGGTTGGTGTCATTCATTCCACTGCTGGCCTATAGGAGCCCACCCAGGTTTTATGGGAAAAGCTAGATCCGAGAGGGGCAACAGAGCTCTTTCTCAGGGGCCTCCCAAGGCAAAGGAGGTAGGAGAGAAAAAAAGGTGATGGTGCTGACTGCCCAGGTATGACTTAGCCCTATTCCTCATCTGTGGGTGGGGATAGAAATTTCATGGAGGGATTTCTATAGAGGGCATTTCAGAGCCCATAGGTCAGATCTGGAAGGTGTCCTTAGAAGTCATCTAGGCCAGACTGCATCTTTTATAGTTGAGAAAACTGAGGGGAAGTTACTCAGCCTCTGAGAAAGGGCTCTGGTTTGTATCCAGTGCTATGCCCACTGTGCCAAGTCATATTTTGAGGATAACAGAAACCTAGTTTGAGACAAAGCTCCGCTTCAGAGTGAAACTGCTGGACTGGCCATGTTGTCTGAATGCAAAACGTATGCTTGCCAAAAAGTGTTTACATGGCTAGAAGTGATACAAGGACACTCTCAAGGTCTCTCTTAAGAACTCTGGAACTGATTGTGTGACATGGGAGACACTGGCACAGGACTGCTCAGCATGGTGTGCCCACATCAGAAGGTGCTATGCTCTATGAGCAAAGTAGAATTGAAACAGCTCGAAGGAAATGTATGATATGCAAAGTTAGAGCATCCAACCCAAATGTTCACACAGACTACGCTGGCCTGTGGTAGAGCATTCCGAGTTGATACTGGTCTGATCAGCCACAGTTAGATACACCGTAACTTGCCTCTAGCATAGTGAGGTCATTTTTGGTCCTCTGAGAAGGAAGGACAATGTCCTAACCTAACCTAAGCTGAGTCTGGACATTAGCCTAGCATCAGCAATGGCTTTTGTCCACAGCTCATTAGTGTCAAGATTAGGATGGGAACTCAGGCCTCCCTTTTGACTCCTTCACCTCAGTGCCTTTTGTATTCACATTATGGCGGCTTTAGAGAATCTAAGATTCCTTCCAGGTCTGAAATTGGTTCACTGACCTTATACTCTTTTCCCTCTTCTGCTTGTTCCATTTCAGGCAAATGGATACTCCTTTGGCAGCCCTTCTTTTTCTAGGTTGTAAGGGGTTAAGCTTACCTTTCCTGTGAGGACATCATGGAACTGCTTCATGACCTCACTGGAGTGAAAGAGTTTGACATTTTCAAAAATTGTGTAAGACCAGTCCATGGCAGAGGCATCCCCAAACCGTTTTTTCAGGTAGTTGAGGAAAAACTGGGCCAAAGTGGATGTCTTCTCTTTCTGCAAGGAAATGAAGGGGTGAGGTTGCAGGTCAAGTGGTCAGGAAACTTGTGAGATCTACCAAGCCTGCTTTATCATCTGCCTTGGGAGAACTATTTAGCCCATTGGGCCCCTTAAGAATTCTATTCTGCTGAGGCCATAGGGCTTTCATCCTAGATGAATTCCTTATAGCATTTTCCAAAAATGCCCATGTCTATCCTGTCCCTTGCCACCAGGAGCCTCACAGAGCTTGTAAAGACCAGTTCCCTTTATTTCCCCATTTTCTGGGCTAGAAGAGTGAGGGCCTTTTTTACCCTCCCTTTTCTGTCTGATTTTGCTGAAGTATTTGCACCATCCACCCACTCTCCTCCCACTGTTGTCCTCTTGCCAGCCACAATCAGCCCAAGGACCTGGTCTTCAGCCATCCGCTCTTTCCAGACATCTTTGATAATGTCCACCACTTCCTTTTTGCTTAGCTTTTTGTTTCGGACAAACCCTCCAGACCGAAGGAACTCTGGAATGTCTTCAGTGGAGCCCTGGAAAAGGGGATATGTTCTTACCACCCATAGAGTTCTAAGCCAATGTGCTTTCATTAATTCAAGTATTTTACTAAGCACCTACTGTGTGCTGACGTGCAGAGCTTGGGCCAGTTTTGACTAGGATTTGAAAGCCCTCCCTAAGCCACAAAGTATATACAGTACTTTCCTAGAGACAAAATTGGGAGTTGCCCCTCAAAGAGCTTGGAGAGCAGAGGATACATGTGCTGGCCAATCCCAGGGAAAGGTCCTACCAGGCCTTGGAAGGTCTCCCTTTCTTGGAGAAGTCCTGAACCAATCTCTTCTAGCAGCACATCAACAAGCTGGTCGCTGCTTTTCCCTTCAGACAAAAATTGCCAGCGTTCTTGTCCCCCAGATATCACATCTGTGAGAGGAAAAGCAAGGGAAGAAGTTGGAGGCTGATGAACCTAGGCACCAAGTAGATGATGAGAGAGGGCTCCTAGAATCAGAATTCTAGGAGGTCACCTGGTCTAGCCATAACCAAGCAACAATTCCTTCCACAGTATCCCTAACAAGCAATCTTTCAGTGTCTGCTTGAAGACTTTCAGTTATGGGAAAACCCACTACCTTCTAAGGGAACACACTCAACCTTTGGATCATTAGGAAATTTTTTATATGGAATGTTGCTTATTTACAATTTTCACCTATCCAACTGCTCCTAAGTCTAAGCTCTAGGGCCAAACAACCTAAGTTTAATATTTCTTCTCCCTGACAACCCTTCAATACTGGGAATATTATTGTACCCCATCCCTTGCCTCCAAGTCTTAGCTTTTCCAGGCTAAACACACTTTGGGCCCTTTACAAATCTTTGTATAGCACTCTTCCCCTGTCATGCTGGTTATCTTGTTCTGAATGGGCTATAGCTTACCCTAAAATATGGCACCTTGAACAGTGTGCCAGCTGTGGCTGATCAGGGTCCTGGACTCTGAAGATCCTCCCCCCCTCATTTTTTATATCATGTTTTTGTTATTGTAGCCCAAGACTTGATCACTGCCATGACCCACTGATGACTCATTGAGTTTCTAAGTGCCCAGGCTGTTCTACTCTGGAGGGTCTTCCTCCCCAATCCACTCAACCCTACACCAGAGGGGCAAGAGCTAATGCTGCAGCTTGGTCTTTGTTTTAGAGTGGGTTCTTAGCCCCAGCTCTGCCCCTCTTCCCACCCTCTGGCTACCTTCACACTTGGACCAGTTGGGCCTGGGAGTGGATGTCCGTTGTATCTCTTGTAGTTCATTGTAGAATTCATCCCTATCCCTTACAATTGTCATGTGAACCTGTAGCAGTGTGTCATACTCCTTTCGTATCTCTTCAAAGTCAGTTTTTAAGCTCTCCACCTGGAAGACAGGTCCAGTTCAGATCAAACACTGGAGGCCCCTATGGAAGTACCGTGTGGTGGTATTGTGGAAAGAGAACTGCTTTTTGAGTCAGAGGACCTCTGGTTGAGTTCCTGCTTAGCTCCTTGGAACCTCTGTTTCCTTGGGTAATAATAGTAATAAACAGCAATTACATAGCACTTTAGGGTTTACAAAATGCTTTATAAATATCTCATTTTATCTTCACAACAACACTGGGAGGTAGGTACTGTTATCCCCATTTTACAGAAAAGGGAAATGAAGCAGAGGTTAAATGACTTGTCCATGGTTACACAGCTGGTGAGTGTCTGAATCTGGGTTTGAACTTGCGTCTTTCTTACTGCAGGCCCACTCCTTTTACATACTGCACCACCTAGCTATCGCTGACCTCATTTTCATAATCTATCAAATGGGGTATCAGCCTAGATCATAGTTAAGATTCACTGTAGCTCTCAATCACATAATGAATTCCCCCTTTCAACATTGGACTATGAGGGAAGAATTCTCTCCCTAGTCAATCTCCTTACTATATCCAGCTTTACGGTGGGGAAAATAGCCTCACCATTTCAAATAACTCCTTGTTTCTTTTCTCCTCCATTTCAAAGTCCCTCCTGGGGACAACATCACCAAAATTTGCCTTCATTGTGTTCAGTTCCTTCTGAGTTTTGGTGAGGTCTTGACGAGCCATCTTCAAAGCCAGGGTTAACTTTACAGGGTCTTCTCCCCACACATCTTGAAAGATAATCACCCAGTTAGTACCCCTGGCTTATTTCTCTCCAGGTTCCAGCAAAAAAACCCCAAACAAACACCTAAAGCCCTTTCTTTCCTCTTGATGCAGCCTTCTGAGGTTGCTCTAACCACTAAGTGGTTCAATTTAACTGAGTGCCTAACTTTGTGCAAGGCTTTGTGCTAGAGTTTGGAGGGTGAATACAAAGGGAGATGATAAACTGAACCTCAAACCTACCCAATGGTAGGGGGGAGAAGCTACCACAAATAACTATAATGCAGATTAAAATCTGAATAGTGCATAAGAAAGGGACAAGGATGGAAACATCACTTTGGATTGGTCAGTGAGGGAAACATTAGAGATCATCTCACCCAATTTCCTTATTTTACAGATAAAGAGTTTGAGTCTAGGAGACCTTACGTGATTTGCCCAGGATCACACAGGTAGAGACAAAGTCAGGATTGGAACGTAGGTGGGCTTCAATCTGTTGATTTTTCTTTTATGCTACACTGCCTCAGGCAAAACCTGAGATGGTCCCAATAGCCCTTGCTACAACTTCTTCTGTGTCCATCTTATGAAAGATTTCCAAGTTCAGATCTGAGATTCACTACCAGTCTCTCCGACTCTAGAGATCACCCACATTCCTCAGTACCTACTAGAGAGAAAACCCTGTAGAACAACACCCCACACCCATATCTCCTTTTGTTTCTGACTATACCCAAAACGGAAACTCCAGAGAAGATACCTTTGGAGGCTGAACAGCTGCTTTATCTACCTGGAGATTGGGCAAGGGACATGTCTTCCCGCTGATATCGAAGCTCATTAAGATCAGCAATGAGGATCCTTCTGGCATCTCGTTCATTAAGGAAATGAAGATATTCCTCTGCCAAGTTTTTCCGGAGCTTGCTCACCTGGAGGACAGGCAAGCTCAGCTTGGACCGTACTTAGGGGCAGCCACAACTTTTCTGACCTTACCAGGACCAGATGAGAGGCTAACAGGGCATGTTCTGTTAATGTAATGATGCTCGTGCTTACCATACGTGTACAACTGGAAGAACAAGACACATATGACCTTTGTGGGGACTTAGTTGAATTGATTTAGTTAGGACTGAGGAAGAGGAGAAAGGGGAAATATAATTGTTTCTAAGACTCAGAAGAGAAAGGTATTCACAGGGACAAAGTTGGAGCTCTGAGGGAATACACATTTTTCTCATCTTGACCCATGGACTGGACTATCAGCTAGTAAGGAGGTTTCAGTACATGCTTTCAGGTAGAGCTAGACACTGTGCCAGCTAGATGTTTCCTAAGCAACAGGCTCCTCTTAGGACCCTGCCCCATCCCCACATCCCCCATCAGCCAGGAAAAAACTGATTTGGCAGACTTCATCAGACCCACTTGAGTTTGCAGAGAGATCTTTTCTTCGTTCTTTTTGTCAATGAGCTTTAATAGGTTAATTTTCTCTTTCTTCAACATTTTGATTTCATATCTCTCCTCTGCCCTGATAGCCAAGATTTTTTCATTGCAGTCTTCAGACACATTGACCAGCATGGCTTTCAGTGGCTCCAGAGACCGAATCTTCTCCCTAAAGTGAGCTGATCAAAGCCAGAGAACATGAGAGGAGTCCTTCAGTCAGTTGACTAGGGGGTGTGGGGGATGTGGGGCAGCTCTCCAGGTCCTCCCTGAACAAGGGGTCTTTGTAAAAAACATTTCAAGGAGGGCTGGACTGGTTGGTGGTATTCTAGGAAACAGGTGTTTAAAAGATTATGGGATTAGAATGTAGCCCAACCTCATTTTATAGATTAGGAAGCAGATCCACAGAAATCCAGATCCAGTAACTTGTCTAAGGTCACACAGTTACTTAATGACTGAACCTGAGTTGTCTCTTAATCCAGTGCTTCTTTCATGATACCACTTGGTTTACTTGACTACAGTCTAGACACTCTCATATCTGAAGGCTTCAGGGTTGAGACAGAAACCTGTCCAGACAAATCCAGAGCAATACCCCTGAGATTTTATCTAGGCTAGGACTGGGTATAAAAAAAAGAAAAAAAGCTTAGGGCTACAAAAGGCCATAAAACTGCATATCCTTTGTCCCAGCAATAGCACAACTAGGTCTGTATCCCAAAGAGATCAAAGGAAAACTATGTGTACAAAAATATAGAACTTTTTTGTGGTGGCAAGGAATTGGAAATTGAGGGGATAGTTGAACAAGTTATGGCAGATGGTTGTGATGGAATACTATTGTGCTATAAGAAAGGAGCAAAATGCTTTCAGAAAAACTTGAAAAGATTTATGTGAACTGATGCAAAGTGAAGTGAGCGCAACCAGGACATCAATTGTGAATGACTTAGCTTTTTAAAAAAATTTTTTTTATGACTTAGCAATATGGTGATCACTTTTTAAAATCAATTCTGAAGGACTCCATGATGAAAAATGCTATCTACCTCCAGAGAACTGATAGAGTCTGGATGCAGATTAAAGGGTTTTTAAAAAACTTTCTTCATTTTTCTTTTTTTTTTTTTGGTCTGCCTTTTTTTTCACAACTAGACTAATATGGATATATTTTTTGCATGACTGCACATGTATAATCTATATCAAATTGCTTACCTTCTCAATGAGTGGGGAGGAGAGGAAGGGAAAGAATTTGGAACTCAAAATTTAAAAAAACTAACGTTAAAATGTTTTTACATGTAATTGGGAAAACAATATTTGAAATAAAAGCAGCAACAGCAGTTTAGGACTGGCTGACAGACTTTATTTAAATATAGGGTTTTCCCCAAAGTCTCAGTAAAGCTTAAAACTACACTAAGACTTTTGAGAAACTCTGTATAATACAGGTACTGATTTTTTTGTGAACATACCAAAACGAAGGTCTAAACAAATACTGACCATTAAAAATAGTTCCCTTAGGATTCGTATATTTATTTCAATGACATTACCACTGCTCTGGATTTGGATCTCTTGGGGAATGGCCTCCAGAGCTTTTAGCACAATTTTTAAAAAAATATATTCAATGGTAGAAAATTCTTGACCTTTGAAAGTAGAGTCAATTTTCTGAAATAGTTAAAATTATTTGGAGTGATGTGTGGCAAATAAAGTGGTGAAATTCAGGCTGGAGAATATATGTTGAGAAAGAGACAGAGGAAGATATAGAGAGAATGAAAGGAAAGAGGAGAATAGGAAGGAGAGAATGGGAAATAGAAAGAGAGAATGATAGGGAGAGGAGAAGGGAGACATGAGTGGCTAGAACACTAGAATGAGATTTGGAAGGTACTATAAAGTTCATCTCGCCTGCCTCTCAACAGTTTGAATAATCCCAGTGATGAACAGCTAATGGACAAAACAGGTCGTTCTATTTTTAGACAAATCTAATGGCTAGGAAGGTCTTATACTGAGCCAAAAAGTAGACACATTTTGTTTATTTACTGTTTCTGGAGGCTGTTCCTAAAGAGGAGCCCAGATATCAAATCATAAGATCTACCGCTGGAAGGGGCCTTAAAGGTAATTTAATTTAAATCCATAATTTAACAGATTAGGAAACTGAGGCTCTGAAATGTAGACATGATTTGTCCAAGGCCACACAGGTAATAAGGAGCAGAGCTGGGTTTATTAAGCCAGGTCCTCTGACTCCAAATCCAACACTCTCTCCGCTTCATTCTTCAGGGTGTTTTAAGCAATGAAGGCATTATGGACTAAATGTCTAGTTTCTCAAGGTGGTTATTTGGAAAAAGACAACGCTCATTTGGATGTATGAAGAGCTGACTATTTAAAATGGAGCACATAACCTCAAGCTGTGGTTCTTAGAACAAACATGAGAACATTCCCTATCTACTAGGGCTGAAAGAATGACATTGGCATAGATGGTATCCAAGGGTCTCTCCAGGTTTAGGTTCTTTGACTATTGTCTAGCTAAAGAATGGAGTCCTGAGATGAACAAGAAGACTTCAGAGAGGCCTGGAAGGACTTATATGACCTGATGCTGAGTGAAAGGAGCAGAACCAGGAGAACTTTATGCACAGCAACAACCACAGTGTGTGAGAGTTTTTTCTGGTAGACTTAGATTTTTGTAATAACACAAGAACTTCTGAAAAAAAAAAAAAATCCCAATGGTGGACCTCAAGGCAAAAAGCCTTCCACACTCAGAGAGAGAAATATGGAAGTCACTCACATAATGTAGCAGATCATGTTTGTGTATGTGTATCTGTTTGTGTATCATGTTCTGATTTGTTATACGGATTCTTTCATTTATCTTAGTCTGACTACACAGCATGATGATAGTGAAAATATACTCAATAGGAAAGTTTATGTAGAATCTATACAGAATTGTATGCAGTCGTGGGGAGGGAGGGAGGTAGTGGGGGGTGGGTGGGGAGGGATAAAATCGCAATTGTATGGCAGTGATTGTTAAACATTAAAAAAAATAAAAAAATTAAAAAAAAAAAAAAAACAAAAAAAAAAAAAAAAAAAAAAAAAAGAATGGAGTCCTGAACAGGGCCCCAAAGATAAAGGGACCCTTCCTCAGAGACTGTGACACCTGCCCTCCCTGCTCCCCTCCCCCTCGCCAATCAGAAGGCTGACTTGTACAGGTCTCTCTCAGACCACCTGACTCACCTGGGGCAGACTGCCCCTCCCTCTTCCTACCTAGCCTCCCAGCCTGTCTTTTTCTGGATGCTTCCAAACCCCTTGCTCTTACTCCCCACTTGGTGTAACTGAGCCTCCCCTCTACAGCCAAGTACCTAGTGCTCCTTTTGCAGTGACTAGAAATAGAATACCAACCAGTTGTGACTGAGAACTGCCTCCTTTCTTAAAAACCCCATGATTATCTCACTGAGGTGTATGTGTGTGTGGGGCTCTTGTGAACCTCCTATTTCCTGCCAGCTCTTTTGCCCCTCTCTATCATACCCCCATACTGGGTACTTTCTTCATCCACCTCTACTCTCCCTCTTCTCCTTTTAGCTTTCTTTCAGGGTGTTGTCTTCCCCTATGAGACTGGAAGCCCTCCACGTGCAGGATTATCTTGTTTTTTTGTATTTGTATGCCCAGTGCCTAGCACATAGTAGGTGCTTAATAAATATTTACTAACTGACAGATTAAAGATGATTGTCGCCCTAGCATCCAATGCATCCCTTCCTCCCACTGCCTTGAGACCATTCTGCCTGATGGCTCAGCAAACCACCCCGGCTGGATTCTGCCCTTGTTGCCCATTCCCCATGTTCTGGCTCCCCCAGGTTTTATTTTAGGTCTTGAGTCTCCCCTTGTGTGAATTCAAGTGCCCAATAATAAATCACCTACTGCTTTAGGCATTCATTATTAGTCAGATTCTTTTGTGAAAAAACTCACAAACTGCTGACAAAGACAGGTGGAAGACCCCTTGTTCAGCTCAGTTTAACCCAGTCTGTACAGTGGAGGGAGGAAAATCTGGGAGTCCCAGGAATCCAAGTGGGTGTCAGTGTTGGGCAGTGGGGCAAGTCCTGGGTTGAGTCAGAAAACTCAATCCTATTACTGCTCTGGATGTCCTACTAGCTAAGTCACAGGATCTCCTGGAGACTCTGTCCATCTGCAAAATGAGGAAAGATGTCAGGTAAGGTGATCTTTAGAGTCCCTTCTAATTCTCAGAAACCACTAGGCTTTCCTCAACCCCAATGACTAACTCCTTGAATGACAATTTGTTGTCTCCTCTCTTGTGAAATGTTAAAGTTCCTCTCTGTTCTAAAAAGAAAACCCTATCTTGTTTTCCATGGGAAAAGTGATATAAGGAACTGGGGGGTGGGGAGTGGGGGAAAAGTTCTATGTGAATAGCAGGGTTATTAGACAATATCCTAAAAGATGTGACCTTTCTTTTCCACTCTAGAGTTCTTATTCTTGTGATAAGCAGCAGTCCAGAAGTATAGTGAGAGACAACCTGATTACAGGGAAAGGCACAGGATTTATGGGTCAGAAAACCAAATCTTCGCTCAGAAATTTAGTAGCTGTGTGGTCATAAGCAAGTCATTCAATCTCACTAAGACTCATCTATCTATAAGACTCATCGATTCAATTTCTTCATCTATGAAACAGAGATAGGAAATATTTGCATTACCTACATGGCAGGGTGCTTGGGAGAAGAATTCTTTGTGAACCTTAAGGCATGATAGAATTGTTATGTAATGGTTCTCAACATACACTCTTCATAGCAGGTAGTCTAACTCTCCTCATTTTTAAAGTGAGGAAACTGGGCCTCAGAAATGTTACGTGTCCTTGCTGAAAGTCCCAGTAGCCGAGCTTGGGTTGGAGCTCAGATTTCTCCTTTCAGTCCAGGGTTTTCCCCATGACACCCTTGTTTCCTAAGCTGCACACTCCCCAGAAAAGGAGCTACATGAGAAAAATTCAATGCTAGCTATTTTTCCTTTCTAAAATGTTTTTAGTTATATATGAAATTTGCTAAATATTGCAGGGGAACCTATCTGCTTCAATTTTTTAGTACAAAGAGGTTAAATTTTCTATTTTCTTCCAAAACTTTTTTATGCTTTCCATCCTCCCTCTCTTTATCACAGGGACATTCCTGAGGAGGATTGGTGAGTTCTGTCAATATGTTTCAAGCCCTGAAGTGTTATATGGTCAGATTAGCGTGAAGGGCTCTGCCATAGGAAGGAGAATGCCTCTCATTCTATTATACTATGACACTGACTTCCATGGGCTTGACTACAGAGGCAAGGGCTAGGGATTGGTGAAGAAATACTCTCCATATACAGGACAGTACCTTCTCTGCAGTTTATAGTCTTAAAGCAGGGTTTTTTAAACCTTGTTTTTCTTCTGGTCATGAACACCCTCCCCATAATAATGTTTTAAAATGCATAAAATAAAATACACAGTACTACCAAGGAAACCAATTATATTAATTATAATATAGGTATCAAAATATAAAAATAAATTAAAAACAAAACAAGTCCAGGTTAATCCCAGGTTAAGAATCCCTGTCCTCCTGAGTTCCTTAGAATACTGAGAGATTAAGTGATAACCCTGTAGGGTTACAGGGGCAATATGCGTTACAGGCAGGACTTGAACCCAGGTCTTCTTGGTTCTGACAACAGCTCTATTGTCTTTCTGTGAGGCAGAGAATAAAAACCAACTCCCTCCCTTAAAGGTATTGGGAAAATGAATTTGTGAACCATTCTGAAGTGATGAGGTGCCCTGGGTAGTTACAATAACCTGGCGCTACCCTGTGCACCTCACTGTAGAGGGAGGTGTCAGACTGACTGTTGAGCAGATTTTTGGAAATTTGGTTGTTAGGACTTCTCTAGTACCTGCAAAGGACCTTCCAAGAATTATAGAACCAGAATTCAGAGGGACTCAGTCAATTTGCCACTGGAGGCAGCACCCATTCATATACACACACTCACACATGCTGGCTGGAGGGACCAGTGGCACCCGAGGTCTTACCTAGTGTAACTTCATATGCATTCTTTATGGAAGACAAGAGGGGCTTGTAGGTTTTGAAGTCCTCTATAAAGAATTCAAAGATTTCCCTGTAAGGCTAGTGAAAAAAGGAGAGAAACAAACCATGGAGGGAAAGCTAAGGGAAGAAGACCTTCTGTCCTGTTTCTACCTCTTTGGAATGCCCTTCCTGGGCACATATAGTGGGTGAAGGAGATGACTTCTTCTATCTTCACTCCCAATCCTTGGGGCCATATTGGATAATGAGAGGATGACAAATGACTAGAAATCCCACAACAACCATGGCCAATGTTACTATTTTTGCCAAGTACAAGCAAAGATGGGCTCACTTTTGCATTTCTGCTCTCTAGAGGCCCTCACAGGAAGGGATGTGGGTTGGGGTTCAGAACCTTACTTTCTGATTCAATGACCCCCTAATGCTGCCCTTGCTTCTCTTGTCTTTCAATCTGTAGCACCCTCCTCCAACTCTCTGATGGGACGGGAGCAATACCCATATCTCAGCCTTCGAGGCCTCTTTTCAAGCTTCACCCTACACCTGAGGAGACCCGAGTTTGCTCCTGGCTCTCCCATCATTCTCAGGTTAGACTGTGGGCAAGGGCCTTGCCCTCTCTAGCCCTCTCTCAGTTTCAAAGGAGGAGGTTTGAACAGAGTGGTCTCTACCATTTCTTCTAACATCCTATGAGTCTCTAACTTCCTTTTGAATCAACTCTCTTCAAACATGGCATTTCCTTGACTCCGTAAGATGCACAGATAATGTCAGTGCCATAATCATATTTTTAAAGGTCTGTGCTGGGTATTTTCCCTATGCATATTTGTGATCTATGTCCATCTCTCATCTATCTTTGACTGTAAGATGCAGTATGTAGCTTAGCAGAAGACAGATGAATAACATTGTGACAAGGGCCCATAGAGGTTAGTACAAAGCCACTCCTGGAAACCTTAAGGGTGAGAAACACTGTCCTCTCAGCAAGGACTCAGAGAAACACAGAATTCTTGAATTCCAGGAGATATCAGAGTGGCCAAGAGTCCAAGTCCTTCATTTGACAGATCAGGAAACCGAGGCCCAGAGAGAGGAAGGAACTTTCTTCGGGTCACACAGCTAGCTACTGTCATCACCCCATGGCCTAAAAGTCAGCTGTCTTCTATGCCAAGACTCACAGGTGTATGCTCCTCTCAATGGGTCTGCTGCCTCTGAGGAGACCTCTCTTAAAAAGCTGGGCTCTAAGCAGTAAGTCTGAGGGATTTACTTTGGCACCATTTCTCACATCTACGCCCTTATCTCCACTCATATTGACACTGTCCCATTTATGATCTCTCCACTTCTTGTCTAGACTATCCCAACAGCCTCCTAATTGAACTTCTGGACTCCAGCCTGTCTCCCTCTGTAATCTGTTCTCCAGGCAGCTGCCAACAAGACATTCCTCAAGCAGAGACCTTCCCCTATCACTCCCCTGGTCTACAGAGGTTCAGTGGCTCCCAAACTCCTCCGTTTGGCATTTAAAGTCCTTCACAATCTGGCCTCAGCCTTCATGTCCCTCCATGCACTCTAAAATTCAGTCAAATGGGCCACCTTGGGGCTGGAACTCAGTCCTCCTTCTCCTTCCACCTTCAACCTGCCTCCTGGTCTTCCTCACATATGGAATGCACTCTCCTCCTCTTAGTGCCTTTTCTTCAAGTACAATCTCCCCATTGATCACTTACACACTTATCTAATTTAGAGCACAAGCTCTCTGAAGGTAGTGATTGCTTTTTGTTTTGTTTTCTTATCTCCTGCACCTAGCAGTACTCTTGGACTGCACCTTCCCAGCCAGTCATATGTAGACCTTTTCCTGGGGTCAAAATCTGACCTAAGGGTTTGACTCCAAGCTAACCCACGGCTGGCCTTATGCAGACAGGAGGGCCTGGCAGCTGTTCTCTCAGTGTCAGCTGCTGCTTCTCAACCCCAGGATTCTTCCCTGTGAGGGCTCCCTCCCATAGGGACCCCCTTCTCCAAGCCTGACTGGAGCAGCCGCACCTGGAGCTTGAGCTCCAGAGCGTTTTCTTTCGTCATATCCAGAAGAAGCAACTCTTTCCTCAGGTAATTCTCTAGTTGTTCCAGGTATCTGGGCTTTGAAATGGTGATTGAGGGCTTGTCTCTGGCCCTGTAGGAAACATTGGGAAAGAGGTTGGTTCTTCATTGCAGACAGAAGTCTAGATCGATTGGCTTTCTGAGAATGAATAATTCTTATCTGTGGGGCAGTTTTCTGTCCTCCCATCACTCCCTGACCCCCAGACCTTCTGGAGAGTCCATAGCTCAGAGGAAGCTGTGTTCATGTGCTGAGTATTTAGAAACAGTCCCTTGGATGAAGTGGCCACAAAGCTATTCCAGGCATCCAGTAGGAAGAGAGAGTAGAAAGACTTGGATCACCTTGGAAAAATCTGTCCTGCCACATGGACCCCCTGTTTTGAATAGTGATGGCTACATTTGCCCTTCTGGAGAGCTCCAGATACAGGAAGATTCAGAACTCACTCCAGGCTGTCTTAATTGAAAAGGAGGAACACACATATGTGTGTGCAGTGTATATGTGAATGTGTGCACGCACATGTGTGTACATGTGCCCATCAGCACGTGTGAGAGTTCATACGTGTGAACATCTGTGTGCACAAGGAGGTATGTGAATGTATACATGCATGCGCATGTGAACACATGTGCATACTGAGTATGAGTGCATGTGTGTGTGTGTGTGTGTGCTTACTTCCACATACTTACCCTGTTTTGTCGGTGGTGGAGCAGGGTTTTCGGTTTTGTAAGATAGCTTGTGCACTGGCATATGCAGGCCATGAGGAGAGACGGCCACCCACAGAAAAATGAAGTGGCTGAAAAACGGGTTCAAGAGAGAGCACTCACTTTGCTGAGCCCCCAGCCCAGTGCTCTTGACGTTTCCTGCCCTCCCACTTTCCCGTCACTGACTTGGCCTGTGTCTTGTGTCATGGTCGCACTGGACTGGGAGATCCTGTGAACAGGGATGGCCTTCTGCTTAGCCCAGTGCCTGGCACAGAGCACCACTTAATAAATGCTTGTTGGCCAATGGACCATGAGGAAGTTGCTGCATTCAGAGCCCTCGCTCTCACCCTGCCCAGGTTGTGCCATGTGGGGTACATTTAGGGTTAGTAGGGGCTGTGGGGACTGGATAAGAGAGATGCTGGGAGCTGCCTGCATAAAGCATGGGGGAACCCCCTCACTCTGCATTTATCTTGTATTGTTGGAGGGGCCTCATAGCTTTTATATGTCATCGTCCCATCAATGAAATGGAGGAAAGGAAGCGAGATGCTAGCTTGGGCCCCCTAGCCCATCAGCTACCTTGGAAGGATACTAATAGGAAATGCCCACTCACTGGTGTTTTGCGGTGCTGAAAGATCTTCCGTTTATGGAGATTCTTAACTTCTGAGAGAGGGTTGTATGTTGCACGTACCGTAGGCAGAGCAGGATGTTCTCTGAATGTGGGAAGGACAAGAACTTGTCACTGGACAGAGGCTACCCCAGGGCTTTTGTTGAGGAGAAACAGAGAACCATTTAACGGGATCCAGCCCTTTCCCTTCCTCCCCTCCAATGGAGACAATGAAGTGTTGGGGCACCTCAGTTTCTTGCCCTACTCTGTTGTCTCCTGGAAACCCTTTCCTTCTATTCACCAGCACTTCCTATGGCCGACCACAAGGAACACAGGACAACGTGCTCAGGTAGGCTTGCTTTGTCATTCATTTCCAAGTGTTTTCACCTCCAAATAAAAAGAGACCAAAAAAACACACCAATTGAGCACAATGGGAAGATGGGATAGTAGTGATGAGGTAGCTTCTGGTAGGCAGAAAGGAGGGAAGTGGATCTTTCCCGCATTTCCTCAATCCTCAGGCAGTCACTGGCCTTTAGGGTTAGGGTTAGAGCAGTGAAGGAAGGGTCATGGCATGAGAGATCTCAGAGCTGGATGGAACTTTAGAGGTTATCCTGTAGCAGAAAGAGCTTGGAGTCCCAGGATTTGTGTTTTGGTCCTGGGTCAGTTTCTCACTAGTCCTGATTAGGAGTGTTGGTCATCTCTTGGCATTAGGTAAGTGGCTAGAGTCTCTCAGAGCATGTCTGGCACACAGTAAGCACTTAATAAGTGTTTAGCGACAGAGGGGTAGCCAGGTGGCACAGTGGATAGACCACCAGCTCTGGAGTCAGGAGGACCTGAGTTCAAATGTGGCCTCAGAAACATAGTAGCTGTGTGACCTTGGCCAAGTCACTTAACCCGAATTGATTAATTGATTAAAAAAAATGTTTATTGACTGATAGGAGCAGAATATAGGACAAGTACTGGGGCCGCATGTGCAAAGGAGGGGAGCAGATTGATTATATTTGTGAAAGGAAAAGGAAAACATCCTGGCCTTGGGAGTTTGGAAGATCTAGGTTTGTGTCCTGGTTCTCTTCCTAAGTAGCTGTGGGACTGTGAGCACAGTCCCTTGACTTCTGTCTCCTCATCTGTAAAATGGGGATGATAATCCTTGTTCTGTCTACCTCACAGGGTTTGTAAGGAAAATGCTTTGTTAAAGTTGTTTTTGAAAATGAACTGTTAAAAAAAAAAAAAAAAAGAAAATGAACTGTTAATGTTGACAGTCACTAGAAATTTCCCTCATGCCTCACTAAGGTTCACTGAGGCTGGTGTGGAGCAGCCTGTCGGTAGTCTTGGAAAGGTACCAGATGTAGACTGTCATCCGTCCTTTCTGAGGACCAGCCTTGCCAAGTGTGCAGCAGCTCCTCACCCATGCAGCCTTTTCTTTCTTCAGAGACATTGGCAGAATAACAGAAAGTGCTAACAATTCCTCTCTGTTAAGATTCCCTCAGCTACCAGTAATTTTAATGTGAGTTCCCTGTTCAGGTGGCTGAGAGTGGATCTGGTCTGGAGGTGGAAGGGGCTTGGACACCATTTAGTGCAACCCTCTCATTTTAGAGGTAAGTAAACTGAGGTCAAAGGTAAGTAAACAGAAGTCAAAGGACTTATCTGAGGCCAGAGAAGGGCTAAACATCAGGGCATACCATGAACCCAAGCCTCTGACTTGACTTCGTCTAGGCACGCTCAGTTATTTTACTGGAGAAATCGCTTGGTTCATTTCAGTTTTGTCATACTTACTACAAGTGAAATTGGAAGACAAAATGAAGTTGCAGCTTAACAGAAGGAGGTTTTATAGGTTCTCATTGGAGAGCTAAATCAAGTCAGAGGGCCGGGTTGTATCCTACAGTCATTTCATGGGACACTTGGTTATCTGATACGGCAATGCTCATGATCAACATTTGCAAAACATATCACCAAGAAGTTGAGAGGCAGCATGGCTTGGAGGATAGAGAGTGGGCCTCAGATCTAGGAAGAGCTGGGTTCAAGCCTGAGCCAAGGCTATCCTGAACAAGTTGTTTAACCTCTCAGTGCTCTAATGATAATATTTCCATAGTGCCTATTTGCCAGGCACTTTACAAGTATTATCTCATTTGATCCTCACACCCTTGGGAGGTAGGTGCTATTATTATCAGGTTAAGTGACTGGCCCATGGTAGATTTGAACTCAGGTCATTCTGACTTCAGACCCCATGATCAATCTAGATATACTTTTGACATGTGATGACTTTGTTACAAAGGGGGCATGAGGTCCTTCAATGAAAAAAGAGACACAGGGGAGAATGGCAAAAGCTATTTTGGAAGATAGCTTGGGAGAAAACAAGGAGAAGGGCCAGAGATTTGTAGACAGCCTGAGGCCTAGCCTGATGAAGAGCCCAGTGTGTGGACTGCTAAGGGGACAGGAAGTCAAGATGGAGGAATACAGGCAGCAACCCAACTGAATTTTCCCAATATTGCCCCCAAAACAAATCTGAAATAATTCCTCAAATCAAATTTTGGGACAGCAGAGCCAACAAGGTCAGTGAGTCATTTTTCAAGCCTAAGGCAATGTAGGAGGTTGGAAAGAGAGATTTCTGACCCTGGAGTGGGAGCTAGCCTAGAGTTCAGCAGGAGCACGAAGTAGTGGCCTTGGAGGCAGCTGTTAAGGCAGCAAAAGCAGCAGCAGCCACTTTGGGAGCCCTCAGCCCAGACACAGTGAGGAGATGGTACAACTGATCAGAAAGAGATTATAGGACACCCTTTGCTGGTACTGGATGCAGCCAGTGCTGACTGGCAACTGTGCATATGCAGGTTTGCGTTGCAGTCCCAGGACAGAGAGGAGTGCTTGTGGTTGGTCATATGGGAGTGGGGTTTCTGGTTGCAATTCCAAGGCAGAGGGGGGGCTCTAGTGCTTGTGGCTGCAGAAGAGCAGGGGAACTGGTCACAGTTCCAGGGCCAGGAGGAGCATTAGCACTTGTGGCTGAAGGGAAACCAGGGGTCCTTCCTGGGTAAAGACCAGGACACAGACCAGGACAGCAGTGACCACTCCTTTCCCCAGACCACATCACCTTGGAAGTCCTAAAAACTTGCAGATCCCCAAAACTAGCTCTGAAAACAGTAGCATGAAAAAACCTGAAGCATGGCACACAGTGCTTCCCCATCCCCAGGTGAACAGAGCCCAACTTTAACATAGAGTTCAAAGTCAAGAAAAGAAGCTGGAAAAATGAGTAAACAACAAAAAAATAACTTGACCATCAAAATTTACTATGGTGAGAGAGAAGATTCAGATACAAACTCAGAAAAAAAAACCCAAACAAACATGAAAACAGCTACAAGCAAAGCCTCAAAGAAAAATACTAATTGGATCCAAGAATAATAAGAATTCCTGGAAGAGTAAAAGAAAGAGATGAGTGGTAGAGGATAAACTGGGAAAGGAAATAAGACTGATGCAAGAAAATTATAAAGAGAGAGAATTAGCAGCACGGTAAAAGAAGTGCAACAATTCAGTGAAGAAAATAACTACTTGAAAAAAGCAAAATAGACCAAATAGAAAAGGAGGTATAAAAATTCACTGAAGAAAATAGTTCCTTAAAAATTAGAATTGGAAGCTAATGATCTGTGAGACATCAAAAAACAAAACCAAACCAAAAGAATGAAAAAAATAGAAGAAAATGTGAACTATTGGAAAAATACTGACTTGGAAAATGGATTGAGAAAAGATAATTTAAGAATCATTGGATTGCCTGAAAGTCATGATCAAAAAAGGAGTCTAGATATCACATTTCAAATAAATTATGCAGGAAAACTACTCTGATATCTTAGATCCAGAGAGTAAAGTAGAAATTGAAAAATCCCACCAGTTACCTCCTGAAAAATATTTCCAAATGAAAAATTTCCAGGAATATTATGGCCAATTTCCAGAGCTCCCAGATCAAGGAGAAAATATTGCAAGTAGCCAAAAAAAATTCATATATCATGAAGCCACAGTCAGGATCACGCAAGACTTAGTGGTTATCAAGTTAAAGGATCAGAGGGCTTGAAGTATGATACTCTGAAAGGCAAAGGAGCTAAGATTAAAACCAAGAATCATCTACTCAGAAACACTGAGGATAATCCTTCAGAGGAAAAAATGGACATTTAATGAAATTGAAGATTTTTATGCACTTTTGATGGAAAGACCAAAGCTAAATAGAAAATCTGACATTCAAACACAGGACTCAAGAAAAGCATAACAAGGTAAATATGAAAGAGTGATCATAAGGGACTCAACAAAGTTAACTTGTTTACATTCCTATATGGGAAGATGATACATGGCACTCCTAAGAACTTTGTCATTATTAGGGCAGTTAGAAAGAGTCTACATAGACAGAGGGCACAACTGTGAATCAATTATATTGGAATGATTAAAAAAAATGAAGGAATGAAAGAGAGAGATGACCTGGGAAAATGTGAGAGAGGTAGAAGGGGAAAATCTTCTCACATAAAAGAGACTTGTAAGGAAGCACTTCTGTAGTGGAAGAGAAAATGGGGAGGTGGTAGATAATGCTTGGGCATGCAAAGGAGAACTTTTATGATGTAGGGGAAAACAGGGTGGGGGGAGTGGCAGCAACCCTTGAACCTCACTCTCATCAGAATGGTTCAAAGAGTAAATACTAAATACCCACTCAGTTGGGTATAGAAATCTATCTTACTCAATAAGGAAATAAGAGGGGAGGGGGACTAGAGATGTGGCGGGGGGATGAGAAAAGGGAGGGCAGGTTTAGGGAGGCAGAAGCAAAACAGATTTTTGAGAAAGAACAATATAAAAAAAAAGAAAGAGAAGGGCAGACAGAAGAAAATAGGATAGAGGGAAATATGTAGTAATCATAACTGGATGAGAATGGGATGAGCTCACCCATGAGATGGAAGCAGATAGCATAATGGATTAGAAAAAAGAACCTAATGATATATTTGAAATAGAAACACACACACAGAGTTAATATAAAAGGCTAGAGCAGAATCTATTATGCTTTAGTGGAAGTAAAAAAAAAGTCAGGGCTAGTAATCATGATTTCAGCAAAAGCAAAAATAGATCTAATTAAAAAAGATCAGGGAAAATATGTTTTGCTAAAAGGTACCATAAATAATGGAGTATAATTTTTTTACAGTAAATTGATCTGATAAAAACCCTGTGGAGCCAAATGACTTTCAGTGCTACTCTGACAGTTATCCCTCGAAGGCTAAGTTCATCAGTTTTCTCTAAGGGGCAGGTAGGACAGAGGCCATGTTTTCAGGGACCAGAGAAAGTATATGTCCTCTAGGTGGTGCTGTTCCCCTATATTCAGTGGTTCCCCAAATGCCAACAGGGTGCCAGCCCCACGGATGACTGTGGGTCAGTGTCTTAGGGTTGTCTTCATTAGAGCCAGGTTGTGTTGAAGCAATTCTGTTTCGTTTCTCCATCCCTCATTTCTTACCGCTCCCCTCCCCACCATGGAAAGAGTTTCTCTTAGGGTCCATTTCAAAATGGTTTAAAGAGAGTGTGGTCCCATTCTGGACTTGTTTTGCCTTAGGGCAGAAGGTACAGCTGTTCCCTTCCTATCAACATCTGGTAACCTCTTAAAGTGCTCAGAATCTCATTGAAAGAGGGGTACCGTCAGAATGGGTAATGATACTGCTCCTCAACATTTCACACCCTTCCAGAGGGATTCAAGGTTCCAAGCAAAACAAAGGGGAATTCAGTTGGTGCCAGTACAAATACCTGTGGCCAGATTTTTTTGATAAGAAAGTCCAAGGATCATGAGAGGTGGAGGATACGCTTTAAGATGAGGCCTTAGAAATCAATTCGTTCTAGGCTCTCATTTTTCGACTTGCCCAAGTTCAAACTAGTAGTATTAGAGTCAATATCTGAACCCAGATTATACTGGATTCTTTTCAATTGATCTAGTATTGATCTTCTTTGTACAAAGTGATTGGCATATTGTCTTCCCAATTAGATGGTGAGCTCCTTAATAAAAGAGCATTTCTATATCATCTACTATGTGCCAGGCACTTTACCAGTATTATTTCATTTCATCTTCATGATAACCCTGGGATGTAACCGCTATGAGTATCCCCATTTTACAGTTAAGGAAAACTGAGGCAAACAGAGGTTAAGTACTTGCCCAAGGTCACACAGCTAGTAAATATCTGAGGCCAGATTTGATATCAGGTTTTCTTAAGTTTTGGCACAGGGGAGTGAAGTGAGTATTGATTCACTCAACAGCCATTTATTAGGAATTTACTATACCCAAAGCATTTCATAATTTATGGGGCCTATGGGAAAAATCGTTTGTGAAGAAGCCCTGATTCAGGTCCTCATCTTCATCATCAACAACTTTCACCTTCCAATACCTCTTCAGGCAACAGCTACAAAAATACACCACCCCCTTTGCCAACAGCTGATATGAAAGACAATTGCATATTTTATTTTGCAGATGAGGAGCAATGACTTGAGGAGATCATACAGGTACCTGGGCTAGGATCTGAATGTAGGCTTTCTGACCACAGATCCCTTGCCTGTGTTTTACCTTACCAGTGCTGCCTTAATTCAATGAATGTAAGTATCCGTTCAGTGGACATCCTAATTGTCTTTGCATCTTTATTGGCATGAACTTCAAGAAAGGTATCATTGGATTTTAGAACTGGAAAGGCCCTTCAGATCATTTAGTCCATGCTCCTAATTTTACAGATGAGGAAGCTGAAACCTAGAGAAAGGAAATGATCTGCCCAAGGACACACAGATGTGTGCTGATGGAGACGAGGTTGGGACTGAGGAGGAAGTGTTATAGAATGTGAGCAGTAGTGGAAAGGACAGGAGAGTTAGAGTCAGAAAACCTTGCTCTGTTACTTGCCAGCTGTGTAATTGTGGGCAAGTCTCTTGACCATTCTAGGCTTTAATTTAATCCTTTGTAAAATGGAGAGTTTTCACTGTATTGATACCTAAGGTCCCCTTCAATTTTAAACCTGGTCATCCTAAGTGCTACAGAAACATGAGGTTTTTTAAAAAATCATTGGTGAATCTCTCTATCTAATAGGACTGTACTTTGCATTTAACCTGTATGATCTGGAGCACATGCTTCTTTTCTCCAGATCCCAGTTCTATCCTTGGTTCTCTCACTTGTGTAATTTGGAGCAAATAGCTTCCCTCTCTGGGTCTGTTTTATCCTCTGTAAAATGAGGGGTTGGACTAAATCTCCAAGGTATCTTCCAGCTCTAAATCTTATTAGATACACAGGATAGTAGAGTGGAAAGAATTAGAGCTGGAATCTGGTAATCTTGGATCCAAATCTGCCTCTGATACTTTACCAGCCCCTCTGTCCCCCAGGGCAAATCATTTCAGCTTCTAAAGTCCCAGTTTTGTTATCTAGAAATACGAGGAAGGATAATACTGGTAAGGATTATAAATACTTCACAGGGCTGTTGAGAGGAAGCCTTTTGTAAACCTTAAGACACCATGGAAATGAGAGTTATTCCAGGACTCCAAATTAATGGAGTGGCCTCTAGGTGTCAGTAATGGATAGGGTGTGTACTTAAGAGTTAAGGAAACAGAAGTTCAAATCTTGGCCTCCATCACTTTCTGTCTGTAATTCTGGCCAAGTTCGTTAACCAAGCTCAGTCTTAAGTCAAGTCAACAAGCATTTTTAAGTGCCCACTCTGTGTCAGGCACTATGCTTAGCACGGAATACAAGGAAAGGCAACACCACTCCCTGCTTTCAAGGAGGCAGCTAGGTGGCCCTGTGGATAGAGAGACTGGCCTCAAGACATGAAGACCTGAGTTCAAATGTGTCCTCACATACGGTGTGACCTTGCACAAGTTACTTAACCTCAAGTTTCCTCAACTGTAAAACTGGGATTGTAGTAGTAACTGGCACATAGTAGGTGTTACAGAAATGCCAGTTATTACTATTATATTTGGTGTTCCTCTCTGCTTTATTTTTTAGCGTTCATTTTAAAAAATTTTGCGTTTCAAATTCTCTCTCCCTCCTGTCCCTTTTCCCCATCCATTGAAAAGGCAAGCAATATATCAATTATACATGTGGAGTCATTCAAAACTAATTTCCATGTTAGCCATGTTGCAAAAAAAAAAAATGCAACAAAAGTAAATGAAAAATAAATAAAATAAAATGCTTCAATCTGCACCTAAGAGTTCACAGTTCTCTTTCTGGAGGTAGACAAATGCTAGCTATTATTAAGGAGCTCACAGTCTAATGTGGGAGACAACAGTGCCAACTACTTCGTATAAAGAAAATATATACTAGATATGTTGGAAACAGTCTCTAAGGCAAGGCACTAGAAATTAGGAAGCCCTGAAAAGCTTGCAGAAGGTGGGGACTCTGAAACTTGAAGGAAGCCAGGAAGTGGAGATGAGGAGGGATAGAACTCCGGGCATGGGACATATCCAGGGAAAATGCCAAGGGCAGGGGGACAAAAGAGCAGGGAGTCCAGTGTCAACGGCCAGCAGAGTTGGAGGATGGAGGAGGAGAGGGAGGTCAGGTGTACTCAGACTTTAAAAGTCAAAAGCAGGATTTTATCATTTTTCTGGGTTTACAGACTCATTTTACTGAATCGGGACGCTTCCGTTCACTCATTTATAAAATGGGAATGATCCTAGCAAAGCACTTTGGAAATCTTAAAGCTCCATGGAAATGCTAGCTATTACTAGGCGCAGTTATTCTCCTAATACACGTGGGCACCCTCACAGCGAGTGCCAGTCTCTCGCCCCCGGAGGTACCAGCTATGCCCCCCCCCCCCCCCCCCCTGCAGCTGAGGAGAAAGCGAGAAGCCCGGGGATCCAGCTTCTGCCCCAGCCATACCTCACTGTCGCTTGGGACAAGGTAGTATCGCCTTTAGGCCGAGGGAGAGCCATATCCCTTTCCTAGGGCAGCGACCGTTCGCCCGCAGCCTCAGCGCCTTACTCCAGGAGCCTCCGCCGGGATTTGTTTACAGTCCGTCGCTATGGAAACGCAGCCTCGCGAAGACCCCCGCGGACAGGGGTGGCTGCGATACTGCCTGAGTCGCGCGGCCCGTAGCTAGGTCAGGGTCCCTGCCCCCGACGAGGAGCAGCTCTGGCCCCTTGTATGGGAGGTCTGGGAAGGAGAGATTCACGTCCGCTTGGGGGAGACTTCCCTAGGATATTCACACAGGTGAGAAGTAATACTTAGAGATAAACAAGTTAACACGCTCCAAGGCAACAGAATTACGGTGGCTTCGGGGTGGGGGGCGGTGTCGAAGGCTGAGAGGCCAAAGCCGCTTTCCTTTAGGGAATTGTAGTTTTTACCGTCCGAAAGTCTCCCCTTGACAGGGTTCCAACTGAAGAGATACGGACTACCACCCCCGGTAAGCCTTGCGCGTCCACCCTCTCAAGCGAATTCGCCCCGCCCCTGAGACCGCTGGCACTGTGGGACTTGTAGTCATTCCGACGGGAAGACACGCATGCGAACACGGAAGTCAAACTCAGTTTCCCTACGGCCTCCGCGGGCGCGCAGCTTATTGGCTGGGAGCGGCGGATCTGGTGCTTGTCTCCCCCCGCCTCTCTGTGACACAATAGCGGCTCCCTCCAAGATGGCGGCAGCGGCGGCGGATCCGGGAGCGGGGAGCCCCCCAGCTGGCGAGCCTTGCGGCGGGGGCGGCAGCGGCGCTGGCGGGCTCCCCTCTCCCGGGGAGCAGGAACTGACCCGGCGCCTGCAGCGCCTCTACCCGGCTGTCAACCAGCACGAGACGCCGCTGCCCCGCTCCTGGAGCCCCAAGGACAAGTACAACTACATCGGCCTCTCCCAGAGCAACCTCCGCGTCCACTACAAAGGTGCCGGGGTCGGGGCCGTGGGGGACGGGGGGTCCGCGGGGGTCCGCGGGGGTCCGCGGGGCCGGGCCGCCCTTGGACAGGGCTCGGGGGATCTGGAGAGAGCTTAGAGACCGCCTAGCGCACCGCCCCCTCCTCCATCCCCCCATTTCACAGGTGAGGAAACTGAGGCTCAGAGAGGGAAAGAGACTGTCCCAAGGTCACACAGCTCACCGGTGCCAGAGCTGGGATTCGAACCCGGGCCTTCCGAGCACCCAATCCGGGACCTCGCAGCGGAGTCTCCTCCCTGCGGTCTGAGCCCGCGGCAGATATTTGGGGAGGGGAGAAGGGGACAGAGAAGAGGGGAGGGCCTACAGCCCCTCTCGGCCCCCCCCAAATTTCTGTCCTTCATTCTTTCCCTTTCGGGCCTTTCTTTCCCTGATCCGAGAGGCTCTTAACGTGTGTGAGTGTGTAAGACACCGTGTCCTGCCCCATAGCTTTGTTCTCATCCTTACCTAGTCATAAGTAAACCTAGGTCTTGGATGTTTGGGGTTAGGGTTGGAGACCTAGTTTTAACCCTTTCCTTTTTTGGGGGGGAGGGAAACTGAGGCCCAAGGGGTCCAAGTGCCTTGAGCTAAAACTGAAACCTTTGCTTTTGAGCTCCACACTCCATGCTCTTTCCACCTTCCTTTTGTCTGTCTTCTCCGAATTCAGCCTGATTCAGTTTGGGGGGGCCCCCATCCCCCCCCATTTCCCTGGAGAAGGTTGTCCTGATGGCTTACTGAATCCCCAGGAGTCCCAGCAGGTGTCCCCTGTCTCCTGCCGGCACCTTACATAATGCACTGGGCCCTCCAGGCTCCCTGCTACACAGGCTTCTTAGCTTCTTGTAGCTCAGACTGCCGAGCCATTGGCCATTTTGTAGTTTTCCTGATGTTAACCTCTTGGTAGTGACCTCCCCAACCGTAGGCCAGAGGCCTGTTGGCACTTTTTCCTGCTAAACCTCCTCAGGAAGCCCCGCATTTCTTATTTAAGGGGAAACATTTAAGTAAATAGAACAGGGTATTGGTTCTCTCCCCCCCCACTTCCCAGATGCCCGAAAGGTGCCTGCCACAATTTCCTGAGGACTGACAGACATCACCTCCTTATCTTTAGAAGTCACACAGACACACAGCCTTTTATTAGGGAACATCGTTACCTAGTTTTCCTCTGTATTGCTGCCAGTTTCTCAGTCAGCGCTACTGCTTCTGTCTCTCTAAGTCCTGGAAGAGGTGAGACAAAGTAAAACCCACAGCCATAGCATGTTCTGTAGGTCATTGACATAGTTACATGCAGGGCCAGACTGTTAACTGATTGAATTATCATCAAATTCCTCCTTGTACTGTGTGAGAATTACTTGTGATGAGTCCTTGCTTGGGCTCCACTGCAGTAATCACCAAACAGGAAAGAGAGAGGCTGCTGTTAGCATTTCCTTTTCCTGAAGCTTCCTTATCCCTTTCTTCCAGGTCATGGCAAAAATCACAAAGACGCTGCATCAGTTCGTGCAACTCACCCCATACCTGCTGCCTGTGGCATTTATTACTTTGAAGTGAAGATTGTCAGTAAAGGTAGAGATGGGTAAGTTACCTCTCACACCAGTCTACCTAGTGTCCCCAAAGATGAGTTTTCCTTGTCAGTCAGGGTTGGAGGTCACCCAGTTGATGTTTGTGAGCCAACAGGTGGTAAGCTAGTAATGTATGCTGAAAGAGCAGAAGGCCCTTACATGTTGCCCTTGGCCTAGTTGATTGTGGGTTTTCCATTTAGCACTATTGTCTCATCTGGTAAACCCAGCTGAAAGACAGGTCTTTGCTAGGCGTGATGTAAGAGGTATGGAACCACAAGGGGATTGTCTGCTGCTCATTCTTTTGGATGGGAAGTTTACAAAATTGTCTCACATTCATGTGTTGGGCTTTCCCAACATATGGAAATATGCTAGGTCACTCTTCCGTCCTCTCCCCCCCTGCCATTATAGCTCTTACCACACTTGAGTCTGTTTCTTATAGGTTATAATCACTTGCAGATTTCAAGGGGAGGGAGAAAATTACGGATTTTGGTAGCATTCGTAAAGGCAGTGAGAGAAGACACAGACTGAGGAAGGACAAAAAGAAACTGTCTTTAAGTACTTAGAGAGATGTCATATTTGGAGAAGGAGGGACTAGATTTGTTTTCTTTGGTGCCATAGGGTGGACCTTGGAGAAATGGGTGGAAGTGGTAGAGGGACACATTTTTGGTTCAGTGTAACCTTAAAATTCCCCAATAATTAGACCTGTTTCAATGTGGAATGAGCTGATGAGGAGGTGGTGAGCTTCCCACAAGTAGCAATGGGATGACCAGTTGTTAGAGATGTTGTTGAGGATGATTTCTGAGGTACCTTCTAACCATGACTGTGCATCTTTGACTTGCCTCTAGGGAAACAATGAATACCAGTGTTGGCCTTGCTGCACCTAGAGGTGTTTTTAAGTGGAGAGATTTGAATACCCATCTGACTAGCTTTAAAGGGGTCTAATTAAAGTAAGCTGGAGTGAGGCACACTAATTCAGGGTACTCCAACACTAAATACACAGGAACTATCAAAGTAGTCACTGGGGAGAAAATTTTTTTCTTCTATTTCCTCCCTACTCCCAATCCCATCTGTAGCAACTATCTTTTTTTAATGGCTGGAAACAGAGCAGGTGTTTAGGTTGTGAAAGAACATGAAAGTAAATGCATTGGAAATCCTTCCCCAGTCATTGTTAGGTGTGCTGTGGGAAATAGGCCATCCCTTGCTAATGATCTGAGCTCTCAAGCTGCTTGTTCTCTGAGCTCCTGTGTAACTTCTTCCTTCCCATTCCAGCATGCACAGAGAGCTCTGCTGAGTGCTTTACCAGAGGGCAACCTGGTCAGCAGGGCCAGAGGCTGGCCTGCCTTTGTCGTCAGTAGGCATTAGTGAGCCCAGGTAGAAGCCATGCTGCTTATTCTTGAGTCTCAGATTACATATGAGTTGGAGCATCATGTTGTTGTGGAAAGAGGGCTGAATCAGGAGTCAGGAGATCAGGGTTCAAATCCCAGTCCCAACACTTAGTTACTGTGTGACCTAGTGCTACTGACCTCATTGTTTGAGCCTTGGTTTCCTCATCTGTAAAGTGGTGATGATAATACTTGTAATGTCCACCTTACAGGGTGGCTATGAAGGAATCACTTTGTTAAACTTTAAAAGACCATAGAAATGGGAGCTGGTCAAAGTAGAGGTTTAGAGAAGAGCTGTGGTGATTTGAACATGAAGTCATTACGTAGGGTCTTCTTACTTTAGGGGTTTTTCAGAGAATCTTCAGAAAATTTGGGGTGTGTGTGTGTCTGTGTGTGTGTCTGTGTCTGTGTCTCTGTATGTCTGTGTGTGTTTTGTGTGTGCATAGTGGTGGTGAATTTGTCTCTTGGATAGCCCAAGGAGTATGGCTTTGACAAAGGACCTAGATGAGCCAAGCCTAGATTGAAACTCAGCTGACAGCTCACCACTGGCTAAGACTCATAAACCACCTAGGTAGGTGTGCCCTGAAGGGAAGGAAGGTGCTGGTGTGAACCCTAGCAGGCCCTTCCGCCTCCTTTCCCGGGCACATGGGACAGATGTTGGTTGGAGTAGGTGGGCCAGTCTGACCACATTCACGACTGAGGCCGTCACCAGGCAGGAATGCTCTGGGCAGTCTCTTTTGATCTGGGACACACCTATGAATGGTTTTTTCCCCCTCATTTTGTATGGTGCTTGTTCATTCATTATCTCATTTGATCTTAGACCACCTCAGTGAAATAGATGGGGCTAGTGGCATTATTCACATTCTGCAGATGAGGAAACTGCGGCTTAGGGAGATGAGGTGATTTACCCTAAGGTCACCCAGTGTGTCACTATAGGGGTTCCATGACTCTTAGGCTAGATCATGAAATCTTCTGTTAGTATGCATCATAAGCATCCCTGGTAGCCCTCCCCTGGTCCAGTCATTTGCTCATCCCTTCCCCCCAACTATATTTAGAGATGTTTAGAACTATGTCAAAATCGTTTTAATTCAACAGATATCACAGTCATCACACATATTGCACCTCCTACAATTTTCCTCATCAAGAATTGGGTGAGGAGGGGGGATGGCTGGGTGGATGTTGCTGTTTTCTTTTGTTTGTTTTTTGATGGATATTTTCATGCTCTGGTTGGTAAACTCTGGAGCTGGATGATTTAGATGAAAAATGCAATGTTTAGGGGATGTGGTTTTTCTGTCCGTGCTATGTTGGAATTGGACATTGGTCCTAACTTCTCTCCCCACTGAGATGGTAACTTCTAATTTGCAAATTTGAGAATTGTCACTTTGCACAGTGTGCTTATAAATATAACATTCAAAAAAGAATTTCTGTATTTCAGTGTTGGGATTACAGAGGAGTGTGGTAAATACTATAGAGCTCAAATTTATTTCCAAATGCCTCTTGGTGGCAATGGGCAAGTTCTGAATTAAGAACTGAATCTTTGGTCATGTGACAAAGTAATCATTAGTGGTCTGCTTGATAGAAAATACATCCATACATATGTGTGGTAAATACAAAAGCCTTAATTGGAAAACTGAGCTTAGCGTATAATTTAGGGAATTCTGATGGTGGTGGCCTTTGGTACCTTTTGCCCCATTACCATGAGATGATATTTCATGGAGTCCTAGCAGACCAGATTGTGTGTTTGGGAGAAAGACCATCTGACAAGAAAACATCAGACTTCTTTTAGTGGGTGTCAGGAGAAACATGGCAGAGTCCTTTTAACTGACGTTCAGCTTCATCTTGTTAGAAAGCCCCAGAAGCACCAAAATGGAGTTTCCTCTGAGATGATCTGCGTCCTGGGGATGGCAGCATGCAACTCTGCTGGAATCCATAGTTCTCTGGGATGACACACTGAGGGTGGGGCTGGCAAACAGATACTATAATATTACTCTCAAAATAGATTGTAACCTCATCCAGGCTATAGCCTTCTGATGCATCATGTGTGGCTGTACCTAAGTGTGAGCCCTCTTGGAGGACCTCCTCCTTCCTCCCCCCACACTTGGGCTCATGAACTCCTCTCTTCCCTCATTGTTGTTTCAGTCTCTGAGTTCCTGGTAGAGAGCTCTGAATGGTGTTTGCCTTCTCTGCTGATGCTGACTCTACGTACTCTGCCTGGAGAACAGTGACTTAATTTTACCCAGGCAGCAGAGCATTGTCAGAGAGGCTGTGTAAGCAGGAAGGCAGTTAACTTTGTTTGGATCATGTGAAGTTTTTGAGGAATGAGGAGGGGGAGCCTAGTCTGCTGGCTTGCTTTAAAGCCAGGCCTCTTTAGTTCTGCCTAGAGGCCTAGTATAGTGAGGCTGTAGTTCCTTAGTTAATATAAAATGTCAGGCCTAGTGTTTGAGTACCTGGTAGTTGAGATGCTGAGGTTTGGCTTGAGAATGGTAGGAAGGGAGGCCCCCTCAGAGGTAAACAGATTGTAAATTTCTTTCATTTTCAGGCGTTGTCTTGTCTGAACACTCTAGGTCTAGGTCATGATGTTGTCTTGGCTTCACACAACCAAGAATCTCACACGTGCCAGAAGAAAGTGAATTCAAAGTTTCTAATTGTACCTAGATAACAATTTGGTGAATTAAGACTTCATAAAACACAGGCTTAGCTAGACATTAAATAATAGTGACGTATTAAATAATGGTGCTTAAAGGCCTTTTTCTTTGTAGATCTCTAGCATCTTCAACTTAGTATAATTGCCATAATGATTTAAGTTTCTTCCTGCTTCTTCCTGTACTGGGTTTGCTTTTCACTACAGTTTATGGGGTTATCCTTAAGCTGCAAAGCAGTAGAAGGGTTGAGTCTTAACCACCCCTGAGTAATAATCTCCCCTACCCCAGGCCAGCCAAGAGATCTGCAGCACTCTTACTGCCCCTTGGCCTGACTTCTAGACTCTCAGGAGAGATTTTTCAGGGAATTTAGAAAAGTTGTTTTGGGCCACATTGGCTGTAATGGAATTTGAGGCATTCTGGAATCTACCCTTTCTACTTCATATATGAGTTAATAGTCCATTTTGGGGGCTTAGAGTAAGGGAGGCTGGTGAGGTTCAGAATGATGTTCAGCCTCGCTTCTGGTGATCTCTGCTGTGGTCCAGTGTGGGGACCCCAGGTCCTACTTATGCCCCTTCTCCTTTAGGTCATAGGTATTGCTGAGTGGTGGTGGTGCAAATATTGAGTTCAGCCTTTCTAACCCTCACAGCGCAAACCAGGTGCCTCCCTCCAGAGTGCAAAATTCCAGGGAGCTATGGCTGTATTTTCTCTAATTGGAGGCTTCCCTGGGCCTCAGGCTTGCCATGGGAGGGTTTGCCAGAGCTCCTCACATGAGTCTGAGGTTGCTGCCTCTATTTTCACTCTCCAGTGGCCTTTCCAATTCTTTGAAATGACCCTCTTCTCAAAGCAGTGCTGTGTGTTACAGATTAATGGGAGAGATCTTGACAGTTATAGAGTAGATTGATATTCAGGCATGTCCTGGAAAAGGCAGGAGGTCACAGCCCCAGCTTAAGGCAGGTTCGGCTCCTTTGCAGAGTCTCCATGTGCCAGGAACAGTTGCACCACCACCACCATCCTGAAGCCATTCGGGAGGAGATCCAGGGCCCCGAGATCGGAGTTTGGATACCTTGAAGAGGGTAAGAAATTACTGTTGGGGGAGGCATAAGAAAATAAGAAAACATAAGCCTGGGTTAACACTGTACAAGGCCTTTCCTGCAAATCTCTTAAAAGTACAGGTAAAGTCCCATTGTAGTAGCTGTAGGGGACTAGCCATGTGGTTTTGATGTAATGGAATTTAGTTATCATGGATATGTTGCTAAAAATCCCATCCGTGCTCTGTAGAACCTGACATAGATAAGAGCTGGGACCCTACAGAGACAGTCTCTGTGGTGAATTAGCTGGTGATAGTGTGTGTGCGCGTGTGTGCTTGTATATGTGTACACACACACACATACACACATACACATACACACACACACACACATACACATACACACACACCCCTTCTATGTGTCAGTTTTTCCTCTCTCATTCTCCCTCCCTTTCCTTTACCTTCTCTTCCCCCATTCTCCCTTTTCTCATCACTATCTCCTTGCCTTCCTACTCTCCCTACTTTTCCTCTTTTGTTCCTCCCAGCTCTTGCATGATTTTTGTGGTGTTGAGGTGGGTGACTGGAGAGTTGTTTTGTTTAGATATTCGAGGTGGGAGGAGTGAGAAGAGTTAAATTTAATTTAGCCAACATTTATTAAATGCCTTCATTGCACAAGTACTATATATAGTATTGGGCATGAAAAAAACCACAGTTATTTCCCTCAAGGATGTTATGGTCTAATAGGGGAATATAACATGTATGCAGATAAGTATGATACAAGGTAAAGTGTGATGGAATCCAAAGAGAGATCTAGTCACAATGTTCTAGGAACATTTCAGGAGGAAGAGAACACTTAGTGGAGGAAGGGGAACCTGATCTGAGCCTCTAAAGAGAAGGCTTTTGGTGTGTAGAAATGAGGAGGCCTGGCTTCTGCCAATGAATGGATGCTGGAGCTAGCACCGTGAAGATGACATTGGAGCTCTGGGAATCCAGAGTGGGTGAGGGCAGGAATGAAACAAAAGATGGCTAGATAGGGCAGAGATAGTTTGTCCATCCCCTGGGAAGGAATTTTAACTTTATTCTAGAGGTAATAGGGAGCCACTGAAGAGTTTTGAGTGGGTAAGCCTTTTTTTTTTTGTAGTAGGAGGATTTTTGAAGTGAAAAGGTAATGAATTTGCATCTTGATGGGACTTAAACTCAGCTCTTCTTTTGGACAGTACAAGCATGATTCTAGAGAAGTGCGACTAGAGAAGACACCTGTATACCCAAGATAGAGTATCTGTTATATAAAATTTGTTGCAGTCATACCAAAAAAGCTGTGCTTCTTGTAGGTTTTTGCTAATATTTGGGAATATATTTATAGATTATAATACTTTATTATAGTATTCATTGGATGGGAATTCCTATCATATGGTTTTGGTGGTGGGGGATGGTGGCGTGCTGTGGTCCCTATTAATGATGATTAAGGATAGCCATGAGTTGCTCTGTCCCCTTTTCTGTGAGGCATGTTGTACCCCCCAGGCCACCTCCAGGATCTTCTTGGTCGTCCCTTAGTGGAGAACTTTTGTAGCATGAGCTTGTTCATTTCTGGGGGTGGGGTGGGGGGGTGTAGTAGGAAAATGGACAAAACAACTTCACTCCGCCTGGTAGTGTTGTAGTCTTTAGTGAGGTTCACTAGGTTATCAGCAATATACCCTGGCTCAAATTATTGACTCATTTTACAGTTCAAAGCCAGGGGGCTGCTTTTCCTGAAATGTTTCCATTCTTGGACCTAGAGACTTTCCAGGTTTTCCTCCTATCTCTTGTTGCCTTCTGCTTCCTGAGTGGGAGGGGTGGCCAGCTCTTTGGGTGTCTGATTGAGTCAAAGAGTGTTAGAATGAGGGGGTACATACCCACTGAGAATGGGCATCTAGTCAGACTTCATCAGTCAGATGAGCAAAATGGGTGCTAGAGAAGAGGTGTTCCCTTATGATATTGTTATTGATAGAATGCAAAGCAGAACTGAGTGTTTTGTGCCCCAGACCAGGGTTTGAGTTAGAAAGAGCCATTTCTGGAACCCTGTTTTGGGTTCTCATTCCATTCCACCTCTCATTCTTGAAGTTGTGGAAGCGTAGATCCTTCTCATGGACAGCAGGACAGTTCTCTTCTAGGTCCTGGAATCAGACTTCTCCTGCTTCTGGAACAACTAGTCAGAGTCATTTCTTAAAGAAAAGCATCTGAAGGAACAAGTTCTAACATAACTCCTTCTAGATCTCACGTGGTTCATTTGTGTACAATTGCTCCATTTGTGGTTTAAAGGTTTTATTAGTATTCAGTGGGTTTGATTCAGTCAACAAGTGGGAACTCAGTTATCTTGTTTGCTTTGGTATGGTGCGGATCACTCAGACTACCTGACCCTGGCGGGATAATCTTGTGTGACACAGAATCCTGTATTTTATCCATTTCATCATCGCTAGTCTTCATTGATTGCTTACTCTCCGGTGCCACAGTATTCATAGAGGTGCTTGTGTAGGCAGGAGGTTTGTCCCTTTGGTAGCTCTCTGGTGGTAGTGGGATTGATTTACCCTTTCCCTGTTTTTTTTTTTGCCCTTTCTTGAGGGTGCACTATCATTGATGCATCCATCCCCCTGTTGATACCCAGGAGATCATGATATATGTTAGGATAGTCACTGACAAGCTCAGTATGACACTTGAACTTGCTTGTGACCTTGGGAGGGTAATTTAACTTTTTAGGGCCTCTGTTTCTTTATCCGTAAAATGGGGGTAAAATTGCACTACCTCACAGTGTTGTGGAAAGGATCAAATGAGATAATAATGTGTGTAAAGCTCTTTGCAGACCTTAAAGCTCCATAAAATGTTAGTTATCACCATCACCATCCTCATCTGTACTTTACATGGTCTAGTAGGAGCACTGGGCATGATGTCAGAAGATCTGTGTTTAAATTTCTTTTCTACTTTTTATTATCCACATGAGCTTGAGCGAGTTATTTTCCTTCTTTAGGACTGATTTCTAATTTGTGAAATGACAGTTTCCAGGTAGGTAATTTTTAAGATCTGCAAGCTTAGGATTTGGAGCATGTTTGGCATCCTAGCCTGGAAGGGCCATTTTGTCATAACATGTTATGTGTTGGGCACTTCTGGTCAGATGTGGCAGAGAACACAGTCTGTACTTTGTCTGTGGAATCTGAGCCTTCCAAAGGCAGTTAGTGTCCTGGGGCTCCACAGTGCCAGGGCTGTGCGCTTCTTGTTCTGGCGTTTTTTGTCATCTTCTGGAAAGCATTTCTTGGATTAGTTCGAAGTGCTCACTCCTTCTAGGTTTTGTTTTCACTGAAGGGGTGGTGTTCCTATGTGAACAGACCTCACTTAGAGACCCTTGTACTTCTCAGGCCCAGGCCTCTCTAGCCAAGGCACAACACAGATCCACTGCATGGTGCCCTTCTCCCCGGCTTATGCCTGTGCCATCGCTGCCAGCCAAGGTCTCCCTAATCAGTTTCACTAAGGGGTTGCTTTTCAGCTTTCATTGGGGAAAGTTTGGCTATGGGGAGGGCTTGGTAGGAGGAGTTTTAAGCACATCCATGACTTCACTGTAACCAAGGGTCTTTCTTCGTTCTCATTCTTCATTTCTACTAAACTTGTCTGGGCAGGTCATTTTTTGTCTTGTGACCAAACTAAAGAAAGAGGTGAATCATGATTGTTTCCAGTCCCTTCACAAGGGCTGTGGCATGAGGGATTCTTTCCTTGGGTTCAGAAGAAGTTGTGACACATTTATGGAATACTCGACTCTTGAGAAAAGTTTGTCTGCCAAGAATGAAAGTCCCAAGATAGAAACTTGTGGAGCTTGAGCTCTGTCTCCTTATACAGCCCCCAGCAGCAGAAGGCTCTGGTGACTTTGCAGAGTGGCAAGTTTGTGGTCTCTTCAGAAGCAGGTTCAGCCCAACTCATTCTGGTGTGCTCCTGGCTGAGCGTGCACACACATGGGTGCACACATCAAATCCCTTGTCTGGGAGCATTTGGGGAATAGATGAGAATTACAAATGAAAAAGCTACTCAAACAGTCCTCAACAAACAAACATTTGATATATCAGGATCTTTCTGAAGAATATGGTGTAGGCTTTTGAACTGCCAATGTATTTATTTTTAACCAACAGCCAGAGAAGCCTCTATTTATTCTGATTCAAGAACTTTTTTCTTTTGTGTTTACCTGTCTTACCATAGCTTGAATTTAAACCTGAAAGCATTGGTGGGGAAGACAGGTCATTCTGAAGGTTTGGTGACATCATTCCTGGTTGATTAGAGTGAATTAAAAAAAAATGATTTTTATTGTTACCCCTGGTTTTCACATTACCTTCATTTCCAAATATATCCTTCTTTCTCCTCCATCTTTGTTGTAAGAAAGATTAAAAAAGAGAAAGCAAAACAGTTCAGCAAAATTAAGCCACACTTCCACCCTGTCTGACAGCATATGCAATGTTGCATACCCTAGTTCTTGTTCTGGTGATGAGGGGAGGGAGGTACATTTTTCAGCTCTTTGGAGCTATGCTTGATCATGATAATTACGCAGGGTTTTGTTTTTTTTCTCCAATTACACTGTTATAGTCATTGTGCATATTGTTTTCTTTTTATTTCACTCTGCATCAGTTTATTCATGCCTCCCTGCGCTTCTCTGAATTCTTCCGGTTCATCCTTTGTTGTGGCTTACTAGTATTCCATTACATTGACATACCTCAAACTTGGAGAGTGAATTTCTTTAATCATTCCCTTTTTAAAGAAATCATTTTGATAATAGCGATGGATATTGTAGCTCCTGAAATTGTGAGATTAAATTGGAGGTGAAGAGCTCACAGCTTTATTTTAGCTTGGTGGTGTAAACATAAAATTTTTTGTTATTGTAAGTTGAGGTTTTCACAGGTTTCACAGATTAAAAAGCACAAAACCATTTATTCATTTTCTTGGCTTCTCATTATAGAATTTGGATTGATCTTGATGGCCAGCTGATCTACTCTCTTCACAGTGAGTTAGATTCTTAGATGTTTTAATTAAAAAAAAATTTCTTTTTCTGTTCTATAATTGAGGAACATGATGAAACATGAGAATTTCCATGTCTACAGAAGTAGAAAAAATGGAATGTATGTAAAACTGTGACTCTATTACATTGAGTGTGCATTAAAAAAAGGAATATAATTCAGCATGTTAGTTTTGAAGCTATCCTACTTGTCTGTCTTGGAAATGCTATATAGAAATGTTCATTGTGCACATTGGGAGCACTTCTAGTTTTTGACATTGTACCCAGAACTTCCTGACTCTTCAGCGGCATGTGTTTTGTGCTATTGCTTTCATAACCAATATTGGGTATCATTATTGCCCGTTGTTATATCAGTGTCTCTTGGTTCATAACAGTTTTGTTTGGTCTTGTCATATCCTCCCAACCAGTGTGAGATGAATGAGGTTCTCTTCTTGACCATTGTAGCCATCCTGAGGACTGGAATGCTGATAGCTTCCTCAGTGGACAATCAAGGAAGCCAGCTAAGAGTGAAACTCTCTTAGTTAGCCCTCTTCTTCCCCCTCCACCCAGCATTTATCCTTGACTATCACTGGATCACAGTTTTAGAACTAAGTGAACCTTAGGAATTGTGTAGTACAGTAGTGTTCCGCTCAAATAGAAATGGATCCCTGCCCAAGCACAGCTTCTTAGAAAACCACAAATTAATGCTTGGTTGTATGGTATTTTTGTTTATTTTGTGAAATATTTCCCAATTATATTTTTATCTGATTTGGGCTACACCCAGGAGTTAGGTGAACGTGAGTTCAGAGGTGTTGAAGTCACCCCTCCCATCTTACAAATCTCCATTCCATTTTACAAATAAGAAAACTGACTCTTATTGATAAATGAAACTTCTTTTGATGTTGTTGTTCAGTTGTTTCATTGTGCTCAACTCTTTGTGATCCTATTTGGGGTTTTCTTGGCAAAGATCCTGGAGTGATTTGCCATTTCCTTCTCCTCATTTTACAGAGGAGGAAACTGAGGCAACAGGGTTTAGTGGCTTGGCCACGGTCACACAGCTAGCAAGTGTCTGATGCCAGTTTTGAACTCGAGGACTCCAGGCCTGGCACTCTATCCACTGCTCCACTCAGCTGCCCCAGGCTTCTTACTGGAAGTCTTCGTAAGCTGAGATTGGACAGTTGATCTTGCCTACGTCAATACAGGCAGTAAATGGCAGATCCAGGACTCAAGACTAGGTCTTTCACTGCCTGTCCAGTGCATATTTCCTCCCAAAGGTTTTTACTTTCAAAGCAAGCTGTGGGATCTTACCTGTTTTCTTCAAATTTCTGTGTACAGTATTTACTTATCCATGTTGAATTTAAGCTGGTCCTCTAACCACAAATCGAGTGGTGTCTCACTACACTTTTGCTTTTATTGGGTGTTTTCTGTTTCTTTAACTTTTTTCATCATTTTAGTCTATGTAAGCTACTAGAGAGCTGGAACTGATTGGCCTGAAACCTTGTTTGGGTATTGGGTTTTTGCTGTTTGTGGCGGGGATATAAGACATGTTTTCTGCCCTCATGGAGATTTTGCTGTTTAGTTGGGGGAATAATGCACAAATGACCAATAGAAAATTTAACTCCAGCATGCGTACTAAGTGCCTTTTTGGAGAAGACATTTCAAGGCTGCATGGACTACTTGAGAAACAATAATGGGGAATGATTGATGGAGAAATGAAATGGTGGTTGAAGACCATTTTCTGTTGCTAGTTTTGTGGCCTTAGACAAGGCATTTAACCTGTTAGTACTTCAGGAAAATAATATCTGATGATCTGCTCACCTCACAAGGATATTGTGTTATAAGCCTTCCTTTGGAGCCCCTTTATGAAGGCAGTATTACAGAACTGGAAGGGACCTTAGAACATAAATTGTCCAAAATGGATAGGACTTTAGAAGTCATCAGGTCCAACTCCTCAGTTCTTTACAGAGACAAGAAACTAATAAGAGTGATCCCAGAAAGCAGTGGTAGCTTTCCTGTAGGGATCACCCGTGATACCACACCTGCCAGTCAGTGAGCATTCGGATCTTTCTGTTTTCCTGAGGAATACTGGGAATTCCTTCATGGAACATATGGGCACTTAAAGGACTTGGCTTTCTTCTGCTCCAGCTTCTTGGGCCTGAGAGCTTG